>NC_053120.1:31260120-31572933 GCF_010015445.1 Perca fluviatilis
CATATCAGAGAATCTGACAGCGATCAGCGGGTCTTTAACGCCAGTATCGCTTCAATGTACATATTTAATCAGTGGTTTTGTCACCAGCAACAAAACATTGCTCAGCTTTGTTCCAGTAAGTTATGCACCGTAATAACGTTTAAAAAAATCAGCTGAAGACTGCGGAAGTGACGTAGTAATTACCGATCCGCGTCTGTGAAAGATTGCTGCATGTTTTATGTGAGAATTTATACAATAAAAATACCAATAATTAAAAAAAAGTGTTTTATGCTAACACTTTGATTGAACCTTGTCGCAGAAAAATACTAGGACTATATAAAAAACTACAGTTCAGTGTTTAGAAATACAGCCTAATAGAGAGCCGAAGTCACGCCTTTCTACTTCCGGCCAATTTGACCTATCTTTCAAAAAAATATGAACAAGAGTTAATGGAGAGATGATAATTATTTTTTGATCCCGTTTGAATTGAGCCATGGATTAAAAATATGATGTTAAAAGATAATCTTTCAACCGAAGAAAGTCTCAGTTTATTGTTAAACTGTTGAAGTATAAGACTGTGAAAATACGTAATTAGAAAGACTACATACTTCAATGTCGCATGGATGACATCCACACAGCTACGATGTCTGTGTGTGTCGTACCGGGGATGTAACGTTACTCAAATGAGCAGCGGATCTTGCTTGTTCTTTTGCTTATCTGCTGAAAACACTTCACTGGATAAAACACATCAGGTAAGATAACGATACATGTGTTGTGGAACAGAGCTAAGCTAGCTAGCTAGCGAGCAAGTTGAGCATCAAGCTAGGTGATGTAAATTGTGTAAGACGAGAGATGTAGTTCAAAACTAAGTGGTCATATGACAAACCTACAGCTAACTGAGACTTTCTTCGGTTGAAAAATATTCTTTTAAATTGACGAACATCATATTTGAAATCCATGGTTCAATTCAAATGGGATCAAAAGATGATTTGCCTCTTCCCATTCACTACCGTTCATATTTTTTCCGAAGGGGCATGACTTCGACTTTCTATGGTTTGTTTGACAAATGTGCATTTGTTTTGACTTGTACTGTTGTGAATAACTAAAAATTAACTATTTAGGCCTACAAAGAGAAGCATTTAAAAAAAAAATTTTCCCATTGCAACGTTATTTAAAAACGCAATTTTCTAATTTTGCAGTTGATGAATGTTAATAGCAAAGACTAAAGGGAAAAAAATAGCATATTTAAGTTTTGTTTGTTTGATTTAACATCACACTGCATTATTAGTTGTTTTAAATAAATTCTTTTTTTGAAATAATAATTTATGGTAGGCCTAACATATTAATTATTATATTCAGCAGAGAATCCTCATATCAATCACCGTGGTTACAGCTTGTATCTATCCTAACCTTTGTAGTCTTTACGAGAGACTACCTTTTTAAAATTAAGAAGGGACTAGTTTTTAGGAAGCATTTTCAGGAAATTAAAAGGATAAGCAGATTGTTGCCATGGTTTTTGTTCAGAGTAAGATGTATATAGCTTTGTTTAGGTATGTGTACATATACAACATGTGTTTTGCCATTTTTGGCACACTTCTACCTCAGCCTATACTGCACACAGACACAATTACTTTTGCATATTCTGCTGAAACAGAGACCTGTGTGCAGTAGTGCAATGCCACTAATCTCATTCAACCATTTCACAAACTGAAGAAAAGGTTGTGACATGAGTCAGAGGGTATCAGAGGTCATAAATGATGAACCAATTCATCAGCTCTGCTCCTATAGGCACCTTGGTGTTCATATGGACCTGAACACCTTTGGCTGGAAGGCCCGTGTTCAAAGTGTGTGTTATCATTTAAGATACATTCACACCGCAAGTCTTAATGCCTAATTCCGATTTTTTTGCTCAGATCTGATTTTTTGTTTGGCTGTTCACATTACCTTTTAAAACGTGGCCTATATCAGATTCCAAACACGCCCCAGAACCTGTTACAAAGCTAGCGTACTTGTAGTTCTTCCGGGGTGGTTGGCTGGATTTGTTCGGCTCCTGTGTTTCTGCCGTCTGCCATGAATGGGCTTCATTCCATTTCAGATTGCCGCCGCCCGCCGGCCGACCACGCAAACAGTACATGAGACAAATACATGAAACTGTATTTTATTATTATTGTTATCTTCATTGTTTGAATCATCAAATACAACATTAGACAAAAACATCAATATTACAAATGTTATGTATTTGTATCTTTCCTATCCGCCGAGCGGTAATTACTACGTCACTTCCGGAGTCTTCAGCTGATTTTTTTAAAACGTTATTACGGTGCATAACTTACTGGAACAAAGCTGAGCAACGTGTTGTTGCTGGTGACAAAGCCCCTTTATGAGGTTTTTCAAAATTTAATATGAGTTCCCCTAGCCTGCCTATGCTATAATATATTATATATTTCAGACCGAAATAATATTATTAAAATAAAGAAATGCATACCATGATAACATCTAAATAAGTGTTGATAGATGTAGCGTTATAGTTTTAAAAATATCAATAAACAACAAAGCAATCCAGCTTCCGTGGCAATAAGACCAACATAATAACATTAAAATAAATACATATAAACCATGATAAGATCTTGTGAATAAATGTTGATTAAAACACTGGTTATTGGGCTAAAAATAACAATAATAGCAAAGCTGTATACAGCTTCTCTGCTGCAGCCCAACTGGCAGAAAGAATCGTGCTGTGATCACGAAAGATGCTTCCCATTGAAATACAAAGTGATCCCACCACGAAAACCTTCAAAATATCATGATGGTATCACGATCTAATAGATTACTTTTCGTGATGCCATCACAAACTGCCGTGAGACTGCGTTGGCTGTTTATATTGCGCTGATTCCCCTTCTCACCTTCCGAAGTGCATCCTTGTAGGCTTGACCAGATTTAAAAGCTGAATCCTATGCCCTGAGCAGAGTCTGCACCCCACTGTTCATCCATGGTTTCTGTTTAGGAAACACTCTGATTGTCTTTGTCTCCATCACATTATTAACAAAAAAGTTGATATAGGAGAGGACGTCTGACGTCTGAACCTCCAGATCCGTATCCTCAGCAGCAACAGTCTTGCAGTGCTGACTGGGCTTCCTCAGTCTGTCTGAACTGTTTTAACAGATGGTTTCTGTCTGCAGATGATGGGTTTATATGCTAGGGTTGTGGGATGTTGGTATAGACCTGATCCCGGGTGTTCTTCTCCCTCGTTGGAAAGTTTACATTTTTGTGGAATTTGGGGAGAACCAACTTCATATAAGCATGGTTAAAATCCCCTACCGCTATAACGATACTGTCTGGGTGTGCTGTTAGCTGACAGTTGATGGTATCCTGTAGCTGTTCTAACGCTAGCCTATCATTAGCTTGTGGGGGCACATAGACAGCTGTTATGATGACTAATGTAAACTCCCTCTGTAGATAAAAAGGTCTACAGTTCAACATCAAAAATTCCACAGCTGGTGAACAGTGTGTGTCAATAACTCTGGCATCGGTACACCAGCTGTTGTTAATGCGTAGTAGTAGTGGCGGGGCGATTCCTCTGGGCTTGGGAAAGAGTTGGATCTCCGGAGGAATGTAATCCTTATAGTAGGATGTACTGTATAGTCTAAATTGTGTGTGATCCTGAGCAATTCCAATCTGCTATAGTGGTTTTGTGTAACCACCATCTCAGTAAGACCTACTCCAACATTTAAGAGCCCCTAAAATTGAGAAATTTGGAAACACTGCTGCCCCTGTTTTGGTTAAAAAACTCTGGGGTTGCTTTGTAGTGCATAAACAGCGACCTTTGGAAACAACGATACAAGTCAGTCACTCTTATCAGTTAGGTAGGCTTACTTACCTTTCAGTAACAGTTCCACCTCATTGTCAGTCCAAGCAAATAAATCCCTGTTCTTACTTTTCGCCACTGTTGTTCTTTCTTCAAAATATTTTCTGTATTTTCAACTTAAATATCCATGATTTTCAACCGCAGAGTAACGTCAGGCAATTCTTCCTACTACTTTCTTTCTCTGTTTTACCTGTTTCATGTTGCTGAATATGACAAGAAACGTTCTTACCTATAAATAAAAATGAATATGGAAATTATTTTATGCTTTGTACATGATGGCACAAGAATAATATAAGGCATGATTGGTTAGAAAAGTTGGACCAAATAGTGGAGTAGCTGGTTTGTGAAGTGTTTCTTTGTGACCACAGTTAATGACCATGCTTTTGGGGGCCCTTTGAGTGAAATGAAAAATGTCACCATTAACTGTAAGAACACCCAGAGACAGAGATTTAAATCAGAGACGTTTAATCAACTGTATTACAATTTTTTTCTCAAAAGATTAAGATTTTTATGCCCTTAACATATTGCAACCTTTTTGAAAAAAGAACAAAAATTTGATATTTTTCTTGTGAAATTATGACTTGGTATTGTTTTTCTTACAGTGGCCCAAATACTTCCCCAACCCTAATGCCAGGATCAGACTACACAAATTCAGCCCGATGTTGACCCGACACACACGTCGCAGACAAACGTTCAAAGTTGTGCCAGATTATGAGGGTTGTGACCAACAAACGTGTACATGTAAACTTGTAGTGTGACATAATCTAAGATCAGCAATCTAACAGGCCATAATGTCGGCTTGTTCAGAATCTGTCTCTTATTTTACAAAAATAGTTCACCGAAGCTTATTTCTGAAAACATTTTAAGCAAGAAATAGGCCATGCAGTTGCTGAATCTGTATTTATTTCAGGTCGACAATGGTCGTTTAAAAGCGCCGACCTATGATGTTGCGCGTGATCTTAATGAAAGCACGCGCTAATCAGTCTAGGGGCCAGTCGGTGTCATACTTGTAGTGTGGCCACTCTTCTGTCCAAGACACAGCAAGATTTTTTGGCAATATGTCTGTCTAGTCTGACATAGTGACACTTTTGTTGTGAAAGACAAAAAATTGCAACATGGCATCATGACTTTGCGTAAACATACACGCCACTTTCCTAAAGCCAAATGACATGTTATCTGTACGCATTTTGAGCTATCCACGTGTATGTCTAGGCTGTATACAGTGGATGTAAACATGCACACCAAATGGCGTCGCCACGTTTACAAAAAAAGGTTGGGTTTAGGAAAACACGAAAAAAAACGACAAAAACACGACGGTGACCAACATCACACGCTTAGGAAAACAATAAAAGGTTGGGTTTAAGAAAGAAACATGGGGGAAAAAAATTTAAATAAAAAAAAAACGTCACACGCGAGACGCGATCCTGGCTCTCCTGGCTCCCCTGGGTGAAAGTCCTATGTTTTACCCATTTTGACTTACATTCTTTCATACTACTTGCTACGGCGAAAATTCACACATAATATAGGTCAATGGCGGCCGAACGGCGTTGATAAACACGCTAAAAAGCAATTATGCGTCTTGATAACACGCATACAAAATGGCATACGAATTGGCGTGTCATACATACGCCACTTTATGAGATCAGTCTGAAAAATTGTGTAGTCTGATCCTGGCATAACTAGAGATCAAAGACATAGCTATGAATCCAGAAGTTATGAGAACTTTTCCAGAATGGTTCCAGAATTAGAACTTCAAACAACTAATATAATTGCTTTTTTATCATCAGCTTCATAATTACATTTTCAGACACACATTTTGAACCAGTCCCACTGTTCAAAGGGTTTGCAGCGCTATCAAAAAAGCAAAGGGTGGCTACTTTGAGGAATCTAAAATATAAGACATGTTTTCAGTTATTTCACACTTTTTTGTTAAGTACATAATTCCATATGTGTTCATTCATAGTTTTGATGCCTTCAGTGAGAATCTACAATGTAAATAGTCGTGAAAATAAAAACGCATTGAATGAGAAGGTGTGTCCAAACTTTTGGCCTGTACTGTATATTAGCAATACTTACACTTTATTAATCTTGTAGGAATCTGCTGTTTAGACTTGTTTATGTGTTCTCCAAAAACGTTAGCTGCACTGAAACATCAGGGCGGGCAGGCAGGCACTGAGCTATCACTCAAAAATACTCTAAAAACTCATTAGCACCCCTGTAAGACCCGCCCACGCGAGAGGTTTGTGTCAGAATCACAAACAAAGACTTTGGAAGCACAAACGAGAAAGCTAGGAGCAAAACTGCAAACGTGATGGAGAGAGCAAAAGACTGATCATTGAGAAAGAAGCAGAGGGAACTGTCATGAAATAGTCATGAAAATAAAGGAAATGCATTGAATGAGAAGGTGTGTCCAAACTTTTGGCCTGTACTGTATATTGTCTGTGATCTACATTGCAAGCAAGGTTACTAGACGTTTGTTGTTTCTTTGTGTTAAGTTACTAGCTAGCTCGTAAAGCTGTGTAAATTAGCATTCAGCGTTAGCTAACTGCTAAAACAAATGCTAGCAAAGTAACTTTGGCTTACAGTAGCTACGTTACTGAGCTAATTTACCAAGGTAATCATGTAGGCTTAAGGCCGTTTTACAGTTGTGAGGAGGCTCCACACAGAGCTCTCGCCGTAGCCTATGTAAGTGGCCTGATGTTTATACTTGTGCGCTGGTGTGTGCGTCGAGCCGCATGTGTGTGTGGGGGGGGGGAGTGTGTGGTAGAGGGAGAAGTGAGAGAGTGCCGGCGATTAGCTTTCGGAGCGAGTAGCGACTCTAGAGTCATAGTGAGAGAAACAAAGTGTCTCCCCTGTGTTTTCTGACCATGGTGGGAAATCTGGAGCAGTAGAAGTTAACTCTCTCCTTGATTTCACGTTGTTTATGGAGAAGGAGAACCAGGAAATGAGACGGGGGAAATGCAACGCTACCAAGCCACAGCCGAGCGACGTGCGTCGCCACGACGTGTAGTCACATTTTTCGAGAGGTGCACGTCAGGCTACGCCGGACCCTGCGCCGTCAATTCGACGCACAGCTATAAAAAGGCCTTTAGTGAGGCCTCACTCGATGGAGCTGTATTAATTATCATCTTCTCTCTATAGAACCTGCAGGACCTGAGCAGAGCTACAATGCTGGTCCAGGTAGGTCAGTAAAGTAGCTATATGGTCTATTATGACAAATTATTATCCAGCTAACTACAAATTGTTGTGGTTGCTATTGGTCTGATAATACACAATGCTAGGGTATTGGTTAAGTTGTACAATGTAGAAGCTGTGAATATAATGTATTCTATCTAGAGGTTGACACATGCAGTACATATGCAGTGTTAGCACTGCTTAACTGGTTCATCTGTATGTGCTTTATTATAGCATAGCACAAAAACAAACTCAGTAATGATAGCTACTTACAGCCAAGAGGATGACATTACAAGACAAGAACAAGAGTGACAGAATGTTCATCTGTACTTTCCTAGTTATGACAAAGACTGTCTATCCTGACTCTAATTGCATGTCTTCTGTTGCATTTACAAGCAGGTCAGCATAAGGAAAGTGTTCATGAAGCCTACACATTTGCTAATGGCTACATAAAAGCAAGTTATTTTAATTGTAAATCACCCAAGCTTAGAAGCTGCAGTTAACAATAAGAACTTTGTTACCATTTGATTTGTGTTAGGAACTTTGTTATAATTTTCTATCACATCTCACATCAGGCAACAGGCAGTCCAACCAAGAGGACGTGGTCGCAGCAGAGGGAGAGGAGCCTTCAGTCTCTCTGTGGAGGAAACACTACGTTTGCAAAGGCTTCTAACCAATGATAGTGTGTATTGTATACATACTTTTGTCACTTTTTTCAGTTTGACGTGAGAGGACGCTGGTGCTGGTTATTCGCCGCTTCTCCGTCTGCTATTCTCTTGTGTTTGTTCGTGTTCGCTGTACCCCCTACCTCTGGACAGCCTCTGTACCTCTGGACAGTCTCTCAGCTGGTTCCCGACCGGACTCTCGCCTCGTCAGTTAGCCGCTAGCTGGCTGCCCCCGTTCACCAAATGCGTGCCGACTAATCCTAGCTGCTACAGCCAGGGGCGCCGTATAGGGGGGAAAAGTTAGGACGATTCCAAGGGCCCATGACTGACAGGGGCCCCAAAAAATAGGTAAAAACTAATATAAAATTATTAAACCATCATCATTCAAGTATATATATTTCAAATATAATAATAAAATTAATGATCTCTTTGTTTTACTAGTTTTTGGCAGTAAAAGTTAAATATCCCCACTGACCAAAAAGTAAACATCCATATTGACCGACCACCTCCCTGTATCTGCATGAAATGGTTTGGTCCTGCCTTAGCGCACTCAGCGACGGTGTTTAGTTGCAGTCAGTAGATGCGCCAGAACTACAGTGACCACAATGTTGCCAAGTAACGTTATATCAAAATCTGGTTTTGAAAAAAGGAAAGAGAGAAAAGAGAGGAAAAACAAAGGAAAGGGTGTCAAACTGTAACCCAGTTTTTCACCAAGAAAGGTGGGTAGTAGTCTGTGAGTGGTATTAACCTGTTGGCTTAATGTCCATAGTGAAATAAGCTATCTAGCTACAGACTAGGCTAGTGTTAGCCTACATTTAATCACCATTTAATCAGTGCAGGGAAACGTTTAGCAAGATTTCCATATTCAATCATTGTCCCTGCCCCTTTTAGCAGACTTAACAACAGATGAGTCAGAAGCACCCCAGTCTCCCCCTAACTGTGCCCCTCCCTGTCCCAGTGAAGAAGGTGAGCAACATTGTGTTCAATTACATGCCAGTTAGCATCATTGCAGGGAGTCTGTGGGGATTTCTCTCTTGCTCTTTTTACCATTACAAAAAAAGAAAATGAAATATTTGTTAATGACAAAAATTCAAACACATTAATAACAATTATTTTATCACATAATGATCATTCTGAAATAAAATTAAAAAAACAACAACCTACTGTCTGTACTGGATGCTGGACAGTTGGAAACAGTGAGTAGCTTACCTGAGCCTGCATGTAAGATACAGACAATATTAAAATAATCCAGTTTGATACGTTCATTTAGATTGAATTATGGAATGACATCTATAGATACAGACTTTATTATTCCCATCATGAAGGACAAGTTATTTGAGAAGCTTGCACACACACACACACACACACACACACACACACACACAAACACACAAACACAAAACAATCTATCGTATCTAATGTATGTAATCAAATGGTGGTGATACAGAACTAGGTAATTTGGGTCAATTTTCTGTAGTGTTAGTGTTATTTATTAGTATATGGCAATCTTGCATCAAATAGTGAAATACATACTAGACTTGCATGCAGGGGTTAAATTGGGCCGGGGCTCTCCGGGGCTCAGCCCCGGCACATAAGCCTACTCGTGTCCGGATGTTGCAGTCTAAATATGTCACAAAAAATATGATGAAAGTGATGCTTTTGAAAACATGATATTTCTGACAATAAATGAAAGATGTTTGAAATGGCATGTCTATTTTGTCCCTAATGCCCTAATACCTGTTGATACTACAACAATGCAAAATATAGACTCTTAACCTTGCAGTTTTGCACATATCATGTAAGACTCTATTTCTCCATTTCTTTGCACAAAACTCTCCAGAAAGTGCCATTTAATGGTTTATTTTTCAATTTTTTTTCCCGGGGGTGCGTACCCCCGGACCCCCCCCACATAACAAATTCAAATTTAACCCCTGCTTGCATGCATGTACAAATCACCAGCAGCAAATATTGTGCTAGTACTAGTATTGAATTACAAGCAGCAAGACAGTTGCAAGCCTTTAATTAGAGTTATGTAAAGCTTTTGATGGGACAGTTAGGTCCTAGAGATGTGATGACAACAGCTGCGCAGAGGGGGCCCAATTAGATTTTTTGTCATGGGGCCCAAAATTCCTGGCGGCGCCCCTGGCTACAGCGGCTAACCCGATTGCTGACCTCCTTCTCACAGGCAACCTCCACCAGATGCGAGCTGCGACCGAGACTAGACATTAATCTCCTCCTGTCATGCTGTGGATTAGTTTGGCATTCACATCATTCATCCACCTCTGTGCTCCTAGCCCACGGCTAACCGCTATCACGGAGCTATCACGGAGCTATCACGGAGCTCTCAGTCCCTCCGCTCGGCATCATGTTAAAATATTCAACACTGCAACTGGTCGAACTCGTCAATTACTCCATTCCATCCTGCATCCCAGTCATCAAACAGCTCGGACTTCTACGTCGACCCCGTTACATCCACAGAAGCTCTTGCCGCAAGTTTGTTTTCTTCCACCACGGACAATCCATTCCATCCATCTGGTCACCTCAGAATCAGAATCAGAAAAGCTTTATTGCCAAGTATGTTTACACACACGAGGGATGTGTCTTGGTATCATAAGTGCAAATCACAATAAAACATTAAAGCAACATGCACAAACACACCGAGTCGCCATATGCGGCGCCATCTCAACTCTCTCCTAACTCTCGCAACAGATACAGCATGACATTGGGAGAGGAGAGGGAAATAAAAAAGCCGCTCTCAGACTATCCTCATAAAGATAAGAACAGTGTGGGAACAGGAAAAAACACCTCAGCACATAAGCACACAAGCAATACATTTGCACTGCTGCACACCACATAACAGTACATTTGCACTGCTGCACATAACACAACATAACAATATAACATGACACGCAGTGGGGGTGGGATGTTGGGTGCATCGGGATGGGGGTGATGGAGTAGAGGTAGTCCAGGACAGGCAAACAGACATCTGGTCCTGCAGCCAAACAAAGGCGCTGGCCCTAGACCTGCCCGCCTGACTGGGGGAAGAAGCGGTGAAGGCGTTGGATAGGGGGCTGGGGTGTGGTTGCAAATCTGTATGTATGTCAAAGTTCGTGTATGTGTAAGCCTGTTAAGTCAAGCTACGTCTGGCCCCCGTAATCTGGTTTACTCAGTCCGCACGATTGTCATTGCGATACACAGCCGGTTGCCATGGAGTCAGCCCTGAAACAGGACCCAGGACGAGTCAACAATCAACAGGTGTCAGTGGGAGTCGGGTGGGGAAATGAAGAGTGTGCCTCGCTGTAGTGCTCCAGGGGGAGTGAGTATTCAACACCGGCCTTGGCCAAGGCCAGCGCTGGTTCAGGAGCCGAAAAGATAAGGTTGGAATTTGTTTTGTCTTGGGGCGAGGAGCCGGCAGTTAGTCACTCCCGACTTCTCTGAAATGTCCCCACTGGTCTCCGTAACGATCAAATTTCCTTGCCAAAACTGTGAGTTTCCCCAAGATGTTGTCCAGCTTGTCCAGAGCTGACTGTCTCTCCAAGATGGCATCCAATTTTGGGCCCATGATAATCACAGTATCCAATTTGTGGCTCATGGAGTTCAGAGTCACAATTTGAGTTCCGACAGCTCTGCCCACAGCTTCAACCATGACGGGCAGCCTGGTAATTTGCTCTGTTCCCGTCTTCACTTTAATTTCTCGATAAACCAGGGCAATGCCTGAGCCAAGAACCGCCAGACACACGACCCGCCACCTCTCCCACGCGTCCATCGTGTAGCCAGCTGCGAACGTCCCGGCAGGGCAGTCAGGTTCCCCCGAACCCGAGCTTCTCGTCGAGAATATGGTGTCAATTGCGGTGAGAGACCAGTTAATCAAATCCATAATTCGTAGTTTAGGAGCAGTGCAGAGAGAGAGACTCTAAAAGTACAAGAAACAGCAGACAGCACGAGACAAGATAGCAAGCAGGGTAGGCCTGGGAGGGAGAGGGAGAAAAGCGACCGCCTTCGTTGAGAGCAGAAAGAGAAAAACCTGCACGCTCTGTCGCACCTGTCTCACGTCATCAGAATGCTTCACCCACTGGTTCACATAGGGCTGAGCACACCGTCAGGCTGCACAGAAAACCCGGACTGGACTACAGTGCTTTCCCCACTTCACATACACTTAATCATAATCTCCAATCATTTGCAAATTGGCTCACTGTCCCCCCTCAACTGCAATACCCCCACACCCCACCGACCACACTCACTGCTAACCAGGACAACCTCAGATGTCTCCAGCCTGCCCCCATCCCACCACCTTCTCACCATGCCAACTTTGCCCTCCTCAACACCCGATCGCTCAACAATAAAGCCCCTTCCCTCCATGAACTAATCCTCGACAACACTCTGGACTTCCTTCTGCTCACTGAAACCTGGCAACAACCCAATGACTTCTTCTCCCTCAACCAAGCATCCCCCTCTGGCTACAACTACATCTGCAAACCCCGCCCCTCCCGTCGTGGAGGTGGCCTCGCCATCATTTTCAATCAGAACTTCCGGATCACAGAACTCACCCTCCCCTCAGTATCATCTTTCGAATATCTCGCCTTCAAAGCTCTTTCCTCCATGACAGTCATCCTCATTTACCGGCCACCTAAACCAAATCCCTCCTTCCTCTCTGATTTTACTGAACTCCTCACACTAGCCTCATCTCTCTCTCCACGTCTGCTGCTACTCTGTGACTTAAACATCCACATGGACTCCCCCACCTGCAAGCTCTCATCAGAATTCACCATTTTACTGGATAACTTCTCTCTCACCCAACATGTCACATTCCCCACCCATGAAAAAGGACACATCCTTGACCTGGTCTGCTCCACTAACCAACCGGTGCTCGACCTCCATCCATGCCTCTTTCCCCTCTCTGATCACAAACTGATACGTTTCACCATCCCTTCTCCAACCCCACGCCCCCGCCTCCTCAGAGAAATCTCCTTCCACAACCTCAAATCTATCAATCCCCACCATCTCTCTGACCTACTCTCCACCACTCTCCACCTGGACTCAACTCTCACCTCACCTGATGACCTCACAAACCACCTCAACTCTACCTTGTCTACCTCCCTCAACACCCTGGCCCCCCTCAAAACAAAAAACGTCACTTTTAACACCTCTTCACCCTGGTACACACCTGCACTCCAGAAAATTAAACAAACTGGCTGCCAACTTGAACGTCTGACAAAGAAATCATCCCTCACAGTCCATCATGAAGCCTATAAACTCCATCTCACCGCCTACAAAGATGCCCTCATTGCTGCCAAATCTGCCTACCTCTCCACCATCCTCACCGACCCCTTCCAAAACTCCAGAACCCTCTTCTCCACAATAAATAACCTCATCAAGCCTCGGACCAACAGCCTCCCTACCTCTACTCCGGATCTCTGCAACTCACTCCTCCACTTTTTCACTGACAAAATCAATCTCATTTTCAAATCTCTATCCCCTGTATCTGACCTCCCAGTATCTACTCCAGCACCTACCATGGACCCTCCTCTCCCCATCCCTCCCGACCTCCCGACCCTTCCTCCACACTGCCTCCTCTCCCAGTTTGACCCGGTCACTCCTCCTGAAATCTCCAAACTCATCAGCTCTTCCAAACCCACTACCTGCTCCCTTGACCCCCTCCCTACTCCACTCCTGAAGTCTTGCCTCCCGGTCCTATGCCCCTACCTCACTAACCTCTTCAACTCCTCACTGTCCCTTGGAACTGTCCCCTCTGCTTTCAAAACTGCCGCTGTCACCCCTATCCTTAAAAAACCTGGTCTGGATCCCTCCTCTCTCAACAACTACCGCCCAATATCCAACCTCCCCTTTCTGTCTAAAACCCTGGAACGCATAGTTGCCTCACAACTACAAACCCATCTTCATGCCAATAACCAATTCGAACCTCTCCAATCTGGCTTTCACCCCCTCCACAGCACAGAAACCGCTCTCCTCAAAGTCCGCAACAACCTCCTCACCTCTGCTGACACCGGTTCCCTCAACATCCTCATCCTCCTCGACCTGAGTGCAGCCTTCGATACCGTGAGCCATAACATCCTGCTCACCAGACTCAAAGACCTCGGTATTAAAGGTACTGCACTCAGCTGGCTCCACTCCTACCTATTCAACAGATCCCACTTCATCTCTCTCCATAACCACACCTCTGCCACAGCCACAGTCACTCAAGGTGTTCCCCAAGGCTCCGTACATGGCCCCCTCCTCTTCATCATCTACATCCTCCCTCTTGGTCAGATACTCCGCCACTTCAACCTGGACTTCCACTGCTATGCTGATGACACCCAGATCTACCTCAGCACCAAATCCCCCCACAATCCTCCCCTCTCCCACATCAACTCCTGTCTGTCAGCTATTAAAACCTGGATGCAACACAACTTCCTCAAACTCAACGGCAACAAAACAGAATTCCTTCTCATCGGCTCCAAATCCACACTCAGCAAAACCAATAACCCCACTCTCACCATCGACGGCACCATTGTCTCCCCATCTCCCCAGGCCCGCAACCTTAGCGTGATCTTTGATTCCACCCTCTCCCTTGAGCCTCACATCCGTCAAGTCATTAAAACCTCCTTCTTTCACCTCCGCAACATCGCCAAAATCAGACCCTCTCTCACACCCCCCGCTGCTGAAAGACTCATTCACGCCTTCATCTCCTCCCGACTGGACTACTGCAACTCACTTCTCCTCGGCATCAGCTCTACCAACATCAACCGACTCCAACTCAGCCGCCCGCCTCATCACCCGCTCCAAATCCTGGCACCACATCACTCCAGTCTCCACTGGCTTCCTATCTCCCACCGGATCACCTACAAAATCCTGGTCCTCACCTACAAAGCCCTCCACCATCTGGCCCCCTCATACCTCACTGACCTCACTACCAACCCTCACGGTCCCTCAGATCCACCTCACCTGGTCTCCTCTCCATCCAAAAGTCATAACTCCGCAGTTTTGGGGACAGAGCCTTCTCCAGAGCAGCTCCCAGGCTCTGGAACTCCCTCCCCCAAGAGATCCGCACCTCTGAGTCCCTCACCATCTTCCAGTCCCGCCTCAAGACCCATCTCTTCACCTCTGCCTATCCCTAGCCCCACGCCCCCCCTCCCTTTTCATCTGTGCCTGAATCTTGTTTATTTTTTTTTATTTTTTTTGTTTTTTTTGTTCTGTTCTGTTTTTTTGTTCTGTTCTGTTTACCTCCCCTGTAAAGCGACTTTGAGTCTATGTAAAGCGCTATATAAATTAAATTTATTATTATTATTATTAACAGCCAGGGTATAAACCAATAGAGTATGTATTGATCATATTTTGCTGATATATCCTACTACTGTCCTGTAATGTAATTTGTGTGTACATTGTTTTACTGTAATTATATTTTAAAATGCATATAATGTATTAAAACACTTTTTTTTACATTCACCCTTGTCTGTTTGTTTCATTATATAATACATGAAATAAGGTTGAGACTAATGCTTTATTTTTAGTCCAATATAAAACTTCACTTACATAATGGTTATTTGAACGTATTTTGCTGGGGCCCAGGTGGTAGAAGAAGCTGGAACTCATTATTTGCAGTATATCACAGGTCAGGATCAGTTTTTCATCACCAACAATACACAAACATACTGAGTAATTGTGTATTATGTATATATTTCACATATTCAGTTTCACCTAAGGCAAGCTGTATTTCTTTGCTTACTTGTGTCTGCAACAACACTTCTGAGGGTGGTGCAAGAATATCACACACAACTCCTAGACGCCTGGGATCAGCTGGTCTCCTGAGCTCACTGATGGAACCCCCCCCCCCCCCCCCCCCCCCCCCCCCCCCCCCCCCAAAAAAAAAAAAAAAAAGAAAATCTTAACACCAACTTTTTATAAAAAAAAAAAGCGCCCCTTTTTATATTTTTCCTAACCTAACGGGGACAGCATTAAAAGAAGGTCGTAGCTCTACTTGGGTCCTGCAGGTTCTACAGAGAGAAGACGATAATTAATACAGCTCCATTGAGTAAGGCCTCACTAAGCCTACATAATTCTCATGGCAAATTAGCTCAGTAACGTAGCTACTGTAAGCCAAAGTGACTTGGCTTGGCATTTGTTTTAGCAGGTAGCTAACGTTAAATGCTAATTTACACAGCTTTGCTGGCTAGCTAGTAACTTAACACAACAAAACAACTACGTCTAGTAACCATGCTTGCAACGTAGATAACAGACTATATGATCAATACTTACACTTTATTAATCTTGCTGTTTAGACTTGTTTGTGTGTTCTCCAAAATCTCCAAATCTCCAAAACGTTAGCTGCTCTGAAACGTCAGGGCGGGCGGGCAGGCAGGCTGTCACTCAAAAATACTCAAAAAACTCATTAGCCAATTAGGACGCACCCCTGTAAGACCCGCCCACGCGAGAGGTTTGTGTCAGAATCGCAAACAAAGATGTTGGAAGCGCAAATGAGAAAGCTGGGAGCAAAACTGCAAACGTGATGGAGAGAGCAAAAGACTGATCATTGATAAAGAAGCAGAGGGAACTGTAAACAAAAGGACATATTATCAAACGGGTAACACTTTACAATAAAAGTACATTAATTAGCATTAGTTAATGCATTAATAAGCATTAACTGTTATTAACAGCTGAATAAATTGTCTAATAAACATTTATTAACAATGCTCATGTTAACTAAGGTATTAATTGTGCATTATTTACCATTACTTGATGCCTTAACTAACTGTTAAAGGTGTCTATTTACCATTAGTTAATGCAGTAATAAGCCTTGACTAACTATTAGTAACAGTTATTTAAGGTGTCTATTATATCATTAGTAAATGCAATATTACGCCTTGACTAACTGTTAATAACAGTTAAGTAAGGTACTATTAGTTAATATAGTAAAAAGCCTGGACAAACTGTTCGTAACAGTTAACTAGGGAGTCTATTTACCATTTGTTAATGCCTTAACTAACAGTTAAATGTGTCTATTTAACCATTAGTTAATGCAGTAACAAGCCTTGACTAACTGTTAATCACAGTTAACTAAGGTGTCTATTTTACCATTAGTTAATGCAGTAACAAGCCTTGACTAACTGTTAATAACAGTTATCTAAGGTGTATATTTTTTTTACATTAGGTAAATAAAAGCTAACTAAAGTGTCTAAGTAAACCCTTAGTTGATGTTAATTAAGGTATTTCCTAATATTACTACGTGGTTGACAAAGATGTTTGAAAACATGTATGTATGTACACTCACCTAAAGGATTATTAGGAACACCCTACTATGACCGTGTTTTACCCCCTTTCACCTTCAGAACTGCCTTAATTCTTTGTGGCATTGATTCAACAAGGTACTGGAAGCATTCTTTAGAAATGTTGGCCCATATTGATAGGACAGCATCTTACAGTTGATGGAGATTTGTGGGACGCACATCCAGGGCACAAAGCTCCCGTTCCACCACATCCCATTCAGCAATTTGTAGGTTAAAAGGAGGATTTTAAAATCTGCTCTTGCCCGTATGGGTAGCCAGTGGAGTGAGGTTAAGACAGGAGTTATGTGGTCATATCTCCTGGTCCTTGTCAATACCCTGGCTGCTGCATTTTGTATGAGCTGCAGGCTTCTAAGTGAACATGCAGCTAGGCCGGAAAACAGGGCATTGCAGTAGTCTAGCCTAGAAGACACAAAGGCATGAATCAGAGTTTCTGTATTGCGCTTTGTTAAAATCGATCTAATCTTTGTAATATTTCTCAGATGGGTGAAAGCAGTTTTTGTAACAGACTGTGGTCTCGGAAGTTTATCTGAGAGTCAAAAATAAAACCAAGGTTTTTAAAAGTTTTGCTCTCAGTGATGTCGCAACCATTTATGTGCACTATAAGTTCTTCTGAGTTCTTGCACTTGGGAGGCCTTACTACCAGGAACTCTGTTTTATCAGCATTCAACAGTAAGACGTTTCTGCACATCCATCTCCTAATTTCAGATAGGCAGTCCTCTAGTTTGTTCAGTTGGTTCAGTTTGGTGGGGTCATTTGCATGAATAGGAACATAGAGTTGAGTATCATCTGCATAGCAGTGAAACTTTATGTTGAATGCATTCATAATATTGCCAAGGGGAAGTACATAGATTCAAAAAATCATTTACATGGGGTTAGGGTTAGTCGTCTCCGAGTTTTTAGGGGAGCCACAGAATCCAATGCCGTGGTTAAGGCACTGTTAACAATGTCAGATAAGTCATCTATGGAGGCTGCAGCGCAACAGGAGCTTAGAATGTCTGGTAGAGTCTGGGCCATCATAGATTTGGCAGTACTGTCGATTCTTACGATATGTGTAAGTTCCAGGGTCAGGACACATTAGGATATTAAAATAGACATTAAAAAAGATACAAAAATTATCCGAGACGGGAGTCCGCTTGATAGAGGAGATCAGCATTTACTGTAAAAACTAAATCTAGTGAGTTCCCACAGTTATGAGTTGCCCCTTTCACATGTTGGACAAAATCAAGGCTAATAACTAGGTCCATGAATTCCCTAGTTCTGAGATCAGAACTGTCATTAATATGTAAGTTAAAATCACCCATTAACAGCACAGTGTCATATTTAACCAGCACTATGGATAGCAAATCTGAGAATTCCCAGAGGAACTCGGAGTTGTGTTTTGGGGTCTGTATATTGACAGAACAAGGATTCTTTGAGGGGCTCTAACAACAAAAGCTAGGTATTCAAAAGTGGAAAAATTTTATGTTTGTACAGTTAGTGGGACAAGTTGCTAGTCAGTCTAATCTAGGTGGGAGATTGACAGCAATAAAATTCCTCTTCCTCCTGTACACTACTCAGAATTGTCTTGGCTGGCAATATCCCCCCTTTTACGCTTCAGCTAATATCTCCAGCTACTCTGGCCTGCAATAGTCAAGATGTGAAAAGCTCTGGTTAATCTTGTATTACATTACACTGTAGGGCCATGTAGCTAATAAGTAGCCCAACAAACATAAAATTAGAAGAGATTTATTACATGCACACAAGTTATGTTTAGACTAGCCTTCTTAATCCCATTGTATTTGTTGTTTTTCCAGTTTGACAGTAAATGATGTCACCTGGTTTAAGAAGGACAAAGTGGATTTTATAGTACTCGTTAACTAATCACATACAAATGATCGGTCTCAGCAAGCACTGTGTAGTGTGTTGTAACGTAATGCCACCGAAAACACGACCCTCTGTAAATGTTATGAATTCAAACATGCCAGGTTGTAATATTTTGTATTATGCTGTTCTTGTCTTTACTAAAATCAAAACTAATCAAAGGGAAGAATGCTCTTACAAATCACGAGGGAGCGGTTTGACTTTTGGCGTAATAGACGCGCTGTTGTTGATGCTGACTCGCCTTTAGCATACATTACATTTATTACAAATTTAACTTTAAATCAAACGTGTGTTTAAACTTCACCCGGGGAAACTGACTTCACCTTCAGAGGCTCAGGGCAGCTCAGTTGCTCCAGTCTTTGCCGGGATGCAGGGCCACCACATCGCAGCAGACTCGCTGTGTGCCAGCTGCTCTGCACGTTTGATGCAGGGACGTAGATAAGTATTTGAGGGGCAGGGGACTAAGATTACATCTACAATTATTATTTATTAATTAATATAAATTAATTGTTTGTTTCAATGTTTTAATAAGCTTGTGGACATAGTGGCAGTTTGTTTTTACAAGCACAGTTTTTTTAAAGTTAGGGGGGCACCCTCTTCCCCCCTGTAGATCCGCCCCTGCCAGGAGATCTTCGCAACCGTGCAAATGCAGTCACAAAACTTTCCAGGTGTGTAGTTGAGATCAAAATGTAGTCTTTTAGCCACCAACTTTACATCCCTGGCCCAAGAACCATGCAATATACAGTCACGAAACTTTACAGGTGTGTAGTTCAAAATTAAGTTTGAATATTCACGTGGTCTTAGCAAGGGTGCCGGAAGTAGGGTGGTAGGAAATAGGGAAGGGGCCCCCCTCTTTACGCCTCTGGCCTGATTTGGCATCGTAGCTGGTGTGATCCCATCTCAAAATGGTCTCTAGTTGTATTACTGTTATATACTGTACAGTAACTTTAGTAGCACAAGTAGGAACGAGTTATAAAGATGTTAAGTTATATTAAGTGATGTCAGTTACAATTTTATCTAAACTTAAAACAAAAAGTAAGGAAATTTGTGTTTGTAAATAAATGTTATACCGTTGGAAAGCCTGTTTAGTTCCCTTTCAAATGGTGCCCTATTTGTAAGGAACATGTATTTGTGGGATGAGCAGCAGCGCATAGTATGTGGGTTGCGCTCATGAAAAATTTGCCAAATCTTCTCTGACAATGCTGTTATGGCTGTGGCTATGACCCAGAACACAGAGTATCACAACACGGACACGGAGAAAAACGTTTAGAATGTCTTTAATGATCGTCACAGGAAAAACAAAGCAGCCAGGGACAGTTAGCTGCGCAGATGGGGAAGACAGGACTGCAGCGGGCGTGGCCAGAGTGTAGCGTGTCCAAAAAACTCTCACAGGAATCCAAGAAGGGAGATAGAAGGTCTGAGAAGCTAACGGCTGGCGGAACAGCAGTCTAAAGGCAACAGGTCGGGTGGTGTAGGTCTGGATCAGAGGACAGAAAACACACAGGTAAGTGGAGCACGAGGAAAAACACGAGGCAAAAGCTTACGAGCACGGAAAAAATGACGATGCAACTGGGAGCCAAGTTACCACTTTGGTAGCTGTAACGATCTGGCGCCGAAGACAGGTTCCAGCCGAGTCTAAATACTGCAGCCGTGATCAGGGGAATCCGCAACAGTTGAGCAGAAGGTGATTGCAGGATTTCCGGCAGCCATGCAAGTAGGTAGATTGCCCGGCCACGCCCCTTGACCTACTTTCAGCCGCTCCAGCAAAACAGACAGACAGGGAAAAGGGGAGAGAGAGAGAGAGAGAGAGAGAGAGAGAGAGAACACACACATGACGGGAGAACACAACCGCTCCCATAACAAATGCCAAACAGCTTATTCTGCCATTGACTCGTTTGGTGTTTGGTGGATTGGATGATTGAAGTTTGAAGAAACAAGACATATTGGCCCACATACTCAGCGCTGCTGCTCATCCCACAAATGCATTTTGTCTGCCATTTTATTTAGCAAAGTGTGAATCTCAAAAACATCTGAGTTCTTTCCAGCTTTGTTGTGAAGAAGGATCTAATTATATGAAAAATAATGTAGAAGTTACGTACCGATTATTAAACTGATGGGAAAAGGTCTTTTTACCTCCCAGAAGCATACAGTATCTAATTGTTTGCTTGCTTTCTTATTTTTCAAACTTTTTGAACTATACAACAGTGTTTAATATGTATGTAATCTCTGCATTGTAGCAACATGTTCCCATCTAATCTGGTCCAGGCCACATTTCAGCAGGTGAGACATTCAATATCACACACATCACTTTCAAACACAAAGGCGTAGCTTGTTTAGAAGTCTTTTTCTGCTTCTGTTTCTATTCCTTTTTTTTTTTCAACAGTATCGAACAAGTAGTGAGTACATTGTGAAAGCCAAGCCAACAGTGAGTCAGGCCCAATCAGAGACCACCACGCGGCGAGCACTCATCTACGGTATTCAGGACGATAACGGAACTGACATCCAGAACTTCGCCCTTGACCTGACTCCACCCCCTGATGTGCTCATAAGAATTCGGGAGGGAACAAGTGATGGAATGAATGTCCTTGGAATTGTTATATTTTCAGCCACCATGGGTAAAAATAATTTGTCTCTGAATTCTGTTGTGGTCTCAAGTAGAATTAATCATTGCAAATCAAATTTGGGCTGTATATATTCACAGGTATTATGTTAGGAAGAATGGGGCCAAATGGCAGCGCCTTGGTGAACTTCTGCCAGAGCCTGAATGAGGCGGTCCTTAGAATAGTTGCCATCGTTATATGGTAAGGATTCCTTTAAACATTCTACTTTACTTTAGGAAGCTATAGACAGGTTTTCCTTTTACAAACAAAGGATGCACATGCAGCAGGAGGGTGTGAGAAGGCATAAATAAGTCCAACATATTTTAGGTTTTCCTCATAACTTTAACATTGATCAGTCAAGCCATTACACTTTTCTCTTGTTGACCTTTTCTAAACCCTATTAACTACCAGTTGCCTCAGCAACGCCAACTAGCTAGTGTGCCCGATACCAAAATATCAACTGAACATTACTATAAACCATGGACGGCATAAAATATGGACGTAGTGATGTTGACCAGATTTCTGAAGAGCCAAAATGAAGCTCAAAGTGTGTGGCTCCCAGTGGCTCCAGCTATCGCCATCTTGTCAGTGCCTGACTTTGGCTAGTCCAAAAAATGTGCAAAGAGGTGGGGCGTGATGGAGCTGAGGCCTACAGTCTATGCTCACTTCTTGCGCAGGCAGCCCATTTGTCAATGCCCTTAATTATGCAGACCGCCCCTCCGACTCCCCCACAATGTTCATGAAGGGTTTACTTAGCTGTAAAGACCCAAACCATTTTTTACCAGGCTGTAAACATGTTTAATTCTGCTGTGCATTTTAACATGGGGGTCTGTGGTGATTTGACTTCTTTTTGGAGCCAGCCTCAAGTGATCACTTGATTAAGTGCAGTATATGTTTTTTTCATTTTTCTTTTGCTGTAAACACTAAATACGTGTAAACAAGATGCCAGATATCAATTGAATAAGACCATACAAAACTTATTTTCGCACAATTTTGTTAACAGGATTATTTACATAACACAATTATACTAATACACTTACAATAGCTTATATATGGACATTTTCAGTATTCTTCAGTCTCTGAGTAAAAATGACAGTTTAGAGTGAATGTGGTACTCTTTTTCAAATGTCCAACACTTTTTTATTACGTGTTACACGTTGATAGACATCTGTTGGCTTTGCAACATGATACATGTAGTTACAGTGAAAAATAACGCTAACCCAGACTTCACAATGTTGCTCTGCAACTAATGAGAAATTACGTCTGTGTCCCAGACCATTAACAGGCAGCACAGGTTAAGAGTAAAGAAGGGGGCTTCTGTACTCTTTACTACGGTGGCCGGGAAGTGCAATGCAACATTACAAAGAATGAAACACTTTTACAAAGCTTGAGACAAATTTACATTTTGGAAAACAAATTTACATTTTGGAAAACAAATTTACATTTTAGAAAACAAATTTACATTTTGGAAAACAAAATAACATTTTAGAAAACAAATTTACATTTTAGAAAACAAATTTACATTTTGGAAAACAAATTTACATTTTAGAAAACAAATTTACATTTTGGAAAACAAATTTACATTTTGGAAAACAAATTTACATTTTAGAAAACAAATTTACATTTTGGAAAACAAAATAACATTTTGGAAAACAAATTTACATTTTAGAAAACAAATTTACATTTTGGAAAACAAATTTACATTTTAGAAAACAAATTTACATTTTGGAAAACAAATTTACATTTTAGAAAACAAATTAACAAGATGCAAAACACTTTTACCAGTCCTGAAACAAATTTACAAATGACAGATTCTTCACGGAAAGGGAATGTACACCACAACCGGAAGTGATGAGGTGTTGTATACATGTCGCCTTGACTACGGCAGTTATGGATCGAATGCGTCAATAGAGCCGCCATCTTGGAACAGGGGAGGCACTCCCTTATATACTGTCTATGGGCCGTCTTTAATGCATCAGCGTCAATGTAGGCAAAGGTCTAACGGAAATAAAATCACTATAAATCGTCAAAATCTCATGCGATGTTGTAGTTTTTTTAAACAAAAAGACAAAGAGACTAATTAAGGTGTTAATACAAAGAATATTTATTATAATCAGTTCACAGATATGAGTACAAACGGAAACTTCACCCTTCTGAACTAAGAGGTTCTGCTTCAAAGTGAAGTTTAAACAGACTGAAATGTCCAGGCTCACTCCCCCACTAATGATTCATTTATTTCTGCATGTAGTTATTCATTTAACGAGACTTAAAGTCATGTTTCGTCATCCACAGTCCGAGTCCCGCCAGACTCCCTTTAGGAAACCTGTGATTTAAACTTCAGCAGGTTGTGACAGTCCGCTCCGCTCAGTCCTGGATCTGATTCTCCCGGGCTTCCATTCCCTCCAGCGGGCCCAGCAATACGGCCTGGGTCTCCAGCTGCGTGGTGTCGTTTTGGCTCCCAGGAATGGGCAGTGAGCTCCAGGTCCTGCAGCTGCAGACGGACTCAGCTGCCCCCCCGCTGTAGCTTCGATCCGGCCGCGGCTGTCGATACGTTCCCCGTTTTTCCAATGTTTCTGTCAGGTCCGCGTCCTTTAAAAACTCAAAACACCGACCACACGTAAAGTCACCATAAACTTCATTCACGCCATATACTCACAACAACACAAATTGACTGCGCTCACCAGCAACACCCGCAACACCTCATCACTTCCGGTATGTGGTACATTCCCTTTCCGTGAAGAATCTGTCATTTGTAAATTTGTTTCGGGACTTGTAAAAGTGTTTTGCATCTTGTTAATTTGTTTTCTAAAATGTTATTTTGTTTTCCAAAATGTAAATTTGTTTTCTAAAATGTAAATTTGTTTTCTAAAATGTTATTTTGTTTTCCAAAATGTAAATTTGTTTTCTAAAATATAAATTTGTTTTCTAAAATGTAAATTTGTTTTCTAAAATGTTATTTTGTTTTCCAAAATGTAAATTTGTTTTCTAAAATGTAAATTTGTTTTCTAAAATGTAAATTTGTTTTCTAAAATGTAAATTTGTTTTCTAAAATGTTATTTTGTTTTCCAAAATGTAAATTTGTTTTCTAAAATGTTATTTTGTTTTCCAAAATGTTAATTTGTTTTCTAAAATGTAAATTTGTTTTCCAAAATGTAAATTTGTCTTGAGCTTTGTAAAAGTGTTTCATTCTTTGTAATGTTGCATTGCACTTCCCGGCCACCGTACTTTACTACAAATTAATGTATTTTTATCTACAAATGTTAGTTTAAAAAAAGTAAAGTTAGCTGATATGAAATTCCTGCTGTTGGCTGTAGAAGCCCCCACTCTCTGGATATTAGAAACGTTATCATCTATCCTTTAGCATAAAAAGCCACTGTTGCTGACTTTTAGCTAACTCCTCGCCCTGACAGGTACTTCCCGTTTGGCATTGTGTTCCTGGTGGCCGGTAAGATCCTGGAGATGAGCGATCCGTCAGCTATGGGGAAAAAGCTGGGTTTCTATGCCATCACTGTGGTGTTTGGCCTAGTATTGCACGGCTTGTTCATCCTTCCTGCCATGTACTTCTTCATCACAAAAAAGAGCCCCATCGTTTACATACGGGGAATCCTGCAAGCCCTGCTCATCGCCCTGGCAACCTCTTCCAGGTAAAGAAAATGACTGCAGGGTAATAAGTGTTTTTATTTTCAAAATTATATATCTCTGAGTCCTAATACCACTTATCCTTCTCTATCCGTTTACTGGAACATTATCATGAAAAGCCTCAAAGGGACTTTGAGAGATCAGAAAACATCTGGTGTGTGTGGTTGATAGTTTGTGATATATCTCCTCTATATAAACTGACTTGAATCAGTTTTTGCATAGTTTAGCTTGTTCACATAAGCAGACATTTAGTTCACTGTAGTAGATTCCAGACTGGTTTAATTTTGAACCCATAAGGAAATGAATGGAAAACTGGAAATCTAACAGCATGCTTTGTAAAATGCTCGTCAGAAATGTACAGATATGTGATTTTAAAACACACAATTACTTTTTTGATTTGACCAGTTTGGTGTAATTGTGTGTTACATTTTGTGAAATCAATCCTTGTTTTTGACTATAGAAGGCAGTGTGTATTGAGATTGCAGTGTTGGTGATTTGTTTTTTTAGCTAAGCCAAGGCCAAAGTAAGTGCCTGCTGTAGCACCATCAGCACATGTGTGTTCTGTACTACTAGATCAACAAAAAGCATCTGTTGCATGCTAACAATTTAGCATGCAACAGATGCTTTTTGTTGCATGCTAAAACATTATTGCATATCTTCTTGTTCATAAAAGTTTCAGCTGTTTCTTTCACCACAACAAACTATAAATAGATAATTCTTCTTTACACACATACCCAGGAGAAATTAAGAGGTGGTTATATAATGATTTTTGCCTGACTTTCGAATGTTCTGAGCTCTCTGTCTTCCTCAGCTCTGCCACATTGCCCATAACCTTCAAGTGCCTCTTAGAGAACAACCACATTGACCGCCGCATCATCCGTTTTGTGCTCCCTGTGGGTGCCACGATCAATATGGACGGCACCGCTCTCTATGAGGCTGTGGCAGCAATATTCATTGCACAAGTTAACAATTATGAGCTGGACTTTGGTCAGATCATCACCATCAGGTCAGTGGGCCGTGCTGTATACCATCTGTGCTTCTAAGCTCATTATATATATATATATACATAAATAATTAATATCATTGGGATTTTAAAGCAATGATATTAATGACAATAAATCCTTTACACTTGATAAAACAATTTCAAAAATATTCACTTTAATGTTTTCTGTGATTTTTTGACCTCAGCACAGATGTAGGAAAGATGTCTGTCACCAGTTTGAAAATGCTAGTTTTAAACTTGACACAAGCAGAGCAAAGACATAAAGATCGATCATGGATCTAAGATACTTCCATGTTTTGGACACCCTGTTATATGAGGATCAATCAATATTTTCTTAGTAATTCCTATCATATGCCATCAAAAAACTGTATTAAATCAGGGTGAGCTCTCCCACCCTGCAATTAGGTATTGAAGAGCCAGAAATTGCTCGGGAGCTCCTGCCTTCATCAAGCAATCCAAGAAATCACAGTAAACATGTCTGCGGTCGTTGATGAGCAGGTAAACCCACACACCGTTTGAATACCTCAGATCAGCATATTGTAGCTGGAAAACTTCAAAAAAGAGCCATCGAAACCAGAAATTGAATCTGAAGTGGAGAAAACCTCTGACCAGCCTCAGCAATGGATACAGAGGATAGTGGATCATACTGATCATCTCAAAAGTAGAGGCAGGAGGAGCAATATATTGATGAATGTCTTACTAAATCCCCTTTAAAGGATTCTGGCACATCCGACAAGCAGCGCTGCTTCAGGTCTGTGCCGCTTCAGGTAATCATAATTAATGGACGTGCTCTGCTGAGGGGATGCTGCGACAGATGTGTCGTGCTTGTGCTTCATGTATTTATGCCTTAGTTTCGGTTTTCCAACTCCGATGTAGTATTGTTCAGACACTTCACTAAACTTTGTCTAATTCGGAGACCAGCGTCTCAAACAGGGCTCTTTGTCTGTCAGAAGGTCTGAGATCTACCTTATCAGCAGAACAATATTGTAATGTACAGCAGACTATGGTGCAGGTGGATTATTTCCTGAAATAGTGTGACTTTATTCTTGTAATATTATAACTTAATTTTTCTCAAAATACCACAACTCCTCCAAAGCCAGAGAACATAGATGGGATGAGTTCAATTTTGAATTTGCAGAATGTTTTGAACATGAGCTAAAAACACATCTGAAAAATTACAGTCCATTAATTAAGATTAATTATTGTATCATTCACATAAGTGCCACACATTTAAAGAGATTACTCCATCAAAAAAAGAGGAGGGAGGAGTAGATCATGCCTACATGTGTTTTGACTCAGCAGAGATAACAATAAATGAGAAAATTTAAGCTGGGTTTTCACAGGCAGCTTCAATAAGAGCAGAGCAGTTCAATTCATTCCCTATGACAACAGTCCGCTGACAGTGAGTGCCCAGATGTCTGCCCGTTTTCAAAGTTGACTCCGTGAGTAAAGAACATAAACATATGAAAATAAGTTTTGCTTAATTTTTTCAGCACCGCCGCTTTCTCTCTCTCTTTCTCTCTTACTCGAGACACACATCTGCAGACTGCAGATCAGTACAGCTGCTGGGTAGCACAAATCTCTCTTTTTTTCTCTCTTTTTTAAAATGAGTCGTGAAGCCAACAGCAAAGCTGTTACTCCTGCACAGCACTAAAAAATGACTAAAAATCTTAAAAACACAACTCTCCTCTGGCAGGTCACATCAGAGATTCTCTTTCTTTGTCCTCCTTTTTCTCATAATCGTTTCATTTCATTTATTATACAGGAAAATTTAAAAGCAACAATTAAGTTACAATAAACGGGCCTGACTCAGTTTAAAAACTGGTTTACAGCAGGTTCCTGTTCTGTTTTGGTGTAAATATAGAAAAAGGATAGCATAGTTGTTTTTGTATGGGGGAACTGGAATGAGTGCCTGTGAGACTGACCTAGTGAAGCGTACTGGTGTCATATTGTGTGTCGGAAGAAGAACTGTAACTGCTGGCGAAGAGCTGTTTTGAATCTGAAAATGAAATGCAATAGCATGGCTGTTTACGTAGTTCTGGTAAGTCAAAGCATTTGTGCATGTGAGCGCACTGCAATCACTACATGAAAAGTGGGATTTTTGTCAGTATGCGGCACTGTAGATTGTCGTGGAACTTCAGGTTTACGACTTATATGGCAATTTACAGGCAACACCGAAAACTGCCGTGAATTGTCGGAAATTGACGTGGGCCTTGCTTGGCAGTTGTCCCCCCATGACCCCCCCTCCCACTCATTGTAGGGGAGGCTTTAACATGTAAATGAAAATGCTGTGAGCTACACAAATGCAAACCTGGTTAGCAGCGGGAGGTTTACCCCAGGTGACATTTTTCTAAAATGTATTAACTTAATTTTAAGAAAATCTCTTAAAATAGATCAGGCTCAGTATAGCCTAATTGTAGACTCTTAAATTTTAGCTTGAATTGATTTATTTAATGAAAGTATGCTAGATTAATTACCGTGTATGTCATTAGCAATGACCAATGTTATGTAAAAAAAGATACACAAAACAATTTATTTCAACACTTAGTTTTAATCAGGCTTTGCCACAAAGGTAAAATGTGCATTCCATGCAAACAACATCACAGTCTCCTAGAGCTCAACCACTGTGCATAGTGGCATGATTACAGTGACCTTTCTTTGGTCTTGCTCATCCAAGATTATTATTATATGGTGGAATGGAGACAGAGGCACCACTGTACAGTTTTTTTAAGAGAAGTCTTTCTGCTGACACCAAAACACTGTGCTTCACATAAAGCATATCAGCTTTGTCATAGAATGACAAAGTCACAACCATTTGTCTTCTTAAAATACCGGCAAATTCAGCACCATATTCACATGTCCATGGCATATGAAGTTGTTGGCTCTGCTGAAATGGCCTCATAATCTAGACTTCAATTATTGTTAATTAAACTTGTTATTAAACTTGTTATTGTTATTAAACTTTCCCAGCATTCCATTAAAACTCACTGTAATTCCCCTCCACACCAGTGTGTGCGCTGTTCACGCCCTGCTGGTTAATCTGCTCCTCTTTGTCTCTCTCTATCACTCTGCCCCGCCCCCTACCCCCGCCCTCACTGCTTCGATTTGAAAAATAGCGGCGGGAGATGAGTCCGAGAGTTAGAGCAAAAACTTCCAAAGTATGGGAGTATTTCAGGCCAACTCGTAAAAGAGTTGTCTGTACACTCTTTCAAACTTCACTTGTGTGTTTGGAAACACACAGGAGTTGTTCAAGACATACGGAGCGTTTTTTTCTCCTCCATATCACCTCCAAGGCTCCGTAAAGATGCGCCCACAGAAAAGGAAAAGACAATGTAAGTATATGATTATTAATATAACGGCGAACTAGTCCGTAGCCTACTGTTTATTAACACTATGGGCCCTATCTTGCACTCAGCGCAATTGCCTTTGTACACCGACGCATGTATCATTCCTATTTTGCACCCGACGCACAGTGGACTTTTCCCTCCACAGACGCACGTCGGTAAATTAGGGATTGTATTTGCGCTCCCGGGGGCGGTTCAGCGAAAAGAGGAGGCGTGTTCAGGCGCAAACGTTACGTAGTCCTATTTTGCAGTTTCAGAAAACAATTCCGCCACTGACCAGGAAAAACCTGGTCTAAAGTCAGTAGCGCGTTATTCAGATGCTATTTTAGGGGCGCATGCTTGGCCATAATGTAGTGTGTGCACAACGCGCATACACTTCTCTCATCTACAGCAGTTCCCGTTTTTGAAAACCATACATAATTACAAAGAAAAATATTACTGAAAATGCGCTTCAAGTGTTTGGATAGGTCAGGAGGCACTTTACAGTACAGTCCTCAAAAAGTCGCAGCATTCTTTGTGGCTTGTTGTGTTTTACACAACATTTCCATGAATCATGGATGTGTTAATGACATGAATGAGGAAATATTAGAGGACTTAAGGAGACGTGATGTTGAACTACGGTGGGATTGGACACTCCGGCGGAATCTGGTGAATCTGGAGTAATGCGCGATGTGCTCCTGGTGGAGCGGGTGGACGGAGATGGAGTGGGGGGAGGAGGAAGGGGCACAACAGGAGCAGGTGGTGCGTTTGGAGGCCCACGCTCCATGGCTGCAGCAATCCTCTCCAGACTTGAGGAGATGCGCCCGAGAGGCCGCAGCAACATCGCCACCCGGCCAAGACGGGCATTTGTTACTTTGCCGCATCCCGGACAGCTCCCGCTGGCGTGCGCCAGGTAAATCCGCCATCATAATAGCAGTCCGCCATGGAACAATACGCCTGCTCTTAAAGGGAATGTGAGATGACGCTCTGATTGGTTATTTTCTCGTTACGCCCAAACCACACCTAGCTACTTCAGACCAACCCATTTAAGATTTGCGTCGGGCGCAAGAGTCATTTATCCCGCCGGTATAATAGCAACAGCGGCCGAGATACGCCCACAAAGCTACTTGCGTTTGGCGTTTCACACTTGCGTTTCAGATCGTTAAAATAGGGCCCTATGACTGTCTTTGGCTGTTAAACAGGCTACTTAAACTTGGCAGTAATGTTTTAAACCCCGCGACATGCACGCAAGTTTAAACGCGAGCAGCACAGCTGTGTGCCTGGCTGCTTTCAGCGTGATTCATTAGCAGAGCTAAGCGGGTGAGTTGCTTTATAAAAGTGTATTTTTTGGTCATATCATTCATTCTGCTGTATAAGGACATAGATACGTTAATAGATACCGATCTTAACCGTACATTTTTATTTTTTTTACAGACTAACCTCATAACGAGGCCGTGACCTATATTTGCTCGGAGCTATGTCTGCAAGTCCAGATTTACACGACGCTGATAATGACGCAATTGTGTGTAAGTAACGTTTACTGTTTTATCCGGATCCTTGTGACTTATGTTTTTTTTTTTTTTTTTTTTTCATACCACTCTCATTTAATTGTTTTCCAGCTGCCTGTAAGACATATTAGGAGACAGCACGCAGGAGCTTCAGGTAGAAACAACCAGATCTGGCATCGCGGGCAGAAGCTGTGAAGAGTTCCGCTCGGAGTCTGTCGAGAAGAAAAGAGGGGGGGATTAGATCCGTTTTTGGTCAATGTGATTATTTTCAGGTGCTCATATGTGTTGTGTGCCTCGCACAGTAGCCTACTGATTGTCTTTATTGATTGATTTTACAGCTGCTGGAAGTGAGACAGAGTGTGCTGGCTGCGGGTGAGGTGGACATTTCGTCACCTTCCTAAAATAATTGCCTAAGTCATTTTTTCAGGTTTTTCAGAAAACACAAAAAATAAAACTGCCTAAGTCACATGCTTGACATAGGCAATTATACTTAAGGTTTAGAATCACATGACCTGTTCAACTGAGGATTTAGGCAATTTTACCATAGATGGCCAGCACCATGAGGAGATGATTTAGGCAACAAAATAATTTTTTTTTAAAAATGACTTAGGCAATTATTTTAGGAAGGTGACGATTTGGAAGTGCACCACATAGACCTGATGATCCGAAATACAGGACAACGTACCACAGACATCTGCAAAATGGACCGAATTCAGACAGAATGCTGCCGGTTACCTACTCAGCTCCGAGGCGGCCGCGGGTTAGGGGTTGACGGTGCTGTAGGATATTTCTTGTGTGTGCTATGTCAAACTGTGTGTCTCCTATGCTTTGTACATAGATTTTTTCTGATTGCGTTTGTGTTAATAAAGCTCTATCTTTGAATAAACACCACATTCCTGGCAAATCATTTTCCGTAGGATAACAATGACATGAATATGCAACGTAGCATATATGAAAAAAATAAATAAATATGTATGTGTGTGTGTGTGTGTGTATATATGTATATATATATATATATATATATATGTATGTATGTATGTATGTGTGTGTATATATATTATTATTATTATTATAATAATAATGGCCCAGGGTGACCAATAGCCTAACCCATGACATACCTGCCAACCAATCAGGAGTGACTTTTCTTGTTTAAAAGTAGTGGTTTCATCCAATAGTGAGTGAGGAAATTCCAGCCATGCCAGACACTCTCTGGCCAGGCACGCGTCGCTGCTATTCATATGCTAATTAGAGCCATTTGCACCTCCACGGGAGCTCTCCACATACGTCATGGTTCGTTTCCGACAATATGTGGCACAGACGAACGCAACGTTCACAGTCTGTAAATTGTCGTTAAAGATGCAGTAGGTAAGTCTTATAAAACTAACTTTCTGTCATATTTGCTGAAAATGACCCTATGTTCCAGTAGAACTACATGAATTATGTAATATAAAAAAAATCCAGCTCCTCTGGCACCACCTACAGCCTGTAGTGTCATTGGCAAAATTACACCGCTCCCGGTTGATTTTCTCCAATCAGGGCCACAGGGGGTGTCTATCTGCCTGTCAATCACTGCTCATGCACGCACACGCATATAATAGGATTCTCCCCTCCCCCTTCCCAGCGCACGAGCTGCAGAAAGGTTTCCCAAAACTCGGGTGAATATTGGAGTGGCTTTTCAGAGGTGGCGTGAGCTCCAGGATTTTAAAGATCTTAAGAACGATGCAGATGTAGCCACATTTCTTCTCAACAGGTAACATAATTACCATGAATGATTTATCTTTCACTTGGTTATTAGTAATCAAAAGTCCACAAAGCTAGGTTGGTGAGGATAATAGTAATGTTTGCACAGTGGTCAGTCTGATATGATGCTGAAATGGCTAACGCTAGCCTGCTAGTTAGCATCATTTTACTGTTGGTGAGTAAAGTTAACATTGTGTTAGTGTTTAGTTATTGAAAATGTTGTCTGACATGCCGGCAGTTCTGTCAATCTCCCTTGTGTGGGAGGGGCTTAGGAGACGGTTTGGGCTGCAGCAGAAAGGGGGAAGGGACTGAGATGATGTTCAAATTTGTTGACAAAGTCCTGGATCTTCACAATCTAACCTACAACAGCTTTAACTGCCGAAAATTAGGGGGATTTCCGGGTGTTTACGGGCGTTTACGGGGACGGAAATCTCACTTTTCATGCAGTGAATGATGAGACCACTTTGGAAGATTACTGTGGATCTTAAGTGCTCGGTAGTATAGTCATGCTATTGGTTCAGTAATGTCCTTAGCGGTAAGAGACCAGATTGGAAGACAGTAGGACATTGTTGAAAACACAATGGCATGTAGGTAGGTTTCAGAAACCGAAAAGGAAAGATATGATCTAATCTTGTTATACACATAGAGTTTCTGATTCAGCTTTTTTGTTCATTTAGAAATGTGTTCTCAATATGTAAGGTGTGAATCAAGTAGCACACCAAGGTAGTTGTAGGTCTTTGTGACAACAAGATCTTGGTTTGCAAAAGTAATAAAATCAGGAAAAGAAAGACTTTTTCTGGGTGAATGAAAATACATACATTCAGTTTTCTTTACATTGATGGTCAGGTGGTTCTTTTTCAACCCATCATGTAAGAGGTGAAGTTCAGATGATAGTTTTGAATTTATGACATTAGGATTTGAATCAGAGAAAAAAAATCACAGTATCATCAGCGTACAGTAAGCATTTTGAGTGTTTACACACTTGAGGGAAATCATTGATGTATAAAAGAAAAAGTAAGGGTCCAAGAATGCTGACTTGTGGAATGCCCATGTCACAAACTAAAGGTTGGGATATGACATGATTAATTTTGACTGTCTGCAAACCGTGTTGACAGTCACTGAGCCAGTTATTAGTTTCAAGGTAGGAACTTAGCTGGTTATGCAAGACTTTTTCCAGCAACTTAGACATTGCTGGAAGTATTGCAATAGGTCTGTAATTTGAAACAAGAGTGTGATCATCAGATTTAAAGATTGGAGTAATTTGTGCTGTTTTCCAGTCAGTAGGAAAGATAGAAAGTGTTCATGCCGTCATTCAACTCATTTTTGTACTTATGATTTATAAAATGCTTTTTTAATTGTTACCATTTGTTTTGGTTGTGTAACCGGCTTAATGATTTTATGCATTTACTTAACCATGGTAAAACACATTAAGTACATAGTGAGGTTCTATGTAAGAACAGCAGTAACTGTGATCTTTATCTAGAGGAATTGTGAGATATATTACTATATTGGTTACACCACCAGACTCTCTCTGAACCTTTAACTGTAGGATATGATAAACTGTAAAAATATACCTTGGTGATTTTAACATGACAAAGAAGATGGGGTAAAACATGCTTTATATCGTAATGCCAGGGGACGGAGGGCATCATTCTGAATTTAAGGCACGCTTGTAGACAAATAACCTTTGTTATGTAGTGTGAGTTTTGTCATTGTTTTGAGTTTACCCAGGGTGTTAACTTTGATTTTTGGTAGTATTACCTGAAAGTGTCAGTCCAAGATTTTGTGAGGGCTTACACGTGTAGATGATTGTGTAAGTTAAGCATTGCATGTTGAGCATTTCACTGATCATTTTTTTTTACTATGTACCAAATGAAATTGTAAATATTCTTACAGTTGAGTTAGGGAGGGATACAGTGGTTTTGGGTCTACAACCTGGCATACTTTGGGGGTGTGGTATTGAAGAATTGTTATGACTGGTGTTGCTGGCCATTTTTGTTTGTGATCAAGAATATAGTTTAGTAAATAGATTGAAGATAAATATTATATTGGGTTGTGATTTTTGTGTGTTGTAGAGTTGTTATGTATTTTCGTGTTGCCTTCTCACATTGTATAAATTCTTGAACTTAACTATTGCAATGTGATATGGTGTAACATTAATTTAACTTATATTTTGAAAGAAAGTATAGGTCTCTCTGGTAGAGATATTCCCACATCTATTTCTTGGTTATGATGTAATTACATAATGCTTATGTTTATTGTAAGGATAGATTTAGTTGTTATTAGCCAAATAACATATAGTGTGGTGTAAGTTGTTTGTAGAATGAGATTTGGACAGGTTGATGATGGCCTCAAGGTGTTGCCTTTATCTCCAACTTTAAGACAACTAAAAAATATTTTATTACCTTATCTTTTAAAATATTTTTCTGGACTACTGGTATGTATGTTGTATGTATATGTAATGTTGTATGTACTAGGCGCGCATCTAGTATTATTTGTGGAATGTGTATTTATATTTGTTCCACTATTTCTATTGAATATGGGCCCCCACCTATGTTTTTAGTTTTTGGGACTTATACATTAATTTGTACCCACTGTTATGTAATTTAGTTGTGAATAAGCCTGATACAAAGATTGGTTAAATGCAGAAAGAGAGGTATGAGGCTATCAGCATGAATCTTTAAAAATAATAAATATAAATAATAAATATCACGGGCATGAGAATTTTTTAGCAGATGTAATATTTGTATCACATCATTCTGTGAGATCTCAGAAAATGAGAACTGATCAGGTGTTGAGGAGAGAACAGGTGAGGACAAGGAGGGAATGGCAAAATGCATAGCCAATTCCAATTCAATCCCAGTCCAACAAACAATTAGAAAAACACAGCAAGTCCACAAACTCATGCAAATAATAACTGTTAAAACATGCAACACATCTACAAATGAAACTAAATGAAAAATACACACACTGCTAAAACTACTAATTAACTAATTAATCAAAACATGCAACGCTGTGAACAAAATGAAAAGCTGCCTAAAGTCACATCCTGACATTCTCCTCTTGTCTTAAAATATTCATAAATTGATACTAGAGTAGCGTACTCCCTTGCCCAGCTGCTGCAAAGAAAAGCAGAGGAGAAATCAGTCTGCACAAAATCATCTGAAGTGTTTGATGGTTATTTATTTGTGCTTTAGAACGTACTCACTGCGAAAAAAAAAACCATGAAATAATGTTTATTTCTCTCTCTCACTACTGTACAATGACAATTTCAAGTAGCTACAAAACATTAGTTGTTGTGGTGTACAACTGGACTGGAGTATGTACGATGTTCACTAAATATGGCGTGTAAAGCCCCGCCCATTTCTAGCACGGTAATTGTTATGCATTGCTCCGGGGTTGTGACCCAGCTGCTGAAATCGAACCAAGGGGAAGCCGCTCCAAGTTCACAAACTCATCAACTGATACAGACCAGAGCAAACAAACTATACAGTAGGTGTGAAAACACCCTTAGATCTTGACTAGGTTTTAATCTTCTATAATGGCCTTCTTATGGCTCTTATCCTGATAGTACAACGATCAAGATATTTATAAAGAATCTCTTTAATTTCTTCTTCTTAATTCCTTATGTATGGAAAAGAGACTTCTCTTCTGCTGACGCTGAAGAACTGGGAGTGATCTACTGGAAGAGAGAAATGGAAATATAATAACAAAAGTAACACAAGGGTATTTTGTACAGATCGCCGAAGATAATCTGCAGACACAAGCGTTACAATTTGCAACCAATACAAGATAAAGGCAGGCTCCATTGTGCTTCAAGTGTAAGGCAAACAGTGATACTCATTGTGTTTCACCCTGTCCCAAATTACAAAAATATTGTGGAGATGTCCTGAATGTAAGAAATACTGAAAAACCAGGGAATGAATCTAGAATATGAAGCTGAAGCTGGCATTAATTTACTAATGGTTTCTGACATGCTTGGTGCATTCAAGAACAAATCTTTTACTGCCAAATTGTCATAATCGACTCTCAAGCTACCTAAAGAACAGCTAAAGAACAGTGGCATACATTAGTAATGTTATATACATATTTGATATCACTCTGACAACACCACCTTACTGAAAACAAAGGAAATTATTTTGTGTCTTGTCAAACTCACCTGTTTGTCACTGTATGTTTTTCCTATATACGTCCATATAGCAACTATAGATTGAAACTATCCACTTATCTCTATCTGAAAAGAGCCATGTGGCCTTGATAAACCACCATATTCCAGTGACGCCACTACTGGACCTCTGACCCCCCCTCTCCATCGCTCACTATCAAGCTGTGATGAGCGGTGGGATCATCCTATCCTCAACCTCTGGATCTGCACCAGATATCAGATGTACAATAACATGGTGATCACTTTCTACACAGTGTCTATTGTTATGCACTCAAGTCATCTAACATTATACAGAGAAGATGCTTTTAATCAGTATCCAGTTAGACAGTTGCTCGCTATGAAGACATAGACTGATTCATAAGGCCAGGCTTGTATTTTAAATCCATCCCAAGAACAAATTGAAAAAACGTACTTCAGTAAATTAATCTAGAGTGTATTGTGCACATGTGCTCAACTTTCCCTTTAAATTCTCATAATCAGTAACTGCTGCAAGCATTGATCAGAACAACATACCAGCTGTCTGCTGCTACCACCAGGGAAAAAGTAGGGCAGCTCCATAACAGATTGGCTGAGTCTGTGAGAACACAGATACTAAAGGAAAGTCAAACTATGTTTGAAACCAATTAAGAATCCCAGGCAGTTGACATTCAACACCAAAAAAAGACCAATATGTGAATTTTTTTGTAGAATTTCCCCTTAAAGACAATATGTGTAGAATTGTGCGTGATTATTAGATCTTTCATGATATTGTGATAATGATGATGATGGTTTTGTTTGTGAAAAAAAATTGTCTTTCATCCCATCTCAGTGGTCCAGCTTAGTGGTACGATCCTGGGAGGTTGATAAGCTTTAATTAATGCTGTCTACCTGGTGCACGACCCTATCGCCAAGAGAAAGTTGATATTAGAGAATCCTGGCTGCCTGCACACACAGAGGTGCAAGGGTGTAATTTACTGGGGGGACACAGAGGATTTGGCCCCTAGCAAAAGAAAGAAACTGCAACACTGGGACCAAGCAGTAACAGCACTCGCGCTCCCAATCCCCATTCAAACAGCCAGCCAGCAGCTCAGCAGAAACATTAGCAATGTCTAAACCCTCAAATTACAGAAGATGAGAACATAAAAAATCTTAAATTACCAAAACCATAATTTATTACCTTAAAGCTTTAGTGCGTAACTTTTTGATATTAATGAACATCAGTTAAATTCAAGCCATTGCCAAATGAGTTGCTACAAAGCTAATTAAGACCATCAGCCCCACACAACTCGCTTGGTATTTCTCAGTATGGTGATGTTCAGAAGATTGTGTCATCCGACGACTTTCGCACGCAGAAACTCGAGTGAAGATAATTTTATAATAATGATGATAATTTACTAGCAACTGCGTGGGGGAGGGTGGGGGCTCTGTGCGATCACAGAGGGCTTGTATCATGTTGACGCGCCAACATTGTTGTCATTACTTAGAATTCATCATGGGGGCTCTATAGCTTTAAGTAAAAATCACTTTCTTTTAAAAAGGTGTCCGTGACAACTGAGGCTCTAGTTTTATAATAAATACATATTTTAATATTCATATTACTTTGAGGAGTAGGGCAGATAATAAGGCATTGTTAGTGCAAATTTGAACTAAATCCAAGCAATAGGTGGATTACAGAAGTCGTTTTATGTAACCACATATGGAACATAGATCTAGCACCTAACACAGGCTATTTCTTTTGCTTAACACTTTGCTAAAGAGAGGCTGTGGCTCAGATGGTAGAGTGGTCGTCTACCAATCAGATTTCTTCATGCTATTCCTTAGATGATAAGCTTATCATATCTGGCCTCTTTTTTTTGTTGCTGGGATCATATCCTTGTGTTTCTCTCGACCAGATTCTAGGACATCTTCATTAACGAAGATGTTTATGCCTTTAAGGAACTTTGTTTTCTTCAATACAGCAAACTTTTCCTTATATCTGAGAAACTTAACCACTCTAGGCATTGGTTTTTCTCCTTGGCCAGGTGGTTTACCAGAGCAGAGGACACGTTCTAAAGGTTAAGGTTAGAGAAATATCGGATTACAGTTTAAAAAAATGTATTGACTTACTTTGTCCCCTATCCTTGGTAACATGTTGAGCCTCTCTCGTAAGTTAAGTTTATCTTGGCTCATTTGTCTATTATAATTCTGTTCCAGGTCATTTTCGGTCTTTCTGGTTTTTCTTTGCTTGTTGAAGTCCTTCTCAGCACAACCTTTGAATTGCGATTTGTCTCCATTCAAAGCACATGGCGCCTCTGCTTTAGTTCAGTGGTGCTGTTCTTGCTTTTGTTTTCTGTATAATTACATAAAAGAGTTAAATAAATGGACACATAGTGGTGAAATAAGTATTCAGATCCTTTACTTAAAGGAACACTTATTGAGACTTAAGCTTATTCACCTTGTCCCCAAGAGTTAGATAAGTCCATACACATACATACCCTTCTCATCTCCGAGCGTATCGTAACTCTGTCTGACGCACCCACCGCTAGCCTAGTTTAGAACAGATCCTGGAGGTAATCGGCTCCATTTAGCCTACTGCTCCCAATAAGTGACAAAATAACGCCAACATTTTCCTATTTACATTTGTATAGTCACAGCGTGTACAAATAACAAGGTCACATGAGACACAGCCATCTTATAACACGTACAGTACAGTATACATACTGGGAACTATATTCTCAGACCACAACACCTGAAAAGCACCGTTGTTACTTTCTGCTCCTCACTACGGGGCTTCTCAGGTGCTGCGAGCAAATCACTCCGCCCAAAGTAGCAGTGCTTCGCCTTCTGAGAATATAGTTCCCAGTTTGTATACAGTTAGAAGATGGCTGTGTCTTATGTGAACTTGTGACGCTGTGACATAACATGTAAATAGGAAAATGTTGCGTCTTATTGGAGAGTAAGTAGATGGAGGCCAGTTCCCAGGTTCTGGAAACTAAGCTTAGGCTAAAGTTTAATTGTACACAGAGATGAGAAGGGTATGTATGGACTTATCTAACTCTGGGGGACATGGTGAATAAGCTAAAGTCCCAATAAGTCGGCGTGTTCCTTTTAAATAAAAGTAATAATACCTCACTGTAAAAATACTCTGTTACAAGTCTCAAATAAAGTACCTTAAATTTGTACTTAAGTACAGAACTTGAGTAAATGTACTTAGTTACATTCCACCACTAGAGACAATTGCAATTGGAAAAAAGGAGTGGAGATATGCCTTTTTGAGAGATCAAGGACTGAAAATGTCCTTATGATCAAAAACACAGTTCAACATTGTATACAGTTCTTAATTATGATATATTAATTGACATTAGGTTTCTCTCTAAATCTCCAGTATTACAGCCACTGCAGCCAGTATCGGTGCAGCAGGGATACCACAAGCTGGACTGGTAACTATGGTGATAGTGCTAACATCTGTCGGGTTGCCAACTGATGACATCACTCTCATCATTGCAGTGGATTGGGCATTGTAAGTAGCATGTGTGTTCACTTCGATCACTTTTGCCTAACAGATCCAAACTAATCACAACAGAGCAAAAACAAATGAGCCCCATCTTCTTCATCTCCTCTTCATTTGGTCAAAATGTCCCTAAATATTTCAGGTTTAAGTTCAATTCATTCTCTCAAATGTCTTCCTCTTATACAGAGACAGATTCCGTACTATGGTAAATGTAATGGGGGATGCTTTGGCCACAGGCATCATGGCACACATCTGCAGAAAAGACTTCATGAAAGAGGGAGATGGGGTGAGTTTTTATTATGGCAACAGTTATTTTCTCTGCAGAAAGTGATACAACTATGAGACTTGCACATTTGTGACACAAACTAAGTTTGTCATTAAAAGGGTACTCAAAACAGTGAGGAATGGTTCTGATTGATTGAGCTGTTGCGATAAAAGGTTGTCAATACTGTCAATACTACTTTCTGAAATTATAAAACAACATGACATCCAGTGTTGGGAAAGTTCACTTTCTACATGAACTAGTTCAAAGTTCACACAAATTTTATTTTTCATAGTTCATACTTCAAAATTTTGAATTAAGTTCACAGTTCCAAAAATGAACTAGTTTATAGTTCTTTTTTTCCATATGTTCATATGGAATATCTTCAGTTCAATGTGCCGTTTCAGGTTTGCTGTGGATGTGACTGAAGTGCGGATTTTCTTTTTGAAAGCCGGCAGGCAAAGTTTGCACAGAAATGTAAGATTTTTCCCATCCTCACCGACCTTGTCATAAAACTCATTTAAATGATCATACGAAGCCTCCTTGCTGCTTCGTCGCCTACATGCTGCTGTTAGCTCCATGCTGCTTTTTGTTTTGATGACGCATGCGAGGCTGCGACACTGGTGGCTGGTGTTGCGAGATTGGGTGTTTTTTTCTGCTACATATTAAGGCCTGTTTATGGTGTGTTTTAGCCGGGTTTTCGCCTGGAAGGCTCTATAGAAATCTGGCACTCTATTGAACGAAGTTAAACTGAGAGAGCGTGCCGTTCACAGACACCAGAATGAACGTGTTCACAGTAACGTTCATCAGGCAGTAATACAGTATGTTCAGTTCACATTCGCCCAAAATATGAACGAGTTCATGAACTATCGTTCAATGAACGCGTTCAGGCACAACACTGATGACATCATTCTGTTTCTTTAAATGTCAAAACACTCCATTAAAGCACATATTTTGGAAGGATGTTTTTGTCTGTAATTACTTTTTAAAATTATTTATATTTACTTAATAAATTCTACACTTCTTCACAATATAATACTATAATAGTTCCTACCTAAAGCCTGCCTTCCTGACATTCTTTCATTTTTTTCTTTCACTTCCTAATTCCCTTCCTTCTTTCCTTCCTGTACCCTGTCGGCCCTCAGGTGCCTTTGATCTGTGAGCGCAAACCCCTAATGAACATCCCACCTCTGATGAACTGTCACAACAACAACGGCAACTACCACCCCCCTTCTTTAGGGGTGAAACACGAGCTTATTCCTTCCGACGTGGCACGGCTGATGCAGCTGGAGGAGGGTGTCCGGCCGCCTTCACAGAGGAAAAAGCCACCGATTCCTCCAAGGCACCTGAAAAAGAGCAAAGGACACTGCTCTATTGACATGAATGGCCTTGAGACCAACGTATAGCCTCTTGCTGGAGGGTGATGGGTTGTCTGTTTAGATATGCTAATTAGAACCTTGGAGCATAGGATCCTGTGTCAAGTGGGAGGACAGCACGGCCAGGCTCATCTTCATCTCTCATGTTATTGTGGGGGCAAATCTTATTGGTGACCTGATGTCCTGAAAACTAAGAGAAAAGCCTCGTAGCAGTGAAATGCTTTCTGTAAAACTGGACAAGTATCACACTGACAGTGGAATTTATGACACCAAAAAAGACAACAGTATGATTTTATTGATACAGCTCATCCTTGGTGTGAACCTTCAGCGTGAGCTCGCACCTAAACTCCCACACTCTGATTACATGTGTGAGTACTTGCATTGATATACTGATTTCTATTTGATATCTACATTTTATATAAGTTCTATTTTTTTTTGTCTGTGTGCAACATGTTAATAAGACAAAAGTTTATTATATTTTATACTACTGCAAGCAGCCAGCTGTTTGTGTCATACAAGAGACAAGACAGAATTACAAGTGTCTGGTTTGAGCTAAATGATCAGGAAGCAAAGTGAAATGCCCTAATTGATTAATTTTGCCTTAACAAAGCTGGTGGTGCTAGGCTGACGGGATGACAAGGAAAAGAGGGCTGAAGAAGATGATCAGAAACTTTACCTTTCCTTGTGGTCATGTTATAACTGTAGTACATGGCCAAAATATAGATTTGTTTGAACAGCCTTAGGAGCACTTGATCTAATTAAACTTCCCTGGCATTTCCACTGGCTATTCAACATAAACCTAGTGGTCCTTGTTTGTTGGTTGAGTGGATTTTGTTGCTATTATTTGCAATACATCAAACCAGATCTAAACATTCTACAACACATTTACTTACTTACTTACTTACTTACTCCTGTATTAGTTAATATAACTTCTCACCATGTTATGCATTGAAGCCATTCAGTTAAAGGTTGGATCTTTTGACAATACTCCTGCGCATACTGGCCATGAAGTAAATACAACTCTATTGTAAAACAAAGGGGACAAAATCTACTCATTTGTCAGTTCATTTACTGCTCATCCATATAATAGACACTCCTTAGTTCACTCTATAGTAGGCAGATATTATAAATTTTAGACAGGTATGAATCATCATCATTATGTGTCATGTGTACATGGTGTAGTGTAGCAGTGATAGATTAAATTGCGGCAACTTGTAGAAATTGGAAGTACGGCTGAAAAAAATGGAATTGAATACAATAATAAAGTTGGTGTACTATTAGTAGGGAGCAATTTCAAACATGGCCTTACCGTCCTTATTATGTGCAAATATACATTCCTAAATTCACCATGTGTTCTGTCTGAGCACACTTTTACAGTTTTGCTTTATGGCCAGTGTCATCACAAGGAATTAATATTGCATTTAAGTACTGTTATTAAAACATCCTCATACCTAAACAACAGAATAGGTCAATTGTCAATGATATATATGACCGTTTTTGTTTACTGCAGCACGGTGGCTGTAACACATGATCGCGGTGGAAATTTTAATCATGTCACCATTCTAGTTAACATAACGGTTGCAGTTTTAAACACGGGAAATGGAACTAGTTAAGTTTAGGCAACAAAAATACTTAGGGTTAGTAAAACATCAGGGATTGGCCTAAAATTTGTCAGGTAAAACTACTAAAATGAAGATGTAATGTGACATCACAGACACTGCTTCACAGACTAAGGTCCTTTAAACTTGATTAATTTAAAAAAGTCACAGTTAACTAATGGCTTCACACAGAACACAAACCCCAGTCTCCTGTGTTTTTTGGCCTATTCACTACCCCGACTTGCCTCCTTACATGGAATTTGGCGCTCTAATACTTTGCCATCTTACTTCCTTTGCTGTCAAAATAATTAGTACTACGAGATGGCGCCACCCAACAAGAAACCTACCTATGGTTGTTTACTGGGTGAGGATGGGCTGTGTATTAAGATAGATGTGAACAAATCTGAAACCTATATCCTTTAAATCTGAATTTTCACATGTGCAATTTCTTTGTGGTACATTTTACTCTAAAGACATAATATAAAGGTTTCCTTGCGTGCTAACCCAATAATGTAATGATTTCCTGAAAATGTAATAACACCTAAATATTTTATGAAATTTGCACTTCGCTGATCAGTAATTTAATATAACCCAATAATGTAGTATTTTGATCAAATAATGTAATAAAATGTCCTGACTGATATTGTAGTACGGTTTTACTGATATTGTAATACCTTTCAGGTGGTCCATTTATTTCCTCCAAAACTGATGATGTCATAATTTTGACAGAAAATGTAAAAAAAAGGTTTTCTTTCTTGGAAATGTAAAATGTGCAGGTATACAAAATGTATAATGCTGTTAGTGTCATGTTAGCCTATTGAAAATCACATGAAATCAGTGTCAAATCTTTGGAAATATAATCTTTAGGCTTCATGTAGAATTTGAATTTTACAACAGATGACCATTATCAGGTAAAGATGCATTACACTAAAATCCCTATCAATGGGAAATTAACCATACCCATGCTGATTGGTCATTGCGCAAGGATCGTCCATTTAATTTAGTGAATTTTAGATTAGACGACATCAGAAGATGATAAAAGCTGCAGAAGATGGCTAACGTTACACAAGCAATGTGATTCAATCTCCATTAAATGTTATTTTTCATGTGAGCCAACACTGATTCTTGTTAAATCAAGTGTCTCCTTTGCCTGATCTTATGTAATTTTATGCATTCAAAAAGGGTTTCAAATGTAATTTGAAATGAAGAAAAAAGTTTACCTAAACTCTAAAAAGTATAAATGACCTACAAATATGTAAGAAATTCCCAATAATGTAATAATGTAGGGTTTTATATTGTCGCTATTTTTTATTTTTTTTTACAATATTAGTCTGGCCCTTTTATTATATTATTGGTCAAGTTATTACATTATTGGGTTTTATTACATTTCCGATCAGGTTAAGTGCAAGTTTTATTAAAATTGTATTTATTTATATGATATATTTATATTTCATTACATTTTCAGGGAATTATTACGTTATTGGGTGGTAAAAGACTCCAATTCAATCTGGTCAAATCTGTGCACAGTAACAGTCAGAGATTTCAGAGTGGAACAGGCTGCCAACATTTTTTCTCATGGAAAAATAACCGATGTATTCTAAAATGTGTTTTGCATCTCTACTGGCTTATATTTATTATATTGGACATAATGTATGCACTAGCTGCATATTGGAGACAAATAAGAAATGAGCAGTGACACTGCCCTGTGTAGAGAATCGACTGAAATATTGATGTTCTGGCGAATGTCAGAAAACGCAGTCTTTTTTAGCCTTTTTAAATAATTTATTGCTGTGTTTAATGACTGTATATGTGACAACACTATACTGCTGTATGTGAAAGTGACACTGCATTCATAGCAATATAGTGATAGGTTGAGTACTTTCAATGTCCTGTAAAAATATTTACAATGGTGTGTTTCCCTGACGCCGTCATCCTGCCACTGTGGGTCAGAACAGCTTTATCAGCGGTAACCAGCGTAGGAGCATCACTCTCCTGTGCATGCGGTGCCTTGCCAGTGGGACATGAACACGAAGGGAGGTTTCAGCCAGATGTCTGTTACCTTCCACTTTCTTTGTGTTGGCATTTTAAACTCATGTCGATTGATGAGGACTATGGTTAACTGCTCCTTAGATCTCTGCAGAGTAAATCGAGACAGCTAGCTAGACTCTATGTTGAATCGGAGTTTTCTTTGCACAACTAAAACAACCTTTGAACGTACACATGTTCCACTCAAACAAGTTCCATCCTGAGGCTGTTTTGAAGAGGCACCATTGCTCCGTCTGGTGATTGGTTTAAAGAAATACGAATAAACCACAGCATGTTTTTCTCCCATCCTGGAATGCTGTGTGGACATGCCAGACCCTCCTCTGCAGCGCTGTGGGGAAGGTCTGACAATGCAAGACTACAAAAGGAGTGACTCACGTGCACTAACAAGCACACACGGCCTGCCCGGCTACTATTTCAATTCAATTACATTTTATTTATAGTATCAAATCATAACAAGAGTTATCTCAGGACACTTTAGAGATAGAGTAGGTCTAGACCACACTATAATTTACAAAGACCCAACAATTTTAAACCTTGGTGATCAGAAAAACTTATTTTAGGGAGAAACCTCGGACAGACCCTGGCTCTTGGTAGGTGGTGTGTGACGGTGCCGGTTGGGGGTGTGATGAACAGTGGCAAAAATAGTCACAATAAAGATAATGGAACAATGACCAGAAATAGTAGTTGTAGTAGTTCATGGCATAGCAGGGCACTGCAGGGTGTTACAGGACGTAGCAGGGCACAGCGGAGCATAGCAGGGCGCAGCAGGACATAGCAGGGCGTAGCAGGACGTAGCAATGCACTGCAGAGCGTAGCAGGGTGTAACAGGGCATAGCAGGGCACGGAGCAGGACCACCAGGACAGCTGCAACCATGATTTAGGTGCCACCCTGCCAAGGAAACAAAAAACATAAGGACTCCAGGGAATACGCCAGAGCCCAGAGATAAGTTACTAAGAAGCATTTCTGGGACTAGGATGCACACAGATGGAAAGAGAGAGGAGAGAGAAGTTCAGTGTGTCATAGGAAGTCCCCCGGCAGTCTAAAACTAAACAGCATAATTAAGGGAGACAGGTTAGAACTCTCCCCTGCCGGATCAGGCTGTACTGGCCTGCCTCCCTCTACTTTGATTATATAATTGATTATATGGTAGATTAATCTGACGACTATGAAGAGAAGCAGAGAAGAGAAGGGGTGCTGCATCTGCAGACACACACCCTGCCCAGCCGGTTTGGCTGAACGCTGCAACTCCTCACTCCCTAAATATAAGCTTTATCGAAGAGGAGAGTTTTAAGTTTACTCTTAAATGTGGTGATGGTGTCTGCCTCCCAGACCCAGACTGGGAGCTGGTTCCACAGGAGAGGAGACTGATAGCTGAAGGCTCTGGCTCCCATTCTACTTTTCGAGACTCTAGGAACCACAAGTAACTCTGCATTCTGGGAGCGCAGTGCTCTAGTGGGACAATAAGGTACTATGAGCTCTTCGAGCTTTGTAGGTCAGGAGAAGGATTTTAAATTCAATCCTGGATTTTATAGGAAGCCAATGCAGAGAAGCTAATACAGGAGAAATATGATCTCTTTTCCTAGTTCTTGTCAGAACACACGCTGCAGCATTCTGGATCAGCTGGAGAGTCTTAAGGGACTTATTTGAGCAACCTGATAGTAAGGAATTACAGTAGTCCAGCCTGGAAGTACTGAACGCATGGACTAGTTTTTCAGCATCGTTTTGAAACAGGATGTGCCTAATTTTGGCAATGTTATGAAGATGAAAAAAGGCTGTTCTTGAGGTTTGTTTTAAGTGGGTGTTAAAAGATATATCCTGATCAAAAATAACTCCTAGATTTCTGACAGCAATGCTGGAGGCCAGGGCAATACCATCCAGAGTAACTTAGTGATGAGTAATAGTCTGATCTGGCATTTCTGAAGGCCTTCCTATTGGTTTTCATTGGTCTTGCCAATCTAAACGAGATTCTTCCAGTTTGGTGGAACGCCATTTACTTTCAAGTTTTCGCAAGATTTGTTTTAATTTGCGAGTTTGGGAGTTATACCAAGGTGCTAGTTTCCTTTGCTTCATCATCTTCTTTTTGAGGGGCGCAACAGTCTAAAGTTGTCCGTAGGCAGGCCATAGCACTGTCTACAAATTAGCAATTTGTGAGGGACTAAAGTTAACATAAGAGTCCTCTGTTATATTAAAGCACAACATTGAGTTAAATGCTGATGGAATATCTTCCTTTAATTTAGCTATAGCACTCTCAGATAGGCCTCTAGTGTAGAAGCTTTTATCTAAGGTTATTGCTGTCAACGTCCACATGGATATTAAAATTGTCTGATTTAAGGACTACAAATGATAAAAACTCTGAGAATTCGATAAAAATTCAGACCTGGAACTTGGTAAACAACAACAAATATAATTGGCTGTAATGTTTTTCATGTTGGATGTTGAAGATTAAGAACAAGGCTTTCAAACAAGTTATAATTTAGTTTAGGTTTAGGATTAATTAACAGGCTTGAATCAAATATGGCTGCAACTCCCCCTCCTCGGCCTGAGCCTCTATGAATTTGAGTATTATTATGACTGGGAGGAGTGGCTTCATTTAGACTAACATATTCTTCATTGCGCAGACATGTTTCGGTAAGACAGAATAGATCAATTTGATTATCTGATACCAAATCTTTTACTAACACTGCTTTAGAAGACAGAGATCTAATATTCAATAGTCCACATCTAATTTTCCTATTCTGTTCTATCATTGCAGTGGTAGTTTTAATTCCAATTAAGTTGTATAGCCCCTCTTTTGTTTACCTTTGATTTAACCGATCTGAGTAGGGGGACAGACACCGTGGTTATGGGACTATGAGTGGGCGTCTGCTCCAACGGAAGCACAGAGGAACATGTAGCACTGCACCTCTGATTACTAAAACTTGGGTTAAAATTGAATAAAAAACAGAGAAGCTCGGATTACAACACAAAGAGGGAGGATGACTTAATTCACTGCTCAGGACATTAATCCACTATGTTTTTACATAGAAAATAGTTGTTTGCTGCTATAATAATATTTTGAATGTCATATTTAGCCCATTTAAGGATTGTTGAACTTTAAAGCGTTTCAAATGTGAGGTTTTGTTTTTTTGTATTTTTTTCTTTTCTATATCATCACAAATGAAATGAGATTTTTGGATTGTTGATCCGACAACACTGCTTAAATTTGTGGTTCTGAAACATTTACATGGAAAAATTCAGTTTGACTTCTGTGAATGTATTTTTTAAAATAAAGCACAAAAACACAATTATAAGACATATTAAGCCTGTAAAGATATGCTATACTAACCAGCCCAAAAATGGAACTAAAGTAACTTCATCTGGTATCCTGCACCAGAAATATGTAACTCTACCACTCAGCACAATACAATAATGGGCCTGGAAGATGACATTCACAGGTTCATTCCCTTTTAAAAGCGTATTCTTTCCTTGACACAATGCAGTCCAATGCATTAGCACAACTTATGTTTCCTGTTCCTCCTCCATCTCTTCTCTTTTAAAGGGGAGGTCAGTGTTTCCTGTGCCGATGTCCAGCACCTGCAAGTTGGACAGGTGCGCTAAAGAGCTCTCGTCCACAGAGTCCACAGACAGGCGGTTAAACCTGAAAAAGTAAAAAAAAAGAAGCAGGTGTGACGTGTTTATCCTTACTTGACAGTTGATGAAAATAGGAATTTGTTATGAAACAATCCAATCACGATTGTTCCGTGGTTTGTATCCTATCATCTACTAGGCTTGACCTCTGTGAGTTGATTTTGAAGGCAGTTACGAGCTTCGAGCTAAAAGTGACACGAAGCAAGGTTTAAAAGGTTAATGAGAAACATAAGGATATATACATTTTCTAACAATTGCTCCAGTCACTTAAATGATGTTAGAGTAGAAAGATAAAAAAGAGGCTCCATAGGAAAGCAGGATTGGTTAAAGGTTCACGCAGATACATTTCTGTTTTAATAATACCAATTAAAACAGACGAGAGAGGCTTTGTTCAGAGTTTTCGCAGAATGGAATGTAGTCACAACAGCATTTAATGACCTTTCAGAGGCTAAAAGCAGAAGTCGAGCAAAAGAGATAGTTAACACACCGCAGGGAACCAAGGTTACAACGTAACAAAGAATTCTCTATCGTATCGAGACTATCTCTCCACCATCACATATTCCATATGTACGGGGAACTCTTTAAAAGGGTGATAGAATGCAAAACCGATTATACCTTAGTCATAGATGAATAACAACAGTTTGGTGGGTTAATAGGACATACATAGAACCTCAAAATCCCATTGACACCTCTTTCCTCTGCAAATCTCACAATTTGAAACTGCCTCTGAAAACGGGCAAATCTCAACGAGCCACCAAGTTGACGTCAACTCGGTGACTCCCCCTTATTTGGCTCTAGTCTGTATCTTTGTCACGCCCCAACATTTACATAGGCTACACCACTGATCTGAGATCAGGTAGTCTTCTGAATAGGTCGCACAGATCTCAGAAATTGTATACATTGTTTATCTGCTATTTTACCACTAAATTCATTTCAGAGACTTTCAGAGAAATCAACTATGTAGAGGTCAAATATGGGCCGTTTTCCGAAAATTGAAGGCTAATTGCAAATTTTGTCCGACTATGTGTCAGAGTTCAACGGCCGGTGCTGCCTGGGTTGCTTCCTCGCCGCTCAGGCTGTCTTCCTTCACAGACCCCGGCCTGCTGTGAGATAGATGGAGCTCAGTCACAGCGCACGGTGCTCCATACCCACGCAAAGTCACTGTTTCTCGGTTACTGGACTACCAAACATCGCTGCCCTGACAGAGCTCCAGGGCCTGCAGCTCCCCTCTTCCTGCTAAATGGCCGGTGTATGTGAATGAGAGCACGGTCAGTGAGCTTGTTATGCCTGCAACCTCTTACCACAGGTTCCAGTTAATCTTATAATGGATATGTGTGTTGAGTTATTGTCCGCGAGTCTCATTGATTGAGCCCGTGGCTGGATGAAGCTTTATCAATGAGAGCTAGCTAGCCTCCTCTTAGACCTCTGAAATTCACAAAAATGCATTAAATTTAAATCAGACAAAAGTGTTAGCTAAGCTTTGTAAGACCTTGGGGTAGCTGTAATATAAGTAATGTGACAAAATTCAAACTGTAAATATACTGTAGTTATGCTGAAAGTGTAGCTAGCTAACTAGCCGCGATCTGTACACATAGCTAGGATTGAAGGGACACTAGCAGCTAACGAAACCCCTCATGTTCACAAAAATGCATTAAATTGAAATCAGACACAATTGTTAGCTTTATAAGACCTTGTGGTAGCTGTAATATAAGTGGCGTGACGAAATTCAAACTGTAAATATACTGTAGAATTGCTGGCAGCTGGCAGCCATGGAGCCCCGAGCCCTGGTAGTCCAGTAACCGAGAACCGGTGACTTTCACTGGGTATGGAGCTTGACGCTTTCTCGTCAGACTGTGTGGAGCTCCTAAAATCAGACACGTCTTACCAAATTTGCAATTAGCCATCAATTTTTGTGAAACTGCCCATATTTGAGCTTTATATAGTTGATTTCTCACATAAAAGTCTCAGAAGTGAATTTAATAACGAAATAGCAGACAAAAAATTTATAACTTTGCAGTGTCTGAAATATGAGACCTGCTGTCTCATCTCCAATGTATTTGTATGTGGTTCGCTCATCTAAATATTCATGAGAAACAAAGGTCATGGTATTGGTATTGGTACAGCCTTTAGGTGACTCAGCATATCTCTGCCCTGGAGCTAGATCTGTTCACCTCCACCAGATCTTGCCCTGAACTTAGAGGTCATCGTCTTTGTCAGGATAGACAACACAGTGGTGGCAGCCAATGTGCAAACTGGCAACCAGGCTTTAGCTGCAGGCACATCCCCTCTTCTGCTCGCTCATAGCAGTGCATATGCTGGGCTGCTAACTCAGCAGTAGACATCGTGTTGTGAGGGAGACCGCACCCATGGGAGTGGAGGCTCCACCGTTGGGTGTCGCTTCAAGTAGGGACAAGAGGACAGACGGTGTCTACTCTTCTTCTCCCTAGGAATGGGACGCTCTGGCATGAAAATGAAGAAAGGTGCCCTGGTGGCTCACCTGGTTGAGCATGCACCCTGTGTACTAAGGCTCAGTCCCTGCCGCAGTGGCCCAAGGTTTGATTCCTGCGGCCTTATGCTGCCACCTATGGCCTCAGGGTCTGCTTTATGCCTCTCTTCATTCCGCCTCTCCTTGTTCCGCTCTCCTCCAGCCTCTTCTGAGAATTCAGGCTGACGGAGTGTGACTAGTGGCTCCTCTTTGGCCCCCATGATGTGGTTTTAGGCTATACCTCCCCTCTTGCAAAGGGTGATTTGGGGCCCCCAACCCAGAGGATCTTGCTGTGTGGGAACAGGTTCCGCCCCTTCCTGGCAGGTTGCAGGCTGGTCCCTGGCCACTGAGTGTGGCTTTGGGCTTGCAGTTGGGAGGGTGCTTGCCACATGTGTAAGTTCACCAGGTGTTTGCCTACTCTGCGACAGCAGCATGGCCTCCTGTTGTTTCTGCTGACCCAGCTGAAGGCAGGAAAGTCGGTTGCAATCCTGCAAGGAATTTTGGCAGTGTTCTAAGCAGTGTGTGTTTGTGCTTCCACACTGCATGAGCATGACTGCGCCCTGATTTCCTGGTTTCTCAGAGGCTTCCTGAGGCTGGCAGAGATAGTAAGAGGTATGTTCTGTCACTTAGGAATATGGGATTTTGATGGATGACCTTTTGACCTGGGGGGTCAAGAGGTCACGACCTGTCAGAAAGTGATTGATGCCTTCCAGGTGTGTGTGACTGATCTGTTCTGGAAGCTTCTAGAAGGAAGGCGTGTCCCGGAAATGACGTGCGTTAAGTGATGCAATGAGGGCGTCACAGGAAGTAGAAAAATGTTTCATTTAAATGATCCAATGAGCGTTAGAGATGAAATATCCGGATGTTTTTGAAATGATCCAGTGAGAGAAGAGGGGTGTAGCGCTAATTTTGAGCATAAAAAGGGTTTCTTCCCCGTTTGAAACAGAGAAAGATAGGTTTTTCATTCTACACACAGCATGAATGTAAGTTTGAGTAACACAAATGCGTTTGAAATGAGCCAATGACCAAGAATTAAATCAAGTATCTTTACACTCTTTGGAGCAGAGAGCAGAACGTGTGTAAGGCAGGGTTGTAAAATAGGAATGTGTAAGGCTCCTCTTACAACAGGCCAAGTAAGTGATTGTAATAAGCGTGAATGGGCCTAAGCCCAAAGGTCAATGCATTTCTACCCACACTCACGCACACTCACGCACACTCACACACACACACACACACACACACACACACACACACACACACACACACACACACACACACACACACACACAAACAGCCACAGTTCATGTTGTCAGTACATGTTGATCGTATGTCTGTGCATGCTTAGCTCTACTCCATATGTCTGGCCCTCCTGCGTCCTCCGCTGCTCCGTACTCATCTGGCTGTGCCTTCTTCGTTCTGGCCCGGGGATCGGTGTTCACTCCCTTTTCCCAACATACCCCTTTTTCCCACGCCTCTTTTTTCCAATGCCCACAGCAACACTCTACCGGAAATTGCGTTTTCAAATTCAAATAAGCAAACCAGTGAGAAGTAGTAAAAAATAAATTAAAAAAAACATTTTCAACAGATCACACAAAATCACAAATGGCATTTGAACACATAACATTCATTGTGACTACTTTCTTTGAATTTGAGTGATTTATACAACTTAGTCACACTTATTTTTTGTTTACGGTCAAAATGACCGCCATAGAAAAAAAAAGAGTATAATATTCATCCATACACACACTCCTACAACTTTCCTGTGCATGTGTGGCATTATACACATGAAACACACGCACACAAACAGACACAGTTCATGTTGTCAGTACATGTTGTCATGTTGCCGCTGCATGTGAGCCACTAATGTTCGCACAAATATGCATATGAATTTTAATTTGTGAATACATTTGTATCATTTAAATGTAACCACATTGACTTAAAAGATTGTTTGTGTTTAATGTGGTGAAAGATGCAAACAAAAATTACAAAAATTTAAAACAAAAGTATGCTTGGAAACGTTTTTTGTATTAATACAAAATGCAACCTGAACCAAATGTTTCTTTGTAAAACGCCGGCGTTAAAAGTAAGTAGTTCTAACTTTAAGTTATATGACTTCACCGGATGCACTCATGTTTTAGAGACGTTGCGTTGTAATTCAGAATTAAAACAATGTCGCCAAAATGTAAGTCTTACAGGCAAGATATGGTATGTTCAACATGAATTTGAATTTGTGAATACAAAACTTATTTTGTATAATTTTAATGTAACTAGCACATTTGACTTAAAAGATTGTTTGTGTTTAATGTGGTGAAAGAAGTCAATTTAAAAAAGATCAGTACTTCCTTAAGTATTTAACACCCTCATACAAGAAAAGAAAACAACAGTGTTTTTGTTTTTTTACCACGCCCAGAACGCTTCCATACCACACCTTTTTTCCAGAAGTTTCCAAACTACGCCCCGTTCCAGAATTTTCCTAACCACACCCACCTTACAATAGTATAAAGACTGAAGCAGACAGCGACAGAACATGCCACAGATGCGTTTGAAATGAGGGACTGAGTAAGAATTAAATCAAGTGTCTTTACACTATTTGGCAGAAGTTGAGCAGAAAAAAAAAAAAAAAGGAGAGAGAGAGAGAGAGAGAGAGAGAGAGGGTCTCCCGTTTTACTTTATGAAAGACACACATGTCCAAACAAGCATCCACCGTCTAACAATCTTGAATGTGGCCTCACACAGAGTATCTTACCATGGAAAGTCTTACCCGAAAAAGACTCAGCTACATAGAGGCCAGTAACATGGCCAGAGTGAACTACGTGGCCGATGTTCTGTTGCATCACGAGATGATATCAGGTGAAGAGTTGGAGTACATCCAGGCTATGAGAGGCACTCGGGACAGGGCTAGGGCCTTGATCGACCATGCAAGGAAGAAGGGCAATGGTGTTTGTAAGACGTTTATGCAAACCTGGGAGGACAACGACAACCACAACGTCTTCTGTGGCTCGGCCGCAGCACCCGAGGTGTCCGGAGAGATACTCGCCATCTTGGACGATCTCGGCACTGAGGATTTTGTGGGACTCAAGTATTTCCTGCGCGACATACAAGTGTTTGGTCGAAGCCCCATTGCTCGAGCCGTTATGGATCGTCTGACTCATAGAACCCAGGTAGCAGATGCAATCGCCCGGCGCTACAACGATAAAGCCCGCGCGGTCTTGATCATCCTGCTGAAGCGCATACACCGTAATGACCTGGTGGAAAGGATCCCTAGCAGCACCCGTGACGGTGGCCAAACGTCAAATCAGCCACGACCCTTTACCTTTGCTGAATATCGCAACGCTATCCAAGGAAATGCAGCTGATGTCAGGGAGAATGTGTGCCATACACTCGGGGACCTCGACGCTGACACCATGACAAGATTCATATGGACCCTGCATCTCCCAAGCAGCAAGTCTGAATGTGTCACGAGTGTCAGTGACCTTGTAAAAGCATCCACAGAGCATGTAAATCATGACACGTTCATATACGTGGAAACCGTACATGCATCGCTGTGTAAGGTTGGGAGAAATGACTTAGCCCAAAGGTTGGAGATGCACATAGCTAGGCTCGGTGTCTGAACCTCGTGGCCTGCTTCGTTCTGGCCCGGTGTTCACTCCCCTTTTCCCAACACACCCCTTTTTCCCATGCTCCAACACTCTATACCAGTAATAGCGTTTTCAATTCAAATAAGCGAACCAGTGAGAAATCAAAGACGCGTGCGCATCACGCAGCTGTGCCTCTAGCGGCCGAATCTGGGAGCGCATCTCGCAGTTGTGATGACGTCGCGGCCATACTGCGTAGGGTGGGTTACCTCTCCTGACGTGATGATGTATTTACATTTGTAAAGGTGTTAAAAACGCCTGATAGACCAATGGTTAGCTTGTAAATGTGAGGGCTATTGTTGTGGGTGTTAAATCGTCATGCAGGGCGTGGTGTAGTAGGATTTAAAAGTCTTGGTTTCATGCTGGCTGCTCACTTTTTACCTGCAGTTTTTAACTAGCTCGTTTTTTTCTCACCCTTCAACAAAACCAGCTGTGGATTTTCTTTTTTAATTCTTTTGGTGAAAACAAGAGGAATCGTTTTTCAGCCATGTCTATCCACACATTTGGACAACAATCAGGATCATCTGATGTTGAAGAATGTGAGACAGCTAGAGTAGGACCCACTACATTTGCTCTGTACACTAACCCCCGAAAAGAGTTATGGGGAGGTGGAGAGACTGGAACACTATTTGGCTTGCGACAGGCCCCTCGAAAAGAGGCATCAGACGACGGCGATGCTAATACTGGAACAACATGCGGTTTGAACCAGGCTCCCAGAAAGAAGCGATTCCGTCCAGAGATCTTTCCTACAAGCATGACTGAATCGTGTACATCTGATCTAGAATATGTCGGTGTCAATGGATACAGATATTCAATTCGATACAGTGCAGGATACGTGACATTAGCTGTTTACACTAGTGTTGCTGTCGAACTATCTGGCAAAGCCAAAACAGCCTGTACAATCTCTGTGAAAGACTGGAGCCTTTTTCGTGAGGTTGTCTGCCCAGACCTTGAAAATCCTGGCTTACCTGAGCTAGTGTATGTTTGTCAATGGGACAGTAGCATTGGAGCCAGTGTCTATCGTGTGGAAGCAGACCGTTTCACTAGACCTACAGAGGATTTTATTTTCCTTAGCGTAGTGACGCGAAAGGGAAGATTAGTTGCAGCCCGTGGTCCTGAAGAATGGAAGTTAAAACCATACCCTGTTTCTAACGAGGAATACAACAAATGGTTTAAAAACGTCTTCTTTATACAATGGTGTGACTGGGAGATTTTGAAGAAACAGTTTGATACCATTGACTATGTCATCAGAAGAGACAAAATAAGGAGTTCGTATGAAAACATGAGAAAAAGATTGATATTTGGGGATGCTGACCAACAGTCTCTGCCCCTGCCACGGAGCCTCTATAGACCTAAAATCGTGAGACACAAAGACTAGCAAAACGGTGGGTCTAATTTTTATGTGCTAATTATTTGCCAAAATAGTTAAAAAAAAATTTTTTTTGCGACTGTGATTGTAATGTGTGATGTTTTTTTTCTTCCCAGAGGATCTGGAGTGGTGTCATCCGTCCCCCGGAACGCCGCTTAACACCCCGTATTTATTTGCACCACTGACGGCAACCGGCTCTCCTAAACCCCTTTTCATCATCATCATCGACACCTCCAACGCCGGAACACTTTCTTAGTATTTGGTAGGATTGCCTGTTTCACTTGGGCCAAACGTTTTGGGTATCCTTCCACAATAGTTTGCTGGAATTTTGGCCCACTCCTCTTGACAGAACTGGTGTAACTGGGTCAGGTTTGGAGGCCTTCTTGCTCGCACTCACCTTTTCAGTGCCGCCCACAAATGTTCTATGGGATTGAGATCAGGGCTTTGTGATGGCCAATCCAATACCTTGACTTTGTTGTCCTTAAGCCACTTTGTAACTAATTTGGAGGTATGCTTGGGGTCATTGTCCATTTGGAAGACCCATTTGTGCCCAAGCTTTAACTTCCTGGCCGATGTCTTCAGATGTTACTTCAATATATCCACAACATTTTCTTTTCTCATGAGGCCATCTATTTTGTGAAGTGCACCAGGCCCTTCTGCAGCAAAGCAGCCCCATAACATTATACTACCACCCCCATACTTCACAGTTGGGATGGTGTTCTGAGGCTTCAAAGCTTCGCCCTTTTTCTTCCAAATATACCGTTTATCATTATGGCCGAACAGTTCAATCTTTGTTTCGTCAGACCACAGGACATGTCTCCAGAAATTAAGATTTTTGTCCACATGTCTGGCTTTTTATGGTGGTTTTGAAGTGATGGCTTTCTTCTCCCAGAGTAACCTTTTAGCTCATGGTGGTACAGGACTTGTTTTACTGTGGACAATGTCTTACCAGTTTCAGCTAGCATCTTCACAAGGTCTTTTGCTGTTGTCCTGGGATTGATTCGAACATTTCACACCAAAAAACGTTCCTCTCTGGGATTCAGAATCCGTCTCCTTCCTGAGCGGTATGATGGTTGTACATTCCCATGTTTTTTATACTTGTATTATGCGTATTGCTGAACAGATGAACGTGGGACCTTCAGGCATCTGGAAATTGTACCTAAGGATGAGCCACACTTGTAGAGGTCCACAATCATTTTTCTGATGTCTTGGTTGATTTCTCTTGATTTTCCCATGATGTCAAAGAAAGAGGTGTGCCTTTATATGCATCCTGGCGGCCACCAATTAACTCAAATGGAGATCTAAAACAGAAAAAGTTTACTCTGATTTCATGTATGACAGTAAAGAAATAAAAGTTTACTGATAAGTTTTCTGAAGTGTATGTAAATATCTGGTTTCAACTGTATAATCATATGTTTTGCTATGTTAAGATGTGTGATATGCAAAAGTGATTAATCACTCACCTTTTCAAGCTTCATGCTCCACATATACGCTATCTATAAACGACTAAGCTAAGATGAATTTACAAATTTTGTTATTAAAGTACTGTTTATGCATATTTTCATTCTACATGGATTAAATCTGTAAATTAAACCTTTATTTAATTTATTTGTTGCAAAGTCCCCACTAATCATGATGGAATTTGTGTGAATTATGTAAATAACATGCAAATGAGGTCCAACCAACCATGTTAACTCAGTTTTTTACAAGTACCCATATAGGATGGGGAAGTCATTACTTTATCAATTCAGATGTTTGAAGGTATAAGCTAACAAAGCTATGGTGAGTATAACTGATTTTTTTTCATACGTCTAGCACCTTTAGAAAGGGTGGCCCCCACAAGTGATGGTTATAAAGTTGGTCCTCATAAAACATATAAATGAGTGTGTGTGTGTGTGTGTGTGTGTGTGTGTGTGTGTGTGTGTGTGTGTGTGTGAGTGTGTGTGTGTGTGTGTGTGTGTGTGTAAGCGGTGCAGAGCAGAGGTTGACCTTAGCTGACAACTGCAAGCTAGAGGCCCTTGCTCTGTTAAAGGTAGAAACTAGTCTACTCCAAGAGAGATCTTCCAACATTGATAGATGTTGTAGATAGAAAAAAAGACAATTAAAATAATCTAGCACTCAGGTTGAAATGCAGATAACATGAGACCAGGGTTACTTACTTATACTTATTATTAAATACTTCAAGATAGTACTACTTACTTTTAACGTTGGTGTTTTACACAAAAACAAAACAGGGCAGGGTGCAAAGTTGAATCTCATCTTACATTTTTATACATATTGTGTACGTCAAGGAGAATACAATATCATTTTAAAAGCTGTATTAATACAAAAATGTCACAAGCACTTTGTTTTTTTTAACACTGGTAATGTTTGTAAATAATAAGTAAAATCCATAGTACGAAGCTCTGAGCTCAGGTTGAAATGCAGATAGCATAAGACCAGAGTAAAATGCAAAAGTAGTACTACTTACTTTTAACGTTGACGTTTTACAAAGAAAGAAATTTTGGGGCAACGTTGAATCTCATCTTACATTTGTTATTAACACTGATCACATAAGGTTTAAAAATGTTTAATGTTTGTATATTTATTATAATTAGCTAAACTACTTACTACTACTACTACTACTACTCTTTTTAAAGCGACATCTTTCACCACATTAAACACATCCAATCTTTTAAGCGAATGTTAGTTATATTAAAATTATACAAAATAATTTTTGTATTCATGAATTCATATTCATGTTGATCATACCATATCTTGTCTGTGAGACTTACATTTTGGCGATGTGTTAATTCTGTATTGGGAAATTACGACGCACTATTGCTAAAACATAAATGCATCTGGTGAAGTTTTTATTGAATTTTCAGTACATTGTAACAACTGAACAGTCGCCTCAATTTGTGAGTGATATATGGAAAAACAACACCATAAACATAACATAAAAATAAAATAAATCGTAAAAAAGGGGAGAAACAAGAGGAAAGGCGGTGATACAAAAATAGAAATAAAATGTATACATTTCAAGTCACTGCTTTATCCACTAATGAGTCCAAGCTGCAATGTCCTTATGCTTTATTTAAGTAAAATGTCCACTTCTGCAATCTTTTGGCACCTTTTCTCAGACCTAGTTCAACCTTTCCATTTCCCTTATTTCATGTATGACCTCAAACTATTGTTGCTGTTTAGGACAATCGGGTTTATACCAGTTTCTGTCCCTCTGTACTGTTACAAGTGAAATATGGCCCAATTACAAGACAGTACATAAGAAAGGAATCTTATAGCCAAGTACATTACTCAAAACTAAATGTACATCCTCCCAAAATGACCTTTATTTTCAGAACTCCAAAAACGTGGGTGTGTGTGATGATGTTTTACTGCTAATCTTAGGTGTAATAAAGAAACGCACAAATTCTTCCAGTTAAACACACTCAATTGTTGTGAACTTGCGGGAGTATGTTGGGTTTAACACATATTGTACCATACATCTGATGGATTTTCCATTATTAGTTCCTTTTATCAGCGTTGATTTCAAATATAATGTTGAGTTGCTCCTACATTCGATAATTCTTTCATACAACATAGAATTGCAGTTACTATTTGGTCTATAAGCATTTATCATTTATCTTATAACTGGATTACATTCTTGTGAGTTCTCCATTTTCAATTCTTTGTTGTAGTAATCTCTAAATTGTATATACCTAAATAAATCCCGATTGTGAAGGGAACATTTTTCTTTTAATGTTTGGAAAGTCTGTCATTCCTTGTTGTCTATTATCGTACACACTGCCTTAATACCTTTTACTGACCAATCCTTGAATAACTCCTGGCTTAAACAGGGTGTCAAAGGCTATCCATCTAAGCACTCGCTGGTCTTTCCTTAGTTTTAGCTGCCTCGCAAAGTTAAACCAGAACTTCTTTTTCTCCTAACACTGACTGTATCGGATAACCTTCAACGTACGTCACGATTTCCTTCCATCTAGCAAAATAGTTGTCATTACACCAAAGAAATAGGGGGCGGAACTGAGCTGCTTTAAGATTGGGGAGCGCCATTCCTACTTTATTGTTTGGCCACTGAAGTGTTGCATATTTTATTCTAGGCTTCTTTCCATCCCAGGCTAAGAACTGATGACCACTACTGGCAAGGCCTGAATAGATATAGCAATCTAGGCAAAATGTTCCTTAATTACGCTAATCTTACTACTAAAATCCAATGGGTGTGTAGACCATCTTTCAATATCTTTAATATTTTGGTTAATTAAATTATAGTTTACCTCATATAATTTGTTTTAACTATGTGCACCCGTAAGTACTTTATTGATTCCATATCCCATTTTACATCATATCTACATCTTATTTTTCTTTGAAGGAGTATAGTTGAATGACCAAAGTTGTGTCTTTGTAATATTTATTTTATAACCAGCATAATAACTAAACTCCTCTAGGATTTCCATCAGTATAGATAAGGAGGTCCAGGGTTCAATATTAAACGCAAATAGTGTGGGACTGAGACAACAACCTTGTCTAGTGCCCCTCTCCAATGTGAAAAATGGATACAATGATCCATTGACTTTGTTGTTGATAAAGTGTTCTAATTATAGTTACTCCAATATTCCCTCCTTTGGGAGTACTGTAATAAGTGCCTCTTTCCATGATGGCGGGAGTTTACCTTCTCCTTTAATCCAATTAAATGCTTTCAGCAGGACGGGAACTAGCTCTTCTTTAAAGGTTCTATACCACTGGAAAACCATCACTACCTGGAGTTTTACTTGATTTTAAGTTGGCTATTGCATTATTTATCTCTTCCAGTGAAAAAATCTGCTAATGATACAATCATTTTGTTTCTTGCCAATACGAGGTAGATCCAGATCGTTAAGAAAATTTTCCATTGCTTCTACTTTAGTACTGGAGGTTTTGGTATATAGTTTTTTGTAGTAGTATAGGAAAATGTCTTCTATTTCTACGGCATGATATTTTAGTTGATTTGTTTCTGGGTCCCGCATCTTATGTATGGTACTATCCGCTTCTTGTTTACGTAAGCAAGTAATTTAGCGGCCTGATTCGTAATATGTCTGGTTGTAAAAACAAGCTTTCTTCTCAACATCTTGTTCTAATAGATCATTAATCTGATTCTTTAATTGTTGTATTTGCACTAAAAGTTGTGGATCACTGTTATTTTTATGTTGCTACTCCACATTAGATAGGTCTAATACAAGGTTATTATATTCCAAGACCCTCCGTTTTATTTGACGTTGTTAAGGCAATCAATTGTCGCAAGTCACTGCCTTCAGTGAGTCCCAGATGGATCCACCTCTCCGTTGTCATTAATCTTCAAATATTCTCTTATATCTGATTTAATTTATTATACAGGTGATTTGTTATTTAATAAGCCTATATTTAACCCCGTATTCCGCATCCTACCTTCTAGTTGAACTGTTAGATATAGTGCACTATGGTCAGAGACATCAGCTACCTCAATTCTATTTTTCTTTAGACCAGTTGTATCCAGGTAGCTATTCAATACTATGTTAAAATCACCTACACATAAACAGACACCCTTCCAGTGCAGTTACATCCATTAGTTATTTGAAAAATAGTTTGTTACTATTAGGAGTTGCATAAACATTTAATAAGGTTACTGTATCCTCTTCAATCGTTCCCTTAACGATATTGATATATCTACCCTCGTTCTCTTTTATTTCCTTAATGACTATGAACTTAAGTGTATTTGCAATAAGAATAGCAATTCCTCTCCGGACTTTGCACCAATTAATTATAATAGGTATTTTTAAAACCAAACCGTTTCAATTTGTCATGCTCTTGCTGAGAAAGATGAGTTTCTTGCAACAACAAAAATATATATATATGTACGTTCTCTTTTTTTAATTTGGCCTTTACCTTAGACCTTTTAAATTGGGTTTCCCAACCCAATCACATTTAAGGACAGTAACTTCACTTCATTAGACTGCATCACAGCTGGGCTGAAAATATCTCACACCATTATGTTCCCACAGGCTAAACATTGAAACCATAAGTAAAGATAACTGGAGCACAATAATGTGCTTAGAACAAGCATTATAACAAACACAAAATAAAACTATAAAAAAGTTTTAAGTGAAGGGGGAATGATACTTTGACTAACAGTCTCTGAACTTCAGTGCGCCCCCGTAGACAGAGCTGACCTCTCACTGCTCCCGTGAGTCAGCACATAAAATACAATATAGTAGCCTAGATATCTAGACGCACTCTAGCGGCAGCCAGGGTCAGTTTTTCAAAGTCAATTTTTACACTAATCTTGATCGCTATACCAATGTGAGTACTGATGATAGCAAAAAAATAAATACGAGCCAAATCAGTGGTAGCAACACGGAGCTGCTGCAGCTAATGCCCAGAGCTTCCACTTAGCTGAAACAGCAGTTTTGGGGGCATAAGATACCTTTGTGCCTCTTAACAGCCAAAAAATGCAATTAAAATGTCTGTGCAACATGAACAGGGACCTTAAATGACAACAAGATGCGTTTAGCAACTTAGCCAAAAGTTTTTTAAATCACCTACCCATTAGCTGCTACCTGTTAACTTGGAGTTAAGCACTGAAGTCATTCTTAAAAAATGAAGATGTGTTCAGAGTTTTGCCGACCACATACGGCAAAAGTTTAATCTATCACCTAGCGTTGCTCTGCCTGGTTGTAGCGCTATCCTATTGGTGCAGAGGAAATTTGACAGACTTCCGTTTATCCCGCCCATCGGATTGAGCCCTGCCAATGGTGAGTTCCCAGACCCAGGACCCAGACCCAGGATCTTGATGTGGGTCTGGCTAACAATAGAGTATATTATGGGACAAGTATTTAAATGGGCCTGTATTGAAACACTACTGCTCCTCCTCCCGGTTTCTGCTTGAAATTTCTGGAGTATTCTAGCTCGGGCTTCGGCACTGTTCTCGTCTCCACCTGTGTGCAACCCCACGCTTCTGCCATGGTGAAGACACTCCATCAGATGTTTCCTACCAAGCTTTCTCTGACCCTCCACATCCTATTAGATTTTCTGTCGCCATGCTTTCAGGATAATCATCTCCTTAGTACTGTATTGTTGAAATAAATTTTACAAAACCCAGGTATCGGGTGCCAGGCTTTGTGGGTGGCGCTTGCATTTGCAAATCCACCATCACTCAGTTCGTTCATAACAGTTTTTAACAAACGCCATCACTGACCCATTCGTCTCTGCTCTCGAGACCAAGTCATTCAATTTGTCTCCATCTTCTGTTGGTCCTTCATCATTTGTTGGAGAGTGGTGTTAGCTTCAGTACTCCACGCATCCGTATCATCGCATCTTGGCCCCATCTTAGTTGAGTTTCTCGCTTTGCTCCTTTTATAGCATGCATGTATGTCGCTAGCTGTTGGTTGACATCTTGCTTGAACTCGTGGAATTTTTCTCTCGTGTCATGTTCAATTTCTTTAAACATTTTTAGATCTTGCTTTAGTTAATGCATTTAAAGTCGCCAATCTGCTTACTTATAGCTTCAAAACCCATGCAATCTCGCTCCTGTTGTTGAGACGCCAGCCATGTTGACCTTCTTCCCGCATAAGTTGTCCTTAACATGTTCTACCCGGTGTACCTTACCCGCCGGTTTATCTTTATGTCCCCAATTTTGCCTTTGTATGCCCCTTTCATACCCGCTACGTATTGTCTAAACAGCCTGGTACAATCTCTGTGAAAGACTGAGCCTTTTTCGTGGAGGTTGTCTGCCCAGACCTTCAAAAATCCTGGCTTTACCTGAGCTAGTGTATGTTTGTCAATGGGACAGTAGCATTGGAGCCAGTGTCTATCCGGTGGAAGCAGACCGTTTCACTAGACCTACAGAGGATTTTTATTTTCCTTAGGCGGTGCAGCGAAAGGGAGAAGTTAGTTGCAGCCCGTGGTCCTGAAGAATGGAAGTTAAAACCATACCCTGTTTCTAACGAGGAATACAACAAATGGTTTAAAAACGTCTTCTTTATACAATGGTGTGACTGGGAGATTTTGAAGAAACAGTTTGATACCATTGACTAGGCTCATCAGAAGAGACAAAATAAGGAGTTCGTATGAAAACATGAGAAAAAGATTGATATTTGGGGATGCTGACCAACAGTTCTCTGGCCCCTGCCACGGAGCCTCTATAGACCTAAAATCGTGAGACACAAAGACTAGCAAAACGGTGGGTCCAATTTTATGTGCTAATTATTTGCCAAAATAAGTAAAATGCTTTTTTTTGCTACTGTGATTGTAATGTGTGATGTTTTTTTCTTCCCAGAGGATCTGGAGTGGTGCCTCCGTCCCCCTCGAACGCCGCTAAACCCCCGTATTTATTTGCACCCACTGACGGCAACCGCTCTCCTAAACCCCCTTTTCATCATCATACCTACACCTCCAACGCCTGAACACTTTCTTAGTATTTGGTAGGATTGCCTGTTTCACTTGGGCCAAACGTTTTGGGTATCCTTCCACAATAGTTTGCTGGAATTTTGGCCCACTCCTCTTGACAGAACTGGTGTAACTGGGTCAGGGTTTGAGGCCTTCTTGCTCCAGACCTCACCTTTTCAGTGCCCCCACAAATGTTCTATGGGATTGAGATCAGGGCTTTGTGATGGCCAATCCAATACCTTGACTTTGTTGTCCTTAAGCCACTTTGGTAACTAATTTGAGGTATGCTTTGGGGTCATTGTCCATTTGAAGACCCATTTGTGCCCAAGCTTTAACTTCCTGGCCGATGTCTTCAGATGTTACTCAATATATCCACAACATTTTCTTTTCTCATGAGGCCATCTATTTTGTGAAGTGCACCAGGCCCTTCTGCAGCAAAGCAGCCCCATAACATTATATATACTCACCACCATACTTTACAGTTGGGATGGTGTTCTGAGGCTTCAAAGCTTCCTTCGCCTTTTTCTTCCAAATATACCGTTTATCATTATGGCCGAACAGTTCAATCCTTTGTTTCGGTAGATCCACAGGACATGTCTCCAGAAATTAAGATTTTTGTCCACATGTCTGGCTTTTATGGTGGTTTTGAAGTGATGGCTTCTTCTTCCAGAGTAACCTTTTAGCTCATGGTGGTACAGGACTTGTTTTACTGTGGACAATGTCTTACCAGTTTCAGCTAGCATCTTCACAAGGTCTTTGCTGTTGTCCTGGGATTGATTCGAACATTTCACACCAAAAACGTTCCTCTCTGTTCGGATTCAAACCCCTCCTTCCTGAGCGGTATGATGGTTGTACATTCCCATGTTTTTTATACTTGCGTATTATTGTCTGAACAGATGAACGTGGGACCTTCAGGCATCTGGAAATTGTACCTAAGGATGAGCCACACTTGTAGAGGTCCACAATCATTTTCCTGATGTCTTGGTTGATTTCTCTTGATTTTCCCATGATGTCAAAGAAAGAGGTGTGCCTTTATATGCATCCCCTGGCGTGCCACCAATTAACTCAAATGGAGATCTAAAACAGAAAAAGTTTACTCTGATTTCATGTATGACAGTAAAGAAATAAAAGTTTACTGATAAGTTTTCTGAAGTGTATGTAAATATCTGGTTTCAACTGTATAATCATATGTTTTGCTATGTTAAGATGTGTGATATGCAAAAGTGATTAATCACTCACCTTTTCAAGCTTCATGCTCCACATATAACGCTATCTATAAACTAATTAAGCTAAGATGAATTTACAAATTTTGTTATTAAAGTACTGTTTATGCATATTTTCATTCTACATGGATTAAATCTGTAAATTAAACCTTTATTTAATTTATTTGTTGCAAAGTCCCCACTAATCATGATGGAATTTGTGTGAATTATGTAAATAACATGCAAATGAGGTCCAACCAACCATGTTAACTCAGTTTTTTACAAGTACCCATATAGGATGGGGAAGTCATTACTTTATCAATTCAGATGTTTGAAGGTATAAGCTAACAAAGCTATGGTGAGTATAATTCTTTTTCATACGTCTAGCACCTTTAGAAAGGGTGGCCCCCACAAGTGATGGTTATAAAGTTGGTCCTCATAAAACATATAAAATGAGTGTGTGTGTGTGTGTGTGTGTGTGTGTGTGTGTGTGTGTGTGTGTGTGTGTGAGTGTGTGTGTGTGTGTGTGTGTGTGTGTGTAAGCGGTGCAGAGCAGAGGTTGACCTTTAGCTGACAACTGCAAGCTAGAGGCCCTTGCTCTGTTAAAGGTAGAAACTAGTCTACTCTTAAGAGAGATCTTCCAACATTGATAGATGTTGTAGATAGAAAAAAGACAATTAAAATAATCTAGCACTCAGGTTGAAATGCAGATAACATGAGACCAGGGTTACTTACTTATACCTTATTATTAAATACTTCAAGATAGTACTACTTACTTTTAACGTTGGTGTGTTTTACACAAAACAAAAAAACAGGGCAGGGTGCAAAGTTGAATCTCATCTTACATTTTTATACATATTGTGTAACGTCAAGGAGAATACAATATCATTTTAAAAGCTGTATTAATACAAAAATGTCACAAGCACTTTGTTTTTTTAACACTGGTAATGTTTGTAAATAATAAGTAAAATCCATAGTAATGTAAGCTCTGAGCTCAGGTTGAAATGCAGATAGCATAAGACCAGAGTAAAATGCAAAAGTAGTACTACTTACTTTAACGTTGACGCTTTACAAAGAAAGAAATTTTGGGGCAACGCTTGAATCTCATCTTACATTTGTTATTAACACTGATCACATAAGGTTTAAAAATGTTTAATGTTTGTATATTTATTATAATTAGCTAAACTACTTACTACTACTACTACTACTACTCTTTAAAGTTTAATATCTTCACCACATTAAACACATCCAATCTTTTAAGAGAATGTTAGTTATATTAAAATTATACAAAATAATTTTTTGTATTCATGAATTCATATTCATGTTGATCATACCATATCTTGTCTGTAAGACTTACATTTTGGCGATGTGTTAATTCTGTATTGGGAAATTACGGCACTATTGCTAAAACATAAATGCATCTGGTGAAGTTTTTATTGAATTTTCAGTACATTGTAACAACTGAACAGTTCGCCTCAATTTGTGAGTGATATATGGAAAAACAACACCATAAACATAACATAAAAAATAAAATAAATGAAGTAAAAGGGAGAAACAAGAGGAAAGGCGGTGATACAAAAATAGAAATAAAATGTATACATTTCAAGTCACTGCTTTATCCACTAATGAGTCCAAGCTGCAATGTCCTTATGCTTTATTTAAGTAAAATGTCCACTTCTGCAATCTTTTGGCACCTTTTCTCAGACCTAGTTCAACCTTTCCATTTCCCTTATTTCATGTATGACCTCAAACTATTGTTGCTGTTTAGGACAATCGGGTTTATACCAGTTTCTGTCCCTCTGTACTGTTACAAGTGAAATATGGCCCAATTACAAGACAGTACATAAGAAAGGAATCTTATAGCCAAGTACATTACTCAAAACTAAATGTACATCCTCCCAAAATGACCTTTATTTTCAGAACTCCAAAAAACGTGGGTGTGTGTGATGATGTTTTACTGCTAATCTTAGGTGTAATAAAGAAACGCACCAAATTCTTCCAGTTAAACACACTCAATTGTTGTGAACTTGCGGAAGTATGTTGGGTTTAACACATATTGTACCATACATCTGATGGATTTTCCATTATTAGTTCCTTTTATCACGTTGATTTCAAATATAATGTTGAGTTGCTCCTACATTCGATAATTCTTTCATACAACATAGAAGTTACTATTTGGTCTATAAGCATTTATCATTTATCTTATAACTGGATTACATTCTTGTGAGTTCTCCATTTTCAATTCTTTGTTGTAGTAATCTCTAAATTGTATATACCTAAATAAATCCCGATTGTGAAGGGAACATTTTTCTTTTAATGTTTGGAAAGTCTGTCATTCCTTGTTGTCTATTATCGTACACACTGCCTTAATACCTTTTACTGACCAATCCTTGAATAACTCCTGGCTTAAACAGGGTGTCAAAGGCTATCCATCTAAGCACTCGCTGGTCTTTCCTTAGTTTTAGCTGCCTCGCAAAGTTAAACCAGAACTTCTTTTTCTCCTAACACTGACTGTATCGGATAACCTTCAACGTACGTCACGATTTCCTTCCATCTAGCAAAATAGTTGTCATTACACCAAAGAAAAGAACGGGAACTGAGCTGCTTTAAGATTGGGGAGCCATTCCTACTTTATTGTTTGGCCACTGAAGTGTTGCATATTTTATTCTAGGCTTCTTTCCATCCCAGGCTAAGAACTGATGACCACTACTGGCAAGGCCTGAATAGATATAGCAATCTAGGCAAAATGTTCCTTAATTACGCCTTAATCTTACTACTAAAATCCAATGGGTGTGTAGACCATCTTCAATATCTTTAATATTTTGGTTAATTAAATTATAGTTTACCCTATATAATTTGTTTTAACTATGTGCACCCGTAAGTACTTTATTGATTCCATATCCCATTTTACATCATATCTACATCTTATTTTTCTTTGAAGGAGTATAGTTGAATGACCAAAGTTGTGTCTTTGTAATATTTATTTTATAACCAGCATAATAACTAAACTCCTCTAGGATTTCCATCAGTATAGATAAGGAGGTCCAGGGTTCAATATTAAACGCAAATAGTGTGGGACTGAGACAACAACCTTGTCTAGTGCCCCTCTCCAATGTGAAAAATGGATACAATGATCCATTGACTTTGTTGTTGATAAAGTGTTCTAATTATAGTTACTCCAATATTCCCTCCTTTGGGAGTACTGTAATAAGTGCCTCTTTCCATGATGGCGGGAGTTTACCTTCTCCTTTAATCCAATTAAATGCTTTCAGCAGGACGGAACTAGCTCTTCTTTAAAGGTTCTATACCACTGGAAAACCATCACTACCTGGAGTTTTACTTGATTTTAAGTTGGCTATTGCATTATTTATCTCTTCCAGTGAAAAAATCTGCTAATGATACAATCATTTTGTTTCTTGCCAATACAAGGTAGATCCAGATCGTTAAGAAAATTTTTCCATTGCTTCTACTTTTAGTACTGGAGGTTTTGGTATATATTTTTGTAGTAGTATAGGAAAAAGTCTTCTATTTCTACGGCATGATATTTTAGTTGATTTGTTTCTGGGTCCCGTATCTTATGTATGGTACTATCTCCGCTTCTTGTTTACGTAAGCAAGTAATTTAGCGGCCTGATTCGTAATATGTCTGGTTGTAAAACAAGCTTTCTTCTCAACATCTTGTTCTAATAGATCATTAATCTGATTCTTTAATTGTTGTATTTGCACTAAAAGTTGTGGATCACTGTTATTTTTATGTTGCTACTCCACATTAGATAGGTCTAATACAAGGTTATTATATTCCAAGACCCTCCGTTTTATTTGACGTTGTTAAGGCAATCAATTGTCGCAAGTCACTGCCTTCAGTGAGTCCCAGATGGATCCACCTCTCCGTTGTCATTAATCTTCAAATATTCTCTTATATCTGATTTAATTTATTATACAGGTGATTTGTTATTTAATAAGCCTATATTTAACCCTCGTTTTCCGCATCCTACCTTCTAGTTGAACTGTTAGATATAGTGCACTATGGTCAGAGACATCAGCTACCCTCAATTCTATTTTTCTTAGACCAGTTGTATCCAGGTAGCTATTCAATACTATGTTAAAATCACCTACACATAAACAGACACCCTTCCAGTGCAGTTACATCCATTAGTTATTTGAAAAATAGTTTGTTACTATTAGGAGTTGCATAAACATTTTAATAAGGTTACTGTATCCTCTTCAATCGTTCCCTTTAACGATATTGATATATCTACCCTCGTTCTCTTTTATTTCCTTAATGACTATGAACTTAAGTGTATTTGCAATAAGAATAGCAATTCCTCTCCCGTGACTTTGCACCAATTAATTATAATAGGTATTTTTAAACCAAACCGTTTCAATTTGTCATGCTCTTGCTGAGAAAGATGAGTTTCTTGCAACAACAAAAATATATATATATGTACGTTCTCTTTTTTAATTTGGCCTTTTACCTTAGATCCTTTTAAATTGGGTTTCCCAACCCAATCACATTTAAGGACAGTAACTTCACTTCATTAGACTGCATCACAGCTGGGCTGAAAATATCTCACACCATTATGTTCCCACAGGCTAAACATTGAAACCATAAGTAAAGATAACTGGAGCACAACAATGTGCTTAGAACAAGCATTATAACAAACACAAAATAAAACTATAAAAAGTTTTTAAGTGAGGGGGAATGATACTTTGACTAACAGTCTCTGAACTTCAGTGCGCCCAGACAGAGCTGACCTCTCACTGCCCCGTGAGTCAGCACATAAAATACAATATAGTAGCCTAGATATCTAGACGCACTCTAGCGGCAGCCAGGGTCAGTTTTTCAAAGTCAATTTTTACACTAATCTTGATCGCTATACCAATGTGAGTACTGATGATAGCAAAAAAAAATAAATACGAGCCAAATCAGTGGTAGCAACACGGAGCTGCTGCAGCTAATGCCCAGAGCTTCCACTTAGCTGAAACAGGCATTTGGGGGCATAAGATACCTTTGTGCCTCTTAACAGCCAAAAAACCAATTAAAATGTCTGTGCAACATGAACAGGGACCTTAAATGACAACAAGATGCATTTAGCAACTTAGCCAAAAGTTTTTAAATCACCTACCCATTAGCTGCTACCTGTTAACTTGGAGTTAAGCACTGAAGTCATTCTTAAAAAATGAAGATGTGTTCCAGAGTTTTCCCCATACGGCAAAAGTTTAATCTATCACCTAGCGTTGCTCTGCCTGGTTGTAGCGCTATCCTATTGGTGCAGAGGAAATTTGACAGACTTCCGTTTATCCCGCCCATCGGATTGAGCCCTGCCAATGGTGAGTTCCCAGACCCAGGACCCAGACCCAGGATCTTGATGTGGGTCTGGCTAACAATAGAGTATATTATGGGACAAGTATTTACCGTCTGTATTGAAACACTACTGCTCCTCCCGGTTTCTGCGCTGAAATTTCTGGAGGCGTACTCTAGCTCGCCTGGCACTGTTCTCAAGGTCTCCACCTGTGTGCAACCCCACGTTCTGCCATGGTGAAGACACTCCATCAGATGTTTCCTACCAAGCGCTTTCTCTGACCCTCCACATCCTATTGTGATTTTCTGTCGCCATGCTTTCAGGATAATCATCTCCTTAGTACTGTATTGCTGGAAATTAATTTTACAAAAACCCAGGTATCGGTGCCAGGGCTTTGTGGGTGCGCTGTATCTGCAAATCCACCTCATCACTCAGTTCGGTTCATAACAGTTTTTTAACAAACGCTATCACTGACCCATCTTTGCCCTGCTCTCGAGACCAAGTCATTCAATTTGTCCTCCATCTTCTGTTGGTCCTTCATCATTTGTTGGAGAGTGGTGTTAGCTTCAGTACTCCACGTATCCGTGTCATCGATCTGGGTCTCCATCTTGCTGAGTTTCTCGTTTTTGCTCCTTTATAGCATGCATGTATGTCGCTAGCTGTTGGTTGACATCTTGCTTGAACTCGTGGAATTCTTCTCTCGTGTCATGTTCAATTTCTTCTTTAAACATTTTTAGATCTTGCTTTAGTTACGATTTAAAGTCGCCAATCTGCTTACTTATAGCTTCGAAACCCATGCACCCCGTTCCTGTTGTTGAGACGCCGCCATGTTGACCTTCTTCCCGCATGTTGTCCTTAACATGTTCTACCCGGTGTAAATCTTTACCCGCCGGTTTATCTTGCGTCCCTCTAACTTTGCCTTTGTATGCCCCCTTCATAATCTTAACAGATTCAACTTTTTTTTGTTTTCTTTGAATTCAGTTTTATGAGGGTCGTAAATACTTAAGGAAGTACTGATCTTTTTTAAATTGACATCTTTCACCACATTAAACACTTTTTTTTTTTTTTTGTCAAATGTGCTAGTTACATTAAATTATACAAAATAAGTTTTGTATTCACAAATTCAAATTCATGTTGAACATACCATATCTTGCCTGTAAGACTTACATTTTGGCGACATTGTTTTAATTCTGAATTACAACGCAACGTCTCTAAAACATGAGTGCATCCGGTGAAGTCATATAACTTCAAGTTAGAACTACTTACTTTTAACGCCGGCGTTTTACAAAGAAACATTTGGTTCAGGTTGCATTTTGTATTAATACAAAAAACGTTCCAAGCATACTTTTGTTTTTAAATTTTTGTAATTTTTGTTTGCATCTTTCACCACATTAAACACAAACAATCTTTTAAGGCAATGTGGTTACATTTAAATGATACAAATGTATTCACAAATTAAAATTCATATGCATATTTGTGCGAACATTAGTGGCTCACGTGCAGCGGCAACATGACAACATGTACTGACAACATGAACTGTGTCTGTTTGTGTATGCGTGTGTTTCATGTGTATAATGCCACACATGCACAGGAAAGTTGTAGGAGTGTGTGTATGGATGAATATTATACTTTTTTTTTTCTATGGCGGTCATTTTGACCGTAAACAAAAAATAAGTGTGACTGTTTGTATAAATCACTCAAATTCAAAGAAAGTAGTCACAATGAATGTTATGTGTTCAAATGCCATTTGTGATTTTGTGTGATCTGTTGAAAATGTTTTTTTTTTATTTATTTTTTTACTACTTCTCACTGGTTCGCTTATTTGAATTGAAAACGCAATTTCCGGTAGAGTGTTGCTGTGGGCATTGGAAAAAAGAGGCGTGGGAAAAAGGGGTATGTTGGGAAAAGGGAGTGAACACCGATCCCCGGGCCAGAACGAAGAAGGCACAGCCAGATGAGTACGGAGCAGCGGAGGACGCAGGAGGGCCAGACATATGGAGTAGAGCTAAGCATGCACAGACATACGATCAACATGTACTGACAACATGAACTGTGGCTGTTTGTGTGTGTGTGTGTGTGTGTGTGCGTTGAGTGTGTGTGTGTGATGTGTGTGAGTGTGTGCGGAGTGTGGGTAGAAATGCATTGACCTTTGGGCTTAGGCCCATTCACGCTTATTACAATCACTTACTTGGCCTGTTGTAAGAGGAGCCTTACACATTCCTATTTTACAACCCTGCCTTACACACGTTCTGCTCTCTGCTCCAAAGAGTGTAAAGATACTTGATTTAATTCTTGGTCATTGGCTCATTTCAAACGCATTTGTGTTACTCAAACTTACATTCATGCTGTGTGTAGAATGAAAAACCTATCTTTCTCTGTTTCAAACGGGGAAGAAACCCTTTTTATGCTCAAAATTAGCGCTACACCCCTCTTCTCTCACTGGATCATTTCAAAAACATCCGGATATTTCATCTCTAACGCTCATTGGATCATTTAAATGAAACATTTTTCTACTTCCTGTGACGCCCTCATTGCATCACTTAACGCACGTCATTTCCGGGACACGCCTTCCTTCTAGAAGCTTCCAGAACAGACCAGTCACACACACCTGGAAGGCATCAATCACTTTCTGACAGGTCGTGACCTCTTGACCCCCCAGGTCAAAAGGTCATCCATCAAAATCCCACATTCCTAAGTGACAGAACATGCCTCTTACTATCTCTGCTGGCAGTCATAAGTACAGTCCTTTAGTCTCTCTTTGGGCTGGACCATGGTCCTTGGAGCACTTCTGCATCCTTCCTGATCTGAAGTGGCTCTCCCTTCACACTGGGTTACTCTGGCATACCTTTTGCCTGAAGAGTAGGCAAGCTCCATGACCTGCTTGTTTAAAAATAGCAGTTAAGGCTGCAGGTTCTTGCAGGATTGGGCCGGTTTATCCTTTACCCTGATCCAGCATTCCTGAGAGAAGTTTCATCAGTGTTCCACTCACTCTCCTCTCCTGAAGAGGCTTGGATGGTAGAGTGGCCCCAGTCCACGTTTTACCCGGTCAGGGCCCTGGCGGAATACATCAAGCGCACATGGGCCCTCAGGAAGACTGTCCAGTGGTTAATTCTGCTTCCGGTCATCTGGGCGTACCTTTTTCAAAGCCATGGTTGTTGACGCTATTGAACAGGCGTATACATTTTTGGGTGTGCTTGTCCCATCATGGGTACTGGGGCACTCAACCCTTGGCGTTGCTACCTCATGGGCTTATGGTGACAAGCCTCCCACGCTGCTATATGTACAGTAGCCATGTAGTCATCTCGGTCCACCTTCATTTGCTGAGCGTGTGCTGGGGGTGTCACATAAGCCTTGGTGGCTATGTGTTCATTTCACCGGTTTGTTGTCTCCCTGGTCAGGTGAGCGCTTTGCAGGCTGACCAGAGTATTTTTTTGTATTCATTATAAGGATCCCCATTAGCTGACGTAGGGCTGGGCGATATATCGATATAAACAAATATATCGATATATTTTTAAATGCGATATGGAATTAGACCATATCGCATATATCGATATAGTTCAAATTTGCGCTGTGATCCTTGCTCCAAGCAAGCTGCTGACCCGGTGCTCTCTACACTGCTCCTCCGCCCCTCCTCTTTCTTGCACAGAGGGGGGAGGGGCAGGGACAGACACTCAGCCACTCTTCAACAAACATGGAGGAAGCAACAACGTCTGCGGAGCGTGCGGAGGAGGAATTGGTTAGTAAAAGAAAAAGCAGTGGCTCAGTAATTTGGAAGTGGTTCGGATTCAAAGTATCAGATGAGCAACAAAATCACGTTATATGTAAGCTGTGCCATAAACAAGTTACAGCCAGGGGTGGAAGCACTACAAATCTTTTTCACCACCTAAAACAGCGGCACAAACTGCAATACGAAGAGTGTGTGAAACTGCGCGCTGCAGAAGCCCCAGTCGCAAGCCATCGACAACCCAAAAAAGCTCCAGCCCCGAAACAAAGCTCACTGCAAACTTCATTTTCCCGCAGTGTGCCTTATGAAAAGAAAAGTGACAAGTGGTGTACTATAACTAAAGCGGTGTCCTATCACATTGCTAAGGATATGGTCCCTGTTGCAACTGTGGAACAAGTCGGGTTCAAAAAGCTACTTAAAACTATGGACCCGAGATATGAGCTTCCCAGTCGCAACTACTTTGCACGAGAAGCACTGCCACAAATGTACACTGAAGTCAGGCAGGGCCTTGCTGACCGGCTCGCTAACGTGACCCATTTTGCGTTGACCAGCGATATGTGGTCGAGCAGGACGTGTGAGCCTTACATGAGCGTGACAGTTCACTTCATTCAAGACTGGGAGATGAAAACAGCGTGTCTTCAATCAAGTTATTTCCCCCAGGATCACACCGGTGAGCATATAGCCGAGGCCCTGCAGGACGCAGCTGCAAGCTGGAAACTCCAAGAAAAGCATCTAGTTGCTATAACAACCGACAACGGAGCGAACATCGCAAAAGCGTTGAGCGCTGAACGGGTGGCTGAGGATGCAGTGCCGTTCGGTCACAGACTACACTTGGCTATCGGTGAGTGCAGCGTTGTAAGGAGTATTCAGATATTTTACTTTAAACAAAAACATTAAAATGTTAGTTTTTCCTTATTTTCCTTTGTGTCGGTCTGCAATTTTGTGTTTTATGCTGTTGTCTTGACCAGGTCTCCGTTGAAAAATGGATTGTTAAATAGAGGTTAAATAGATTAATAAAACACAAAACTTAAAGTGCTAAAAGTAAAATCACTTACAATACAGTGGTATATTTCAGAACCATATTTATTAGGTTATTGGATCAGAATTAGTGATGTATTGATGTGTTTACCACTTGTTACATGTTACAGCTGGTAAAGGTGAGGTAATTATGACTTTCAAATGTTGGTTAGCCTGTTGATATGATCAAGGTAACATATATTTAGCTATTAACTAGACTATAGTTTTTTCTCTGGATTGAAAGAGCAAACTGCAAAGTAACTAGAAACTAATGTTGACACATAGGCCTAAACATTGTGGAGTAGAAATATGAAGTAGCATTAAAAAATAGCATAAATACTAAGAACAACAACAAGACGAAACATGAGTAAATTGTGTTGATTAAAAAAAATAAATGAGAAAATAATATCAATGTAGAATATTTCTAAAGCTTGATTTTGGAAAGCACTTAGTTGTATGAGTGTGTTAAATTGAAACCAGAGTCAAATTTCTCGCATTAGCACATTGTTTTAATAGTTTTTTTTTATGATTCGGACAGGACATGGCATGAATGACAAGCGCGTCACCCGGGCCATTTCTCTGTGCAAGAGAATTGTAAGCTGTTTTTCGTACAGCTGGAAGAAAAGGAGACATCTTGCTGAAGTCCAGATTCAGCTGGGTCTGCCAAGTCACCAACTCATAACCCAGTCTGCCACACGCTGGGGATCAAGGCAGCAGATGATAGAGAGAGTCCTGGAGCAGGAAGGAGCGCTGGCCAAAGTCCTGTCTAATGACAAAAAGACCAGGCACCTTGTCCCTACCTGGCAGGACTTAGAGGTCCTAGAAGCAGTCCAAAAGGTCCTGAAACCTCTCCAGGACTTTACCGATGCTTTGTCAGGTGAGGAGTACGTCACTCTATCATATGTGAAACCTGTGCTGCACCTTTTTAACGAAAGTCTCCTGGCATGTGAAGAGGGTGATAGCGAGCTTTGCAAATCGATCAAGACCAGCATTGTTGAGTACCTCAACAGCAAGTATTCTGACCCAGCTGCTACTGACCTATTAGAGATGGCTACATTTGTGGATCCACGGTTCAGGGCCACCTACATCCCAAGTGAAAAAGTCGATGCATTGAAGCACAGAGTTGTCTTGGAGGTGGAGACGCTACTGGCTGATCAGAGCAGCTGTCAACCGCCTTACCTACATGTGCCCACTGTGCCTGAGGCTGCAGATGGAGAAGCAGCAGTTGCACCAAAAGCTAAGACACTGGCAAGCTTCTTCAAGCAGCGCACAGCCACCACCACTGCACCAACCATGAGAGGGGCTATTGAAAATGAACTGTCAAGTTACTTGCAGTCAGCAAGTGTGGAGAGTGACACTGATCCCCTCAAGTGGTGGAAGGATCATGAAGTTGTCTTTCCAGCTCTGAGCCATCTGGCAAAAAAGTATCTCTTGGTACCAGCTACCAGTTCACCCTCCGAAAGGGTTTTCAGCTGCAGTGGCAATATCGTGGCCTGCCACAGAGCATCTCTGAAGCCGGATGCCGTTGACAGGCTGGTGTTTCTCGCACAAAATCTTTAAACGAAGGAGGACACGCTTGTCTGTCTTCTAATGTCTACCTCAAGACAGCATTACTGTTTATCAAAGTAAAAAAAGAGGGGAAAATTTTTATTGAGTTGATAGTCTGTTTCTTGGTTGAGACTGTTCAGATAAGAAATTGAGTTAACAAAAAGGAAAAGGTTATTCTCAAGCTGATGTTTAAAAAAAAAAAAATCTTAAACTGAGCACTTTATTTTGTTCTGTCTTTATATATAAATGCTGCCCTCACTAGGGTTTGTCATATTTTATATTAGTTATTTCCATCTGTGGATTTGTAAGAAAGAGAAGAAAATCTGTAATTTGATTTTAATAAGCCATTTATAGTTGTCAAACTAAAAACATTTTGATATTATATTTTTCTCATATTTATTTCAGAAAAAGATTGGCCTATTTTATTTTATAGGCTATTTTTATTTAAGATATTTTTTTTTATTTAAATGTGCACCTTGTGGAGCTTTGATTTAAAAAAAAAAAAAAGGTACTCCTGTCGTTATACAGTGTTTGTTTACATTTTATTGTTATTTGAACAGCTGAGCATTTAATAATGAACCAGGTGAAGAAACCTGTTTATTATTTATTCATTTGATTTTGCAACTGTTCACTGAAATAGCCAGTTTCAATAAAACTACTTGTGACATGTCATATCTGCCTTTGACTTTGACTGAACATTTGCTCTCACTTTGCGGAAGAAATATCGCGATATATATCGTATATCGATATTCAGCCAAAATATATCGGGATATGACTTTTGGTCCATATCGCCCAGCCCTAAGCTGACGCCTAGACGACCAGTTAGTCTTCCTGGGGTCCAAAACAACATTTAATCAGACAATATTAAAACATTTCATGACATTTACAAAAAACAATGAAAACAATGAAAAGGGAACTCCCTCCTGAGTTCAACGATACCTCACACAAGACTCTACATCATACAGTTCATTAGCTGTGAAAAGGGGCGTGGCTAAAGCATAGGGGGCGGGTCAAACCATCACCAATTAAAAAGGAACTCTCTGCTGAGTTCAATGATGCCTCACACAAGGGTATAGCTTAAACGGTTGAAATGTTATGAAAGGGGCGTGGCTTAAGCATAAGGGGCGGGCCAAACCATCACCAATGAAGAATGAACTCTGTGCTGAGTTCAATGACACCTCACACAAGACTCTACCGACACAGCTGGCCACACTGCGTCCAACGTTCCTTCTGTGGAATATCACTCCCTGGGACAGGCTCGCCATCGTACTCGGTGTGGTTTGGAACCAAACTAAATCCAGAATAAAACCAATCTGTACGTAGCAGTACAGAATAGATAAAAAACACAGCTATAATTCTTTCTATCTCTTTTTCCATATATGGTACCTTATTTACTTTTTCTCGATAAACCAGTTACACATTTAAACCTATTAGCTACGGTTATAAGAGAACTGTTCAAATCACACTACGACTATGCTCCATACAAGTCTGTTTGACTAGAGACCATACTTTGCATTGGCAAAGTCAAAACATGGTACAAAATTAAACAATAGCATTTCTTTTACTAAATAAATGATGTTTCTTACAGGATTAATGCATTTTTAAATCATAATATATAATGAACTGTATGCTTTTAAACTATTGAACAACAATAAATGCATTATTTCCCCATTCGTCATTTTACGTCAGTAAACCACATTTATAACACAGTACTTAGCTGAATGCTCAATTCAGTAAAACACTAAATTCACACATTCTGAGCTAAGTGCAATATCAACATCTTACAATACTCTCATGTCACTCCGATTGGTTCTTTTAATAATAGCATGCCCTCATGTTAGCTAGCAATATGGTAAGCTAATGTGCACATTGAGACAACAGAAACTCACCGGAGGTTTCGGCAGGAAAACACAGTGAAGAACAACAGAAAAGCGTCCCCCACAATGCTGATTAGAATTGACTAGATATCTTACTGTTTTTTCGATTTATTTCCACCAGATGAACTAGAGCTTTCTTCTAATGCAACTCGCTACAAATGGAAAATTCCTAATGATGAACGTAAAAACAGCGCTAGCGCGCCCTCTACTGGCATCATGTAATTTGACACTCGACTAGTTAACCCTTTAGTGACAGCATATTCTATATGGGTTACAGCTCCAATGACGTTTTTTGTACATCCTGACATGCTACATAAGTGTACCAAGTTTCGTGAGTCTACGTTTAACGTATTGCAGTGGCAAAATTTCTGATATATGGGAAAATCTATAAGTTTTGTAGGGGGGGGTGTTTATTATTGGAAGTTGTGAATTGATTCAGAATCTAAGAAGATAGAAATCACAATTTATACATGAAACGATTTTTTTCTAACACCTCTAATTACCAGTAACATGACTATTAAGTCTAATATCTACAACCTCCTGGTTGATAAGAAATGGTTTATGTGTCTCTTACCTGAGGAAGATGCCTTTGATATTTGGAGTGCCTTCAAATGCTGAAGCAGGAACACTAGAGATGTGGTTACTTTGCAGGTAAAGGTACTCCAGAGACTCAGGCAGGTCAGAGGGAATATGTGACAGCTGGTTGCCAGACAGGTCCAGCGTCTAAAATTACAAGGTCCACAATGAAACATTTTTTCAGTGATCTATGTGATAAATGGTTGTAAACTGAGAAGACTTATACAAAAAATGCTTTATATGTTTAACTAATATCCTTTTTCACTGCAGGAACAAATCTAAACCATTGCCATAGGTTCTGCTTTTGCTTCCACAGTTTTTTGTCTGCTTTGGGTGCAAGTATTACAAACTCACTTCAGTACTTTGTGACAAAGCAGTGTGGCTGGTTAATTGACTCACTTGCAGTAACTGTATATGCTGAGATTGTTTAGCACTGCAAACCTGTACACTCTCCTCGACCTGAATTGACTTGGATGCTTGTAAATACAGCTACACTACATACTCGCTGCATTTGGCACTTCCTGTACATGATACACTTCTGCCCATACTAAAAGAAACAGAGGAAGGATAATGAAGCATAAATTACTTTACTACCACGTAATACCAATACATTCTTTTAGTGTGCCCTCTACTCTTGTGGCCTATAAAGTGGCCTAAAACAGCTAATACTCAAAGAACATTTGATATATTTAGAGGTCCAAGTAAATACAAAGGTAACATTACACTTCCTGGCAATAAAATATATGCATACATATATCTGAAATGATTTGTAAAACACAGTGCAAGGAAGAACCCCATAGTAAAGCATCACAACAATCCAGGTTGCAAGTTCCTGCATTGGACAAGAGTTACACAATCTGCAGTGACAAAATCTTGCAGTAATATCGTTTCTTCCTCCCCCAACCACTCACTGTGAGCGCACTGAGCTCCATCCAGGCTCCCTGGTAGGCTGAATTCAATTTCAGCTGGTTGTCGCTCAAGATGAGCTTTCGTAGCTTCTCCATGCCCATCAGTGCACCTTCTGGTATGGAGTTCAAGTGGTTGTTCTTGATTTCAAGCACCTGCAGGCTGCGTGGAAGGCCAAGGGGCATCAAATGAAGGCTGTTCCCTGAAAGATCCAGGGTTTCCAGAACACGCAGCTTCCTGAACGCCTCACGGTGCAGCTTGGGGCTTGTCAGCTTGTTGTAGCTGAGGTTGAGTTCGGTCAGGGTGTACAGCAGGGCCAGGTCATTACGGCCAATTTCGGTAATAAGGTTGTGTAGCATCATTAGTGTCTTGGCCCGCTTAGGCAAGCCCCTGGGAATCCGCTCTAGCAAGTTGTTGTACATGTGAAGAGTGTGCAATTTCTTCAAGCCCTAGTGAAAATGCAAATGTAGAAGGTCAAATTTGTCAGATGCTGACAGCAAAGCAGTTCATGATATGCAGAACATATAATCTCTTCCATTCTGTTCCTACAAGAGTTATGGTTAATTAAAATACAATCTGAAATGTCCAAGTTTTTACACAACTCAGCTATCATGTAAAAGACCCAAAATAATATGAAATTTAAAAGAAATATACCTGGAAGGCAGTCGGGTGGATGGAACGTGAGCGCAGCTTGTTATTGTGAAGAAGCAGGTACTCAAGGTTTCGGACAGAAGTTAGAGCGTCTCCAGGGATGCTACGGATGGAGTTCTTCTCCAGGTGTAGCAGCACTAGATTGCGAGGCAGACCCTTGGGTACGACGCTCAGGTTGTTATTTGACAAGTCTAGACACTCCAGGCTGCTCAGTTGGCTGCCAGGGGAAGAGATAAAGTCATCAGATCAGTTCTGTCTGATTTTTGTCTGATGCTGCACCACAATAATTCCTATAGTCTTTGTTAAGTGATGCTCTTGTCATGTACACACTTAAAAACACATAAATCAAGGATTTTCTTCTTTAACACTTGGCAATAGCATCAATATGTTAGAATATGTTAACCCCTAGGGGTTTGTCCACCTGAAAGTCTCATTGTCCATGCCCTCATTGCTGATAAGGTTGTTCTGGAGATACAGCTCTCTGAGGTTTGGTAAGTTGTCAAAGGCCCCCGCTGGGATTTTCTCCAGCTTGTTACTCTGTAACAACAAGACCCATCCTTATGCTATCATAATTTACCATAATTATGAATATGAAGAAACAAGATGTATATCATTCACCAGAGCATGTCAGCGGAGCGCAAGCAAGAGGGGAGCGCGAGGATTTGTGATGGAGGGCAGAGCAAATTTTCAAAATGTTGTGGCTTCACCTTATTTCCCGCTCCAATTTTGCTCCAGTACCTCTGACACCATGGGCCCTATCTTGCACTCGGCGCAATTGCCTTTGTACACCGACGCATGTATCATTCCTATTTTGCACCCGACGCACAGCGGACTTTTCCCTCCACAGACGCACATCGGTAAATTAGGGAATGTATTTGCGCTCCTGGGGGCGGTTCAGCGAAAAGAGGAGGTGTGTTCCGGCGCAAACGTTACTTTGTGCTATTCTGCAGTTTCAGAAAACAATTCCGCCACTGACCAGGAAAAACCTGGTCTAAAGTCAGTGGCGCTAGTCTAAAGTCAGTAGCGCGTTATTCAGATGCTATTTTAGGGGCGCATGCTTGGCCATAATGTAGCGTGTGCACAACGCGCATACACTTCTCTCATCTAAATGGATGCAGCAGTTCCCATTTTTGCAAACCATACATAATTACAAAGGAAAATATTACTGAAAATGCGCTTCAGGTGTTTGGATAGGTCAGATAGGTCTTCGCAGCATTCTTTGTGGCTTGTTGTGTTTTACACAACATTTCCATGAATCATGGATGTGTTGATGACATAAATGAGGAAATATTAGAGGACTTAAGGAGACGTGATGTTGAACTACGGCGGGATCTGGTCCGGGAGTAATGCGCGATGCGCTCCTGATGGAGCGGGTGGACGGAGATGGAGTGGGGGAAAGGAAGGGGCACAACAGGTGCAGGTGGTGCGTTTGGAGGCCCACGCTCCATGGCTGCAGCAATCCTCTCCAGACTTGAGGAGATGCCGCCCGAGTGGCCGCAGCAACATCGCCACTCGGCCAAGACGGGCATTTATTACTTTGCCGCATCTCGCACGGCAGCTCCCGCTGGCGTCGCCAGGCAAATCCGCCGTCATAATAGCAATCCGCCATGGAACAACGCGCCCTGCTCTTAAAGGGAATGTGAGATGACGCTCTGATTGGTTTATTGCACGTTACGCCCAAACCACACCTAGCTACTTCAGACCAACCCATTTTAGATTTGCGTCGGGCGCAAGAGTCATTTATCCCGCCGGTAAAATAGCAACAGCGGCCAAGATCCGCCCACAAAGCTACTTGCGTTTTGCGTTTCATACTTGCGTTTCAGATCGTTAAAATAGGGCCCCATGAGTTCAAAGCATGCCCAAGCCCTATGTTACTGCAGCACAATCCATGCAGATGGACGGCGCCTGCCCTCCCTCCACAACCTCCGACTGATTTTTTGCTGGCGGACAGGCCTGGATTGGCTAATTGGGAGCACTGGGAGAATTCCCTGTGGGCCGGTCTGTATTTTTTGGTTGTGATGGCCGGCGTTGTTCAGTCATGGATTTGGGTTGAAATCATAGTTAAAATATATCATGGATGCGGTCCCTAGGCGGCAAGCTCGCAGTAGCAAAACATGTCATATTGGAGGATTTTCCAATACTGGTATCGGTATCGGAAGATCTCTATGAATCAAACTTTTTCTTGTAGCTCCTCAGCAGCAGCCACTAGTCCAGTAAAAGAATTAGAACTAACATTAATGAAGAGTATGGTGCTCTATATAAAAAATTCCCTGTGATAATTAATGATGCCAGATGATTCAGCACTACATTAATGAATATGACTTGACTTTATCAGAAAGCTTTGTAAAAAAGGGGAGATTTGTGCTGAGAATTATGATAATTTTTTAAAATTTGATTTAGTGTCAGAAGCAGAGTCAGTAGTGTGCAAGGGATATATGCTGACAGTGTGGAACGCACGTCTACTGTAAGCTTTTGTACCACAGTGTGGGAACAAGCAAACATGATCATATTAGTTACAATATAATCACTTTCTATGCCCAAATGTTACTAGTGACCCATTATGCCTTTTATCCTCGAACGTACTGTAGGATAGTAAAAATACTATATACTATATAATAGTGTATAAGCCCACGATTGAAAGGGAACAGGATGAAAGTAATATGAAATCTTATACAAAGTAAAAACATAGATGATGGTGTCATTAGAAAGTTCATTATTATTTTATGTTATTCTTTGTCTTTTTATTTTGTATTTTTATTTATTCTTTTATTTCCTTTTACGGTTTGGATATCTGTGAACACGTATGTGTATTAGATTCTGATATTGTTGAGCATCATTGTGTTGTGTTATTAAGATGTTGTTAACATCTACATTGTGAAGCAACACTTACTGTGTTTGCACTTATTTGGAAATTATATTTTACAACAATAGAACTACAAGGCTGTAGCGAACAGTGCGCTATTGCAGACTTATATACTATAGTTTTAATTACATTATTTTAATATAGTCAGTCGTGAAGTAAAGTGGGCCGGTCTACGGCATGAAACTCCAGGGCTGAAAATTACTGTCCCACTCCAGACCTGATGGCGGAGCTCTAGGTATAAAAAGGTGGGCGCTGTTTATCTGATAAATACTACGCACTTTTTTTATTTTCTTCTTTTTTTTGGAGTGACCAGTAAGTAAATTTAGTGGAGCGGAGTGAAATCTGAGTTGAGCACAGAGCCATATTGAGCAGGGCAGCCTGGGGAGCAGAGGGAACAAATAACTCTGTGAGCAAGGAGCAAATATTCTCCCCGCTCCACTCCACTTACATGCTCTGTCATCCACCTAACTGCAAACTGCAAACTTAACGTGCTGGACCTTGAGATGAAGACGATAAAGGCTGGAGGGAAGGTTCCTCGGGACAACTCCCAAGCAGTTGCTGGACATGGTTAGGATCTCCAGGTTGTCAGAACCATTGAACGCATGATCAGGAAGCCCTGCGTCACTCAGCTTGTTGTTATGGAGATACACAGACCTGGGAGCCATGATCAAGGGACATTGCCATGTGTAAATGAACATGATTTCAGGAACAAGTGGTAGATTTACACAAACACACACATTCCTACCTCAGTTTTGGTTTATGGCCAAATGTATATAGGTAAATCCTTGTGAGCTTATTGGCAGCAAAATCAGCACTAACCAAAGAGGGTGGTAGGACTTTTGGTGCTGAGGTGAGCTGCAAGCACGACAAAAGAAACAAGACAGGACATTGTTACTGTAGAGATGGCAATGTTCACCAGTCGGTTGGTTGATCAGTCTACCGCATCGGTCTTAAGTGTATTCTCTCAACCAATATTGGATAATTTCCAAGAAATTTTGTGCAGAAATTCATGGTGCCCAGATGATATTTTCTAATGACTTTTGTGACTTTACATCTTGTTCCACCAGCAGGTCAATGTTTGTAGAGTAACTTATCGAGTGAAACTCTTTTAATTTTAAATACTGATCCACTGACTTTTCATCTAGTCACATCAGGTAAAACTTTCAATTTATAATTAACTTTGACCAAATTCCTGCAAAACTAACGACATTCTCATCCTCAGCTGAGCTGTGTTAAATGCTAATTAGGAAACATTAGCATGCTAGTACATGAAAATAAGATGGTAACCCTGGTAAACATCAGCATGTTAAAATTGTCATTGTGCGCATGTCAGCATGTTAATTTTATTAGTATATTATTAGCATTTAGCTAAAAGAACCACTATGCCAAAGAATAACCTAATAGCGTGGTAGGGTGGCTGTAGACTAGTAATCTTGTTTTTAACCATGTATGATCACACACTTCCCAAAACATTAATCAAGTAGTTTTAGTTGCCCCATAGAGGTGGCAGAAAGAACACAAATATGAATGCTTATCTGAATTTGTGATGGGCATATGGTTGTTTTAGAAGGCAATGACAAACTACCTATATTATGGTTTAAGTATGAAAACTTGTTGGATTTTCATACATTTCAATTATTTGCTTTGATGCAGTCTGTCCTCCCTAAAGAAGTGGGCACTGCTGTATGGAAAGCTGTGTACCCCTTAAAATAAGCAAGGTTTTCTTCACTTTTGTCACTCCTACCAGAATGAGCGCTATTGTACAAATAGCAAATCCGAGAAACACTGGTGAGATTACATGTTCATTTAGAGCTCTCTCCTTTATAACATGGTTTATGGATTAAAGCAGAATGGGTGTCTTTGAGGCTTACTAAGCACTTAAAACCCCCTATTCTTCCTGTATCCTGTTTGCCTATTCATCCCTGTGAAGGCACAAACAAATGTGTCCATCCTTTCTGTCTCACTTTGTGTCTAAAAGGGTCAGTAACATTTTAGCTCTTACTAGATGGCACTGCCATACTGGAAGTGATTACAAGCATAAGCTTGCATAGTGTATGAGAGGAGACTGCCACCTCTTTCTCTGCCAGCTGGCATTATGTTAGTGTATCAGAATAGAATAGAGTAAAATGATTGTGAGATGGATACAGAAAAGATTAAGTAGCATTGAGAACCAACATATGAAAGTCTGGTGTGTGTGACTCACCTTGTTATTTGCCAAGTATAAATAATTCAGCTGTTCAAGCATCTCAAAACCTTCATCTTCAAGGCCTATAAAGAGAAAAATTAATCAATTTACCTTCCATCACAAACCAATAAACAAGTATACACTGTGTTTAGTTTTCATCAGGCTACACATCAAAATCATCTCAAAATTCTATTTATTTATTTTATTTTATTATTTAGAATGTATTTAACCGGAGTATTCTAGATCACATAGAGGCAAATATCTCAGTCAAAGCATCCCCAACCTGATGTACCTTCCTCCAACTCCTTCAGTCTAATTTTGAAAACATTTAAAGAGACCATCTCCCCTAGACCCAAAACAGATTGCAGTGAAAAATCCAAGCCGCAGGAGCAGCATACCTAAAAGCCCTTTTTTCCCATTTCAAGATGGACTTTGGGGACAGATAGCAGGAGTAAGTCTTGCGAATATGTCACGGAGCAGAGCCGGTAGCTTCCAGCATTTTTCAGATGGATGAATAGATATGAAGGAAGCGACTTAAGAATTGTCTTATAAATAAACACATGCATGCCAGGCGCTCACCTGGTAGAGCGGGCCCCCATATATAGAGGTTTACTCCTCGACGCAGGAGCCGCGGGTTTGACTCCAACCTGCGGCCCTTTGTTGCATGTCATTCCCCTTCTCTCGCCCCTTTCGGGTCTAAGCTGTCCTAGCCAAATAAAAGCCTAAAATGCCCCAAAACAATCTTTAAAAAAAATAAACACATGCATGCCAGTGATTAAGTCTTCAGATGAACAAAACAAGCCAACCACCCCAAGCGTACAGCAATGGTGAGGGAGGGCCTCAAGATTTGTAATGAACCTCAATGCTCTATGCTGTACAGTAACTAAGGAGTAAAGGTATTGAGAAGAAGCATGCATAAATAAAACATCACCATAGTCAATCACATAAGTAGCAGCACATTCTCCCTTTTGTATTAAAAGAAAAGCAAGACTTATTTCTGAAATAAAAACCCTGCATCAGCTTCAAGTCGGTGAATGTGATAATTGATGAGATAATTATCAATTAATTTGAAGGCATTTAAAAAAAAAACTGTGATGAAATTTCTTAAAGCTCCAATCAATCCTGTTTTAAAGTGCTCATATTATGCTTTTTGGCTTTTTCCCTTTCCTTTATTGTGTTATATACCTTTTTTGTGAGTCCACCCCAAAGGCACTTACATTCTCCAACAGAAAACACTGTTCACAAACTGCTCCAAACAGCTCTATTGTAGTCCAGCCTTTACTTCCTTGACGAACGTGTGTCACTTTGTAACACGTGCCACATGCCTAGCTGCTAGCGTGGCACGCCCTCATACTCTGCTTCTGACTGGGTAGTAGTCCTTACCTAGCTACTGCGCATGTGCGACTCCAAACAAAGATGAAATAGAAGTGCGATGCCTCACTCGGTAGCTAAAACAGAGAGCTCAACACACAGGGTGAAAAGAGGAGCTGCAGCAATGTGCAGTACAACAACAACAAAAAATACAATTATAAACCTGAAAATGAGCATAATATGAGCACTTTAATGTAACATGTATCTGTATATTCATATGTTAGGCAATTATTTTTTCTTAAAATAGGCTAGTTGTATTTTTTCTTAAAAACAAAACAAATATACAGCTTTAATTTGCATATTCCATATTATGCATATGCAAAAATAGAAGGGGGGGGGCAGTAGGGGGGCAGCAATTGTATCGGGTTGGCTGTGGTCACCCTTTGACGGCATCACGGCTGTAATTACCATCTGTGGTAAGCAAGTTATTCTGAAGGTTGAGAGTCTCAAGCTGGTGCAGATGGGAAATGTGCTCCACTGTTATCTTCTCGATTTTGTTGTTCTGGCATCAGGGGACAAAACACAGAGAGTAAATACCATGGCAGACGAGAGTTTGCACTGGTATCTCCCTAATTTTCTGAGCAGTATTACAATGTGGATGTGTATTACTGTTTATGTGTGTGTGCAATTGTGTGAAAGACCTGAAGAGAGAGCTGGCGAGTTTTGTCAGACAGCTCGGCAGGGAACTCTGTGAGGTCAACTCCAGCACAGTCTACTGCCCCTTCGGCCGTACAGCTGCACTCTGGCGGACATTCAAGCGGCTCAGATTTCGTCACCACTGTTCCAGTGTCGCTCTCCTTTAATGGCTCTTCCTCCTCCTCTTCCTCTGGTTTAAAAGGGGCCTGGCAATGCACAAACATCCAGGCCAAGAGCAGCACACTCAGAGCCTGCAGGATGGAATGCTTGGGAAAGGCCATGGTTACTGCTCAGCTCTCCTGTTGCACAAGCACATGGACACTAGAGTTAAAAACATCAAACAAAAAAATCAGATGAATCTGATGCTTTTTACATATTTCTGTGTTGTCTGAAATAAAATCACATTGTACCTTTACCACATTATTGTGCCCTCAGAAGCTGCAATTTAAACTGCATTTTTGTTTTACTACAAACAGAATTGTTGTGTAGAAAAGTGCCATTAGTGGTCACCATATGTGAGGTTTAAGGGGCCGTATTACGCTAATATTCAGGTTTGAGGTGTTACCGTCCCTGTCCTGTCTGTTATTTCAGCCGGGAACTAACTGTAACAGAGTATAGTAGCACTTTCTAATATGAAAAATGACCCATAAAAGGCTTTTAAACCAAAAACTACAAGACCAAACTTGTTCTAGCAGGTATGGAGAAATTGTGGAGAAATTAACATCAGCAGCCAAGATTAGCCTACAGCTTTCCTTGGTGTTAGCATGTAGCTACATGTAGAACTGTAGACTATAACAGAGTAGGGTATAAAATAGCACTTTCTACTGTTAAAAAATCACCAATAAAGGCTTCTAAACCAAAAACTACACAATCGAACATGTTCCAGAATGTGATCCAAAATTAGCATGTAGCTACGTGTAGTGAGGATGTAATGTGAACACAAATGGAAACCATGAAGAGGCTGCAAGGCAGTCAGCCACAGCCAAGTACCTACACAGGGTAAGGTAGGAGAGAAGAGTCATTGGATTGGAGTCGAATGAATTGGAAGAACAAGGTCCTAGCCATCAACACACATATGTACTGCCAGTCATTAGATACCCAGCTGGTATAATAACCTGGCCAAAGGAAGAGATAGAGGCTACTGATATCAAGACAAGAACGCTCCTCACCATGGAAGGTTTCACCCTAAGTCCAGCACGCTGAGACTATACACCAAGCGGAAGTAGGGTGGCCAAGGCCTATTTAGTGTCAAAGCAACTATCTAGGATAAAACAACAAAGATCCAGGAGTACATAAGGAAGATGGCCGCAAGTGATGACCTGCTAAGTGATGAGGAGGCAGGGTGAGGGGAGGAACCATCATGTAAGGACAAGGAGGGTATGTTAAAAAAAGAAAAAGAAATCTCCACTCGCTCCATCCTGGGCGGTCAAGCTTTGACGTCTACCAGAAGCCTGGGAGCCTGAGGGTTCTGCAGAGTATCATAACGCCCTGACACACCAAGGCGACAGTTGCTGACGGCCGACGGTTGCCTTGGTGTGTCAGGACCTTACGATAGTTTGTGTGGTGTGTCCCACACTTTGGCAATTCAACTGATTGGCTGTTCAGCTTGAAAATGGGAGAGAGGAAAGCAAACAAATGACTGTGAGAGGCACACACAAGACTCTTTTCATTTTTCATCTCATCTGATCAATCCAATACACATAAGAGCTGTCAAAATGACACTTGACACTTGAATGTTCCTTATATATCTATTTTTGCACATTATGTCCATAACATGCTTGTGTTGGTATATTTATTTTAACAAATACATGTCTTTTAAAAGATTTCTACATATACACAAATTAAACTAACGTTTTTAAACTAATATTCTATACCGTGAAATTTAATATAAAGGCCGTTATAGACCTCTCTCTCTCTGCACCGCTAAACAATTAGACCCCTAGCAAGCAAGCCGCTCAGTCCCACCGCACCGGTCTCACTGAAGGGAGACTTCTTTGCCGAGAGAACGGATAACAGCCTGGGAGAGAGAAAGTCTGGTTAACCATCTCCCAGTGTCCGCTGTCATCCTTCGGGTAGTGAAGCAGAGGGACTCTGACCAGACCAGAGGGGCTCTGTTCTGTTCTGCCACTGCTGATTCGAGCAAACGCTGTTTGTTGTGGGTATCCGGTTTCCAGACAAATAGATTACCGCCATCTGCTGGTATGGAGACTTATTTCCTCTCACTCAGGCGCAGAACATACGTGGTACTTGGCCATCGACTGTAGTCTGTGTTGTGTGTTTTAGTGCTAATATTTGACCAAGACAAAGGCGGCAAATTTAGGACCTAGGTGAAATAACTGTTTAGGGAAAACTGCTTGTTGTGTGTTCAGCTCTCAGTATGTTTGTAGCTTCTAACTGAATCTCTGGGGTTTGAAGTTTGGTTTCTGCTTTATTTTACAATTCATGTTTGCTTGAGTCATGTTAAGTTACTGCTGATAAAGAACATTTCCTGATTTTGCAGCTTCAAAATGATAGAATTTAAATAACAAAATAATGGACGATTCTTGAAATGTCTCAATTATTGGATGGATTGTTATGAAATTTGGTGCAGACATTCATGTTCCCCTCCAAATAAGTTTAGTGACCATCTAACATTTACTCTAGCGCCATCATCAGGTTAACATTTCAGTTTTTCCAAACTTTGGTTTACTATCAAATAGGCTACCTGCAAAACTAATGACATTCCTCAGCTGTACTTTTTGTTTACTGCTAATTAGCAAATGTTAGAATGCTAACATGCTAAACAAACATGGTGAAAATGGTAAACATTATACCTGCTTAACATCAACATGTTAGCATTTTGTATAGCGTCATTGTGGCTCTTGTTATTTTGAAGATCAGAGATCAGATCCATATCAGAAGTCTTATCCTTCTTATCAAAGCAACCTAAATGACTGCTTCTCCAAATATTTTTTGAAGATACAATTTATCAACCCCTGCTCTCAATTTATTGATCCCCCAGATTAGCAATTTGCTCGCACACTTTATCACATCAATATTTTTTTCTATAATATGGATCACCCGGGTCTGTAGGAGAAGCTGAGTAAAATTACTCAGATGACATCAGTGGAGTAATCTCAGGTTGGGATTGAAACCTACAAATGTTTACACATAACAGAAAGCTTGTGTTATAAACTAGAGGGTTGGAGTTTAAAAGATGTGGGCAGGCAGGATGTGATGATGGACACTTTTAAGTGGTATTTTGGGAGGTTTAGGTGTTGGAAGTTTGAATGAATTAAACCAAGTTGTCTTACTTCAAACTCGGTTTAATGACCATTGAGGATGCAACATGACAGAACAGCAGTTACTCACAACTGGAGCTACACTTCCAGCCAGCCTACAAAGTAACACGCATGCACCAGATTACTTCCTACTATACAGCACCTGCAACAGCTCAACGTAGATTGTGAACAACATATGGCGGATCTACTTTAGGATCCAGGGTTTTTGGAACTTGACCCATAATAGAGAGTAACATTTTTGATATATTACCTCTCTTTCATCATTCCCTCTGTGCATTCTCTCTATTTGCCCCAACCAAATAGTAAATCACTGGAGTACCTCTTTAAAACAAGCAAAACACACATGTATCTGCTTAACACAATTTTATGTACAGTATGACTATGTACTGCATCATTTCATTTCAAATCTTTTTAATTCTCCAACACTGGTGTACCCCTGCCGGGCAATCAACTGGTGTACAGAAAAAAAACAGTATCATTACTTCTAAATAATGTATTTAATGGATAGAAGGTTTGCATTGTTTATGCACCAGGCCAACAATATAAGACAACGTTCATAGGGCACTCAATGCAGCTCTCAAGGCAAACGTCTAAAAGCCATCCATCAGACAAACCTTTTTCTGTTTGCCGACTGTGACACACACACACACAGAAAATACACAAAGCAGCATGGATACTGTACAACCACTCAAATTAAAAATAAAAGCCTGTGCACTTTCACACACAATGTGGTAAATAAAAACAGCATAGCATCCAGGTGTCAGAGAGGAGTTAAAAAAAGCCTCCACTAAGTCAACCGCACTCTCAGGTTACATTATAATTAGGAGGCTTGAATGGAGAATAGTATTTATTAGCAGAGATGCAGATTTTTTAAAAGTCATCATCTTGTTTTCATGCTCTTTCTCAGCTGAGCAGAGTCGTAACATGGTTTTACTGCACTGTTTAGTCTGGATCGTCTAAAATAAACATGCCATATAGTCATGCATGGATGAATGACGATGACACTTACAGCTCGGTCTAAGGTCCACATAACATAACAGCCACCCATAAAATATGCAATAGTAATGTCTGCAAAAACAGTGTTCTGGTCTACTACTTTACCCTGTCTGACCACCATTTGCTGAAACGCAGTGCAGTCTGACGTCCAAACACAGGCTGTCCCATAGCAGGCAAGGAGTCACACAGCCACACCAGATATCATCCAGATGTGAGAGAGAGAGAGAGAGAGAGAGAGAGAGAGTAGGAGTGGTAGAGGGAAAGTTAAGAGAAAGAAAGGAAGGGGAACAGGCGAGGGTAAAAGGAAGGGAGTGAACACCAGCTCTGACCTAAATGGGAGCCAAAAACAATTTATTTTCTCATTTTTCTTCTCTGAGAATTCATTTTCTTCCTCTCAATGTTGTAGTTACAGTTTTAGTGCAAAACATTTGTGTTGTGAAACATTTTCTCTAGATTCAACAAAAACTTTTCAATCTCACATAGTTGAAGTGAGATTATAATCATAAAATTGGGATTGGAGGCCTGATCACTTCAAATAGATCTGGTGCGTACCTATCTTGGATTAAACAGTTTAAAACAGTCTTGTTCTCCAATGTACAAAAAGGAGATTATTGATGATGAGCTGAAAAAAATATGTGCCTCTTTTTGTTGACATGTTCTAATTTTAATTTGGGGAATGATGATGAGATGACAGATGAGTTGTCCTAAATATCCCAGTAATAAATCAAAAAGTGGAAAAGTAGTCTGCCAAAAAGGGGCGACAGGATATGATCTAATGTCCCACGTGTTTCTGGATTAGGCCTCTTCTGCAACAAGCCCACCTCCGATTAGGCCCAGTGTGTGAACATCTGCTACCATTATGATGCATCAGCATAGTTCACTTAAGATGTTCATCCCGAAAAGTTTTGCGGTGATTCATCACCATGGGTAGTCAAAATATGCTTCAACAAAATATGTATTTGTTATTGTCTGTTTTATTTTCTTGCTTTCACACCTCATGTCTTATTAAAAAATATATTTTAAAGGGGTGATAGAATGATTATATAGGGTATTTCACACTGTTCCTTAAGGTCTCCTAATAGGGTATGTAACACTGGTTGGGCCCTTAAAGCTGCTGTAGGTAAGATTGTGAAGAGCCAGGACTTTGCCAACAAATTTGAACATCGACAACTTCTCAGTCCCTCCTCCCTTTCTGCTGCAGCCCAAACCGTCTCCTAAGCCCCTCCCACACAAGGGAGTTTGACAGAACTGCCAGCATGTCAGACAACATGTTCAATAACTAAACACCAACACAACGTTAACTTTACTCACCAACAGTAAAACGATGCTAACTAGCAGGCTACCGTTAGCCATTTCAGCATCATATCAGACCGACCACTGTGCAAACGTTACTATCATCCTTACCAACGTAGCTTTGTGGACTTTTGACTACTAATAACCAAGTGAAAGATAAATCATTCATGGTAATTATGTTACCTGTTGAGAGGAAATGTGGCTACATCTGCATCGTTCTTCAGATCTTTAAAATCCTGCAGCTCACGCCACCTCTGAAAAGCCTCTCCATTATTCACGGAGTTTTGGAAAACCTTTCTGCAGCTCGTGTGCGGGGAGGGGGGAGGGGAGAACGTTATTATATGCGTGTGCCTGAGCAGTGATTGACAGGCAGATAGACCACCCCTGTGGCCCTGATTGGAGAAAATCAACCGGGAGCGGTGGAATTTTGCCAATGGCACTACAGGCTGTAGGAGGTGCCAGAGGAGCTGTCTTTTTTTTTTTTTTTTTTACATAATTAATGTAGTTCTACTGGAACATAGGGTCAGTTTCAGCAAATATGACAGAAAGTTAGTTTTATAAGACTTACCTACTGCATCTTTAACTACCCTGTGAATATGGCCCTATTTGTAACAAGAGCTTTTCTTCCAAATATGGTATGCTCATGAATATTTAGATAAGCTGTGCGCTGATTGGTTTGAGCAAACCACATAGAAACACATTGGAGACGAGACAGCAGGTCTCATATTTCAGACACTGCAAAGTTATACATTGTTTGTCTACTATTTCGTATCTACTATTTATATTTGAGACTTTTTATGCGAGAAATCATCATTATCATGTAAAGCTCAAATATGGGCCGTTTTACGAAAATGTATGGCTAATTGCAAATTTGTTAAGACATGTCGGACTTTAGGAGCTCCACACAGTCTGACGAGCAAGCGATAACCTCGATACCCAGTGAAAGTCACCGTTTCTCGGTTACTTACAACCGGGGCTCCGCAGAGCTCGGTGGAGCTGGCCGGCTGCCAGTTGCCGGCATAACTAGAGTATATTTACAGTTAGAATTTTGTCATGCCACTTATATTACAACTATCCCAAGGTCATATAAAGCTAACAATTGTGCCCGATTTCAATTTAATGCATTTTTGTGAACATGAGGGATTGTGTTAGCTGCTAGTGTCCATTCAATCCTATGTGTACAGATCGCGTCTAGTTAGCTACACTTTCGGCATAACTAGAGTATATTTAGGGGTCCAAGTCTGGAAGAACCGGCGGTAGCAAGGCTACGCCGTTCGCACAGCAGGGCTGTGGAACCCTATTGTTTTTCTAAGAGTTTTTATTTTTTAGGGGTCCAAGCCCGAGGGGGCATGGGAACCGCGTAATGCAAGGCAACGCAGTTCACATCTCCAGTGGAGCTGTGTAACCCTATTGTTTTTCTAAGGATTATTATTATTCTTCTCCGCCTAAAACTCAAGACTACAGCTTAAACCGTACATGGTGGGGAGTTGCCATTTTCAGGACTGGTCCAAAACTCCGCAAAGACCTCAGGCGCAAACATTGACCCACTTCAACCACTAGGTGGCGCTATAGCAGAAAAAACGCGTTTGGCCCTATAACTCCTACCCCATACACACAACATTCAAAAACCATACATCTACGTGTTCCCTGGATCCAACTGAATCACGTGATATAGGACACGCCCATTTCCGCTTAGACTTTTATGTGTGAAAAATCATGATTTATCAAAAATCAATACAAATTTTTCGAACTCCTCCTAGACCGTGCAACTGATATGCACGAAACTTGGACTGTAGCATCTCCAGATTGACATGACAAAGAGTTGTAAAAATAATTTTTATATGATAAAAACTGCACATATAAAGCACAAACTAATTTGTGTAGCTAACTATGAAAACACCAACTTTGCCATATCTCGGCCAAAATAAAAGCTATTAACGCCAAACTTTAGATTCTTCTTTAACATGACCCTCTGGCGGGCCCCCACGTGTTTTATGAAAATTGGTCACTAGGGGGCGTTACAATTACAAAAAGTTTATATCTCATGAACGGCTCATCCGATTTATACAAAATTTGATGGGTACCATCTAGGTCCAATCCTGAGGCCAACCCTAGAGTTGGGTACTGCGGGGTCAAAGTGGGCGTGGCCTATGGGACCCAAGTCTAGATATACCACTTACACTAATGTGAACAACTTTACATTCACAGGGTAGATGGACAATGGGCCATGGACCACACCTACCAAAAATTACACATTTGGACCACTAGGTGGCGCTATAATGTTTTTTGTCATTAACTCCCACAATACACATTGCACATTAGAAATTCTTACATGGTCGCGTTCCTTGAATCAACCTGAATTAATTGATATAGGCCACGCCTATTTCTGCTTAAAAGTTTTTTTGCAATATCGCGCAATGCGCAAAACCAACTTTTTCGAACTCGTCCTAGCCTGTTATATAAATACAATCCATTTATGTTGATGTTAATGGAATATTTGCAATGAGAATGTATCACAGACCTTGCAGCTCACACTCCTGGTCCATGCTCCCCTGGTTTTCTACAATAAACAAACTTCTTAACCCACCAGACAAAGTTTCCACAACCTTTAGAGTGGACAAATGTAACTCTTTTCTCCCACTTTTTCAATCCAAAATCAACACCATTCATAGGTGCTGATACCGTGCAATTAAACATTGCAGTTGGTGCTAAGTGGAGAGTCTGTCATAGTGTGATTGGTTATGTTGGTGTCATTGATTCTTAATTTCCCACTAAGCTGATCGCGGTCACGTGCCAGTTAATCTTTTCATCTCCAATCCTATCTGTATTTGTGAAAAGTGGCGCTGTCCTGAGTTGAAAGCCTACTTTACGGCTAAATTATCGAGTTAATAGGCGTGTGTGTTCGTGTCAGTCGCTGTCCATTTCCTAAGGTTCTGAAATGCAACAATTAACGATTGCGCCTGTGAGCACCCACGGACGAAAAAATAAATCGGCGCCTATGACACCATTTACAACAACCTGACCACCTCCCCTGCTCTTTCAATCACCACACCTGCCTACCTCCCTCCACCCTCTCAGTCACTCTCTCATTTCTCTCTGCTGTCCACTGTGGTCAGGGGGGTTAAGAAGTTTGTTTATTGTAGAGAATTGTTAAAGGTAGTCTGTATATGCATGGAGATTAACTTTTAACCACTACATTTTCAATGGCAGAGTACCGCAGACCGTGTGGATCAAACCTCTTGATATTCACCAGTGTTTGCCCCCCCCAAATAATGCTTTAGGTCTCACATTGGCGCAGGTCCCCGGGTCATCGGGGGCGACTGGCGCAGCTCCCTGGGGCATCCGGGGCGACTGGCATCGGAGGCTTGGGCCCCGTTATACAGTACAGGCCAAAAGTTTGGACACACCTTCTCATTCAATGTGTTTCTTTATTTTCATGACTATTTACATTGTAGATTCTCACTGAAGGCATCAAAACTATGAATGAACACATATGGAATTATGTACTTAACAGAAAAGTGTGAAATAACTGAAAACATGTCTTATATTTTAGATTCTTCAAAGTGGCCACCCTTTGCTTTTTTTGATAACTCTGCAAACCCTTGGTGTTCTCTCAATGAGCTTCATGAGGTAGTCACCTGAAATGGTTTTCACTTCACAGGTGTGCTTTGTCAGGATTTATTAGTGGAATTATTTCCCTTATTAATAAAAAAGCAAAGGGTGGCTACTTTGAAGAATCTAAAATATAAGACATGTTTTCAGTTATTTCACACTTTTTTGTTAAGTACATAATTCCATATGTGTTCATTCATAGTTTTGATGCCTTCAATGAGAATCTACAATGTAAATAGTCATGAAAATAAAAAGGAAACGCATTGAATGAGAAGGTGTGTCCAAACTTTTGGCCTGTACTGTAGCTGTTTGCAGTTCTAGTTACAGTTTGAATTTCGTCATGCCACTTATATATCAGTTACCCCAAGGTCTTATAAAGCTAACAATTGTGGTGTCCCTTCAATCCTATGTGTACAGTTCGCGGCTAGTTGGCTACACTTTCGGCATAACTAGAGTATATTTACAGTTTGAATTTCGTCACGCCACTTATAACAGCTCCCTAAGGTCAACAAAGCTAAGCTCTTAACAAAGCTAAGCTCAGATTTCAATTTAATGCATTTTTGTGAATTTTAGAGGTCTTATTAGGAGGAGGCAAGCTAGCTATCTCTCATTGATAGAGCTCCATCCAGCTCACTCGCGGACAAGAGGCGTTTATTTCCCCGATCGTTTGTTTAAATAACTCAATACACATATCCATTATAAGATTAACTGGAACCTGTGGTAAGAGATTGCTGACCGTGCCCTCATTCACACAGACCGGCCATTTAGCAGGAAGAGGGGAGCTGCAGGCCCTGGAGCTCTGTCAGGACAGCGGCGTTTGGTAGTCCACTAACCCAGAAATGATGACTTTGCGCGGGTATCGAGCACTGTGGGCTGCCAGCCGTGACGGAGCTCCATCTACATCACAGCAGGCCGGTTTAGCCATCACTTTTTGTAAAACGGCCCATATTTGACCTCTACATAGTTGATTTCTCGCATAAAAAAGTCTCAGAAGTGAATTCAGTGGTAAAACAGCAGATGAACAATTTCTGAGATCTGCGCCACCTAGTCAGAAGACTAACTGACCTCAGATCAGTTAGTGACACTATCTACATTTTGGGGCGTTACAAAGATAGAAAGGTAGAGCCAAATAAGGAGGAGTTGAGAAGTTGACATCAACTTTTAGCTTTGTTCAGATTCACCCGTTTTCAGAGGCAGTTTAAAATTGTGAGATTTGCAGAGGAAAGAGGTGTCAGTGGGATTTTGAGGTTCTATGTATGTCCTATTTACTCACCAAACTGTCGTTATTCAACTATGATTCAACTATATTTGTGTTTTGTGTGAAATTCATTGGAATAAAACTGCTTAAAACAAATTATATCCACACTGCCCAAAAAAGGCCTAAATGTATTAACTACATGGTTAAAATTGGAGCTAATTTGACAAACATGATTGTGCAATTATAAGGTTCAATACAACTTTTATGTCTGTACAGCTTAATTTAGAAGACACTGGAAACAGCTAGCTTGGCTCTGCTGCCTTTAATCTCACACAGGGTGTATCACTTCAGGGACATCAGAACCCATTCTTAATAAATGTTTTTAACAAGTGCATATGTACTTACTCAATACTGAGCGCTTGCACTGGGTCTTTTGCAATTAGTGAGAGTGATGGGGTTTTGGGAATTACTTACTGATTACATGTCTACTGAGCTGCTGTTTTTAGGCTGAGAGAGAGACAGACCTCGGTTTGTAGCCTTGAATCCCCTTCTGAAATGGGAGAAAACACTCTGAACCATTCTTTGGTTATTACTCATCATATTTTTTGGCAGGCTCTCTGCCCCTCAGATGGGCTCTGGTCACTGTGACTGTGACATGTTTTTAATAAGTTTCCACTAATAATAATAATTCATTTTTTTTAATTTTCACTTGAGTAGAGCTTGTATGACATTATTCTACTTTTTAAAGGGTAAATGGTTTTTTTCAACCTGGATACTATTTTCCTATGTTTTTGTGTGTTTGTTTTTGAAACAAGCTACAAGTAATAGGGCAATTGTCCAGCTTGTATTTACTTTCACAAAAGTGCTCGTTTTGCCACTGACCGGCTCAGATTAACATTCTAAGTGTCTGACAACATATGGAAAGGATCCCTTCAGAGATAGACCTTTAAAACCTCTTTGAGATCTTTCTGTTTAACCAGGAACCGCTCTGAAGTCGCTGGCACTAAACCCACCAGACTCCATTTAAAAACTCAATACTTTTAGCGTGTATAGAGCCAACATATTTTCACATGTAAATCTGTAACCTATGTGTTTATTTCAATCAAAACTAGAGTTGTCATGGTTGGAAAAGTGGAAAGACGACCCAAAACGGCTTTTCCTAGTTTCATTTTGTTTCTGTCGACAGACACTTAATCATAATAACTTATTAATCTGAGCCTGACAGTGGCAAAATGAGCACGTTTGTGAAGGTCAAGCTGGACAAAAAGGAGTCATTAGTGACCAAGGAATAACACTACCGTGACTACAGAGTGCAAGAGCCAAGGCAAAGCTGCAGTAGAATCTAGGTCAGAGCTAGTTAACAGATTTGTCTTTCAGCCATGTTCCTCCATTTACAAAGTAAAAACTACAATGTAGCAGACTGGAACAAGGTGGCTGCAGTGTTGGGAAAATGCAGGGTCCTCCCAAGCCCAGCCAACTCAACAGTGACTTCCAAGTACTGTCACGAGTGAACAGAGAGACATTATTGGTTAAGGTCACACTAATACAGTATAATCTCAAATAGGATCCCTATATTGCAACTTGTTTGTTGATATATTGTGGAGCCAAGGAGTATGATCATGTGAATTTAACATCTACCACAGTGAATAAACCCTGAAGCTTATGTTAGGACATCAGGCCAATACAGTATTTTCATTTTAACATCCATAAATTCACCATTACTATTTGATCATAAAAGTCAAGAAGCCCTCATTTTAAAAATCAGGGCCAGCATAGAATTCTAAAGTCAATGGCATTACTTAAGTGTGTGAGCTAAATACAATTACTGCTTAAGAAAAACAGACCCACGTCAAGACCACATTGCTGCAAAAGAAAATTTATTAAGTAGAAATCCTTTTAGAGGTTCATACAATAATGACAGTACAGCAGAAAAGTACAACCCCCTCTGTTAAAACATTGGGCGATCACAGTGAAAAACATGTTATTGGCTAAAAACCTTAGAGCGAACTGCAAGTCTGAGACGAGGAGGCACTTAGGCTGCTGTCCATGATTGTGGAAAATTACATCAATCTGCTCTACTCAAAACATTTCCAGACACAGTACACTAAAAGAAAGATTTCTTTAGCAACAGACATGGGAAGTTATTGAAAACTGGACATGAACTGAATTAGTATCTATAAGTAGGGAGCACTTGTCACTACTCTAGTGTACTGAGTATTATTGTGAGAGGGACTTAATTAGAGAATATGTCTATCTTATTCTCCAGTTATATTGGCAGGGCTGCTGACTAATCCCCTGGTCGATCAGTGAGGTTGCTTGAACAAAAGTGGTTCAGACCTGTAATGAGAAGCTTTACAGACCTTTGAGATTTATCTGAAACTAGACTTGCTGTAATATTCTTCGTGGTTAACTATTCAGTGTTCAGAGGTGTAGTTGCAGCTAGCTCAGACATCTCATCTACAGCTTGGCGTTGCCCGGCTGCAGCTGCAGGCTCTGAAGCTTCATGGCCAGTCCCATGTTCCCCGTGATCTTCAGCTTGCCCTGGAAAAACGCCTGTGAAACAGAGAGGGAAAAATGTCATCCAGACAGTTGTGAATCTGAAGTACGGTTCAGTCTGTATTGGAGAGAACTACATGCTGCTAGTTTTAAGAGATACTGTGAGAGATTAACTCAACCCAGGGAAAGTGGGACACAGCAAAAACTACAAAAAAAGCTTATGAAATGTCAGGAAACTGCATGGCACACAGGCACAGAATGGGTAGAATTAGATAAATGAATGTTTGTGGACCGGAGTACAGGAGGTTATGATTTAACCACTCTGAATGAGCAGAAATTCTTAGAATATTAATAAAGTTCTCAGAAGGAAATAGAAAACTTTTTTTCATAGTGTGACAGAAATTGTAGAACTGAAATTATCAATTTTTCTTTTGTATTAAAAACATCATGCAAATGGACAACCTGTCCAAACTCTAAATGTTGGGGGATAAAGCAGTGGAAAAACTGCATTTGGAGCATGTACAGCTGTACAGCTTCATGACATAAACAGTGCAGTGATGGCTTTTGTGGGGGACTCCTGATAATGTAACTGCTGTAAATGGCTGTGTACTGATGGCAGAGAGGTGGTCATGACATAAATCTTCCAGTACAAATGACCTTGGTTGACCTCATGATTCACTGCTTTTGCAAAGCACAATGTTTTTGGAGAACACAGCATGAAAATCATGAAAGAGAATACAATAAGATAAGATTAAGGTTTAATTCATTCCTCACTGAAAAATTATGTATGGGCAAAGGCTGGAAAAAGATAAGAAATGGAGACCACTTTGGCATCACCAAGGTAAAAAAATAAAATAAAAATTGAAGAAAACATAATGACCATTATCAGGATATTTGAGACTAATCTTGAAGGAAATGGCTAGTGCTTTTAAAAAAATATATTTTTCTTATCAATCAATCAATCAATCAATCAATCAATCAAAATGTATTTATATAGCACTTTACAGCAACCAACAGGTATCCAAAGTGCTTAACATCAGAAACCAAGAGTAAAAACACATATACAATAGAAAGAATGAACATAGAAAACAGTGAAGTCAGAAAAGGTTACAAAGAAACAGAAGAATGAAATCGTCACACCACTGCTACTTATTAATAGCCAGACTAAACAGGTAAGTTTTGAGTTTGGACCTAAAAAGAGCTACATCTGTGTTAGTGCGAATATCAGGGGGTAACTTGTTCCAGAGTCTTGGGGCAGCAACAGCAAAAGCCTGATCACCCCACCGTTTATACCTTGACCTTGACACTTCTAAAACTTGCTAATTTGAAGAACGCAATGACCGGTTGTGTTCCCACAAAGTTAAAATTTCAGACAAATACTCCGGGGCCAGACCATTTAAGGCCTTGAAAGCAAACAATAAAATCTTAAAATCTATTCTAAAATGCACAGGGAGCCAATGTAGGGTGTAGAGAAGGGAGTGATATGTGCACGTCTAGATGTATTTGTTAAAAAGCACAAAGTTGAAGCTTAGCTTTAAATGCACAAGTTGAAGACGTGAGATGGAGGTCTGATTCAGACCAACATAAAGAGCATTACAGTAATCCAACCTTGAACTAATAAAAGCAAGAATCGCCTTTTCTAGATCGTGCCGGTTAAGGAAGGGCTTAACTTTAACCTATGTGTTTAACTAAATAACAAAAGACAATGATGAGATTAAGTAGTGTGTGTGTGTGTGTGTGTGTGTGTGTGTGTGTGTGTGTGTGTGTGTGTGTGTGTGTGTGCATGCGTTTTAAGATGTAAGATGTGTTTTTAATAGTTATTGGACAACAAGATCCTGGCACATAGAAATAAGATATATCAGGCTTTGGATACACAATACTTAGTAGGATCAATTAAAGGTCCAATATGTAATATATTTACTGTAATAAATCCAAAAATGACCCCAATGCGTCATCAGATATTAAGGAAACATGTTAAGTTTAAATACTATCTTTTCTGACAACAATGGCATTAGCGAGTAATTTCTCCTTTTGAAATTTCCGTTCCGTGACAGAATTTCGGTTTGTGTTTTGGCCTGTGTGTTGTTATCAACTGCCCAGTTTGACAGCCAGGCCGGGTTGCCAAATATACCTGTAAAAACGTAAACCCAGCGCACTACAGCTGTAACGTTAGTGCAGCCATGAAAGCAGCAAACAAACAAACAGGATCAACAGAGATAGATTCTACCCGACCTAAAAAAAACAGCATATTTCTAACAGTTGCGTGACCGGGTAAATATTGGAGATGTATTTTAAAGATGGAGACAGCTTAAAGCCCAAAAGGTCGCAGAGTTGGCTAATTTCCTCCTGAAGAGGTAGCTAAGCATTAGCTTCAAGCTAATTTATCACGGCTACAAGGGACAGGCATTTTATGTCATTTCAACATTTGTGTACTCACATTGAATTATATAGCTAGAGTACCCAAGCTGGTTACTTGCAAAAACAATTGAGACACAGCCAGTACAGTGATCCCGACTGGTCCTAGCTAACGCTGCCATGTTACCCTGCGGTAACACTGCTAACGTTACCGGAGGACCAGGCAAGCGGGCCACGGCTGTTTGCAACGTGTAGCCTGTTCAGCAGCCGTAGGCGACAACGGTGAGTTATTTTAACCGGTCCGGGCCTCCCTGTGTAAGTCGCCCTCAACGACAGTCGCCCCCGATGACCCGGGGAGTGTGCGAAAGCGGGACCCAAAGCCAGACGGTGGGGAGGCAAACGTCAGGAGATATCGAGAGGTGTGAGCTGCAAAGTCTGCGGTACATTGCTGTTGCAAATGTAGTGGTTAACGGTTCATCTCCATGCATTTACAGACTACCTTTAACAATTATTTACAATAAACAAACTTCTCAACCCCCCTGACCACAGGGGACAGCAGAGAGAAATGAGAGAGTGACTGAGAGGGTGGAGGGGGGGAGGCAGGTGTGGTGGTTGAAGGAGCAGGGCAGGTGATTAAGTTGTTGTAAATGGTGTCATAGGTGTCATAGTGTTTTCCTCTGTGGGTGCTCACAGGCGCACGCCCTTTAAAAAGAGAAGTGTGAGCTGCAAGGTCTGTGGTACATTCCCATTGCAAATATGCCATTCACATTGATTGAGTAAAAGGGCCAAAACTCGTCTACGTTGATTATAGCGCCCCCTAATGGCTGATCTTCACCACATTTTGTACAGAGCCTCAGAGCGGCATGCCAAGCGAGCATCACAAGTTTTGATTGTCAGAGATATTGCAATTGCAAATTTCCCATTTAAATGCATTGAGTTATTGGCCAAAACACAAACGTTGATTATAGCGCCCCCTAATGACAGAGCTTTGCCAAATTTGGTACAGAGCATCTTTGCTGATAACATTTACCCTGCCCTGTGAAGCAACTTTGAGTCTATGAAAAGCGCTATATAAATTCAATTTATTATTATTATTATTAACATTTAATTTGGCCGAGGTATATGATATATGTGTGTGGTACCTAGCTAGGAAAATTTGTTCGTCAAATGCGCATACTTTAACATAACAAAATTCTTTTAATAACTTTTGGTCAGGTCCATCTGTAGATGCTATGTAACAGGTTTCGTGCAGATCAGTCGAACTGCCTAGGACAAGTCGGAAAAAGTTGGTTTCGCGTATTGCCCAAAAAACTTTTAAGCAGAAATGGCCGTGGCCTATATCATGAATCTAGACTTGGATCCCATAGGCCACGCCCACTTTGACCCCTCAGTACCCCACTCTAGGGTTGGCCTCAAGAGTGGCCTAGATGGTGCCCATCAAATTTTGTAAAAGTCAGATGAGCCGTTCATGAGATAAACTTTTTGTACTTGTAGCACTCCCTAGTGACCAATTTCCGTAAACGTGTGGGGGACCTCCAGAGGGTCATGGCAAACAAGAATCTAAAGTTTGGCGTTGATAGCATTCATTTTGGCCGAGATATAGCAAAGTTGGTGTTTTCATAGTTAACTACACAAATTAGTTTGTGCATAATATGCGCAATTTTTATCCTATAAAAATTATTTTAATAACTTTTTGTCAGGTCCATCTGGAGATGCTACCTGCCAAGTTTCATGCCTGGTCTCAGTGGTCTCACGGTCTACACTCTAAGAAATATCTGTACATTAACAGTTGTATGACTGTATATTTTAACAGAAATTGTCCTTAGTACGTGATTCACAGGTATATTTCTGTTAATTTACACTTCAAATTGCATTATGGGAACTTCATCTCTGCCAAATCAGTTTCTGGCGGCCATATTCCATCCATGTACAAAGCGGGATAAAGCGGTACGAATTTGACCTGCATTTCAGCGGTAAGTAATTTTATGCAAAATATGTTATATTGTCTGTTTTGGTAGCATTCAATTCTTAATTTTCGATGGTTAATGCTAATATGGTTAGCTAAAATTAATGTTAGCTAACATGAGCTGGTGTTCACAACGGCATTACCGTGTGCTATTAATCAGCACTTTGAGATTTGGAGATTAAAAAACAGATTTTTTACCAACTAAGCAGCTTTGTATGAGGTATTTTCTGTAACGTTAGGTCAAATAAGAACCCATTATGCCCTGCTTCAACATTATTTGTGGGTCCTTATGAATTATTTACAGTACATCGTCTGTATTTTTAATCTGAGCGGGACTTTTGCGGCTCATGAAACATTAAAGCTGCAAGCAGCGATGGACGGGCCCTCGTGCCTCTGCGGGCGTCGGGGTTACTGGCGGATGTCGTTACTGGCGGACGCCGCTCCTTGCGACCGTGCATTTGCGCAGCACTCAGACACTGCAAATCGTCACCAATGAAAAGGGAACTCCCTGCTGAGTTCATTGATACCTCACATAAGACTCTACCTTAAACGGGTCACCATTTATGAAAGGGGGCGTGGCTCAAGCATAGGGAGTGGGCCAAACCATCACCAATGAATAAGGAAGTCGCTGCTGAATTCTTTGATACCTCACATAAGACTCTACCATAAACGGGTCACCATTTATGAAAGGGGGCGTGGCTAAGCACAGAGGGGCGGGCCAAACAATCACCAATGAATAAGGAACTCTCTGCTGAGTTCAATGATATCTCACATAGGGCTGGGCGATATGGCTGAAAACTGTTTCACGATATAAGTGTTTCTTATCGGTCAATATTGACAATTATTGATATTTTTTATGACCTACAGTACAGGCCAAAAGTTTGGACACACCTCATTCAATGCGTTTTCTTTATTTTCATGACTATTTACATTGTAGATTCTCACTGAAGGCATCAAAACTATGAATGAACACATCTGGAATTATGTACTTAACAAAAAAGTGTGAAATAACTGAAAACATGTCTTATATTTTAGATTCCTCAAAGTAGCCACCCTTTGCTCTGATTACTGCTTTGCACACTCTTGGCATTCTCTTGATGAGCTTCAAGAGGTAGTCACCTGAAATGGTTTTCCAACAGTCTTGAAGGAGTTCCCAGAGATACTTAGCACTTGTTGGCCATTTTGCCTTCACTCTGCGGTCCAGCTCAACCCAAACCATCTCGATTGGGTTCAGGTCCGGTGACTGTGGAGGCCAGGTCATCTGGCGCAGCACTCCATCACTCTCCTTCTTGGTCAAATAGCCCTGGAGGTGTGTTTGGGGTCATTGTCCTGTTGAAAAATAAATGATGGTCCAACTAAACGCAAACCGGATGGGATGGCATGTCGCTGCAGGATGCTGTGGTAGCCATGCTGGTTCAGTATGCCTTCAATTTTGAATAAATCCCCAACAGTGTCACCAGCAAAGCACCCCCACACCATCACACCTCCTCCATGCTTCACGGTGGGAACCAGGCATGTAGAATCCATCCATTCACCTTTTCTGCGTCGCACAAAGACATGGCGGTTGGAACCAAAGATCTCAAATTTAGACTCATCAGACCAAAGCACAGATTTCCACTGGTCTAATGTCCATTCCTTGTGTTTCTTGGCCCAAACCAATCTCTTCTGCTTGTTGCCTCTCCTTAGCAGTGGTTTCCTAGCAGCTATTTGACCGTGAAGGCCTGATTCGCGCAGTCTCCTCTTAACAGTTGTTCTAGAGATGTGTCTGCTGCTAGAACTCTGTGTGGCATTCATCTGGTCTCTAATCTGAGCTGCTGTTAACTTGCGATTTCTGAGGCTGGTGACTCGAATTAACTTATCCTCAGCAGCAGAGGTGACTCTTGGTCTTCCTTTCCTGGGGCGGTCCTCATGTGAGCCAGTTTCTTTGTAGCGCTTGATGGTTTTTGCGACTGCACTTGGGGACACATTCAAAGTTTTTGCAATTTTCCGGACTGACTGACCTTCATTTGTTAAAGTAATGATGGCCACTTGTTTCTCTTTACTTAGCGGATTGGTTCTTGCCATAATATGAATTCTAACAGTTGTCCAATAGGGCTGTCAGCTGTGTATCAACCTGACTTCTGCACAACACAACTGATGGTCCCAACCCCATTAATAAGGGAAACCATTCCACTAATTAACCCTGACAAGGCACACCTGTGAAGTGAAAACCATTTCAGGTGACTTCCTCATGAAGCTCATTGAGAGAACACCAAGGGTTTGCAGCGCTATCAAAAAAGCAAAGGGTGGCTTGAGGAATCTAAAATATAAGACATGTTTTCAGTTATTTCACACTTTTTTGTTAAGTACATAATTCCATATGTGTTCATTCATAGTTTTGATGCATTCAGTGAGAATCTACAATGTAAATAGTCATGAAAATAAAGGAAACGCATTGAATGAGAAGGTGTGTCCAAACTTTTGGCCTGTACTGTATTTAGGCCTTTATTTGTTCTCAGGGTTGGACTCTTATGAATTCTGAAAAGTTTCGAGCCAACTGGACAATGTACACTCAAGTTACACCCACTTCCTGTTTTGAAGGTGAAATGCACAAAATGGACGCCCCGCCACGCCCTATGACGAACAGTTTTTCTTTTAATAACTTTTCATCTTTAACGTCTTAAGATAGAACAGACCGAATTTGAAGTTGACTGGATGAAATCTCTAGGAGGAGTTCGTTAAAGTATGACATGTGGAAATGGCCAAAATCACACTAATTTCTTTCAATTCAAAATGGCAGACTTCCTGTTGGGTTTACGGTATGGCTCCAATGACGTTTTCTGTGCGTCTTGACATATTACATATGTGTACCAAGTTTCGTGAGTCTATGTTAAACGCAATGCAGGGGCTACATTTTTTTAACCCTGTAGGGGGGCGCTAGGGAGCCATTTTTGTGCGCCTATTCCCGAACCCCTTAAAATACGTACATTTTCACCAGACTTGATGCGACCGCCAATTTTTGTGAGTTTTTGATTATGTTAACCCCAAAACAAAATTTTTTCAAAAGAAAAAAATACATTCGTTTCAATAATAATAATTAATATCAGTGGCCTAATATTTTCAAAAATTTGGGGGTCGCCAAAAATGGCCCAAAAGGGCATTTTCAGTTTTCGGCCGAAATACTTTCATCACCGAAACAATACGGCCGAAAATGTTGTGATGATGCAAACAGAAACCGCGACCTGCACGTGTGTCAGTACCCGATCCACCTGCAAAGCATCTCCAAAGCAAAGAGGTTGAGACGGACCACGGAGTGAAAACAATGAAAAGTACGCTCTTAGAGTCTGTCAGCACACGTTTCAGTGAGATCTATTCGGATCCTCTGCACTTCATCGCGACTGTACTTGATCCGCGTTATAAAGACCATTACTTGGATGCGGAAATAAAGCAGGGCGCACGAGAAATGATCCAGGTCGCGATGGATGCGGAGAACCCGCGTGGAGACAGAGCGCACGGAGCAGCGCCCAGCGCAGGAGGAGATCAGAGCGCAGAAAAAAAGACTCGTCTCTCTGCACCAGATGAGGGGCATGCACCCTCGTTGTCTGATATGTTCAGTGAAATCCTGCAAGAAAGTGCCTCAAATAATAATAATAACAATAGGTAAGCTATTCTGTTCTTAGGCTACTGTATACTGTATGTGACAGACTGTATCAGATTGTAGCCATATTTCTGCTAGATTTTTTTAAAATTAAACTTTAATATGAATTTATACAATTGCAATGCCTTGATTTTAGTAAAGTTAGTACACAGTCATAGCCATAAATGCAATGGTACTAATAATTGGCTTAATTTCTTTCGGTGTTTCGGTTTTCGGTCTTGGTTTCCTCTTTTGTCGGATTTTGGTTTCGAGAATTTTCATTTCGGTGCATCACTAATCGTCACCAATGAAAAGGGAACTCCCCGCTGAGTTCAACGATACATCACACAAGACTCTACGTCATACAGTTCATTAGCTGTGAAAGGGGGCATGGCCAAAGTATAGGTGGCGGGCCAAACCCTTTACCAATAAAAAGGAAGTTTCTGCTGAGTTCATTGATACCACACATAAGACTACCTTAAACGGGTCACCATTTATGAAAGGGGGCATGGCTTAAACATAGGGGGCAGGCCAAACCATCACCAATGAAGAAGGAAATCTCTGCTGAGTTCAATGACACCTCACACAATGGTCTACATCAAACGGGTCATTAGTTATAAAAGGGGGCGTGGCTAAAGCTTAGGGGGCGGGTCAAACCATCACCAGTGAAGAATGAAGTCTCTGCTGAGTTCAATGATACCTCACACAAGGGTATACCTTAAACGGTTCAAATGTTATGAAAGGGGGCATGGCCTGAGTAAGTGGGCGTGGTTAAAGTATAGGGGGCGGCTCAGTATCACATGTAGACCACACATTATATGTTTGATGTAAATCGGATGATCTTTGTTTGTGGCTACTTTGAAGAATCTAAAATATAAGACATGTTTTCACCTGTGAAGTGAAAACCATTTCAGGTGACTACCTCATGAAGCTCATTGAGAGAACACCAAGGGTTTGCAGCGCTATCAAAAAAGCAAAGGGTGGCTACTTTGAGGAATCTAAAATATAAGACATGTTTTCAGTTATTTCACACTTACATAATTCCATATGTGTTCATTCATAGTTTTGATGCCTTCAGTGAGAATCTACAATGTAAATAGTCATGAAAATAAAAAGGAAACGCATTGAATGAGAAGGTGTGTCCAAACTTTTGGCCTGTACTGTATGTCATGTGCATGTGCAACAAGAGGGGAGACTGTCAAGGCTATCATGCAAGGCTATTAGCAATAGCACCTAGCGTTAGCCTTAGCCAACTCCTTCACCACTAACAGACCGAGCTGGAAAATCAAACTTTTCCCGAAGCCCGTGTGGAGGGCCACAACATCATGGCCACCAACAAAACTCAGCAAAGATTGTTCTTCCTCGGGCTTTAACTTCTGGATATTCAGCAGCGTTGCCACAACGGACCGAATGGCTTCGCTCGCATCTTTCTCCCCCACAACTCTAGCGCAGGGCCTCAACGTCATCTTTCTTCGCCACTCCCTCTGTTTAGCTGATTGTACAAAAACTTTGGTCAAGAAAACCCAAGACTATACCGCAAACCCAGACTGAGTACTGAAGCGAAATTAAAATAGAACGGAAGTACGTAGGAGGGTCGGAGTCAGGCTAGGTCTGCGGTACTCTGCCGTTGCAAAATATCCCATTAACATTGATTGAGTAGAAGGGCCAGACTGGTCTACGTTAGATACAGCGCCCCCTAATGGCCGATCTTCGCCGTGAGCGGCATGCCGAACGAGCATCACATCTACAGTCAGAGGCGCGGGAAGTCGTTTTCTGCAGGGGGTGCGGGGTGCTGGCGGGGGGGTGCGCAGACCACTCTACCTCTGCCTCTCCCCCCCTCCATGAAGTAGGCTACATGGTACGGTGCGTACTGCACAGTGAACTAAATAGGCATACATAAATCACATGCCAAATCACTATTGGTCAAAAGATGAATGACTTGGGGCGGCCTCTAACTCCCCCAGTAAGAGCTTGCGCCACATGTAGGCTGAGTGCTTTGCAGCGGCCCGGGTTTGAATCCGACCTGCGGCACTTTGCTGCGTGTCATTCCCCCTCTCTCTCTCTCTCCCCCTTTCCTGTCTATTCACTGTCACTATCTAATAAAAAATAATCATTGTAAACAACTTATTTTATTCTGATTGGATAATTATCACCATAACGATTAATGCCAATTGGGTAATCCGGGCTTGATCGCAGTTTGCAAACAGAGGGTGCTGCAGCACCCCCAGCAGCCCTACTTCCCACGCCTATGTCTACAGTTCTATATATTTGGAATCATCCAGTGCAAAAATAAATATATTGAACATTATAACTCATACAGGACAAACTATTAACATTTCTTACACACCGTGTATCAATCTTGGATGTAACAGTATGGATTAATTGCACAAAGACCCGAAAAACTCTCGATTTCTAGGCTGGATGCAAAACCTTCTGTAAGGGCTAGGAAGACAACAAAAACATGAGCAGAAAGGGGCAACTGTTAGCTTTTAGCTCCAAAAGACCCTACGTTTCTACTATTTATAATTATAAAGTTATGAAGTTATGAATCAGAGGTGCCGTTTGGCATTGTATACAACATGCTCGACCTCAGAAGGGTTTAAAAGGCCCAAACTGGTCTATGTTGACTATAGCGCCCCCTAATGGCCGATCTTTACCAAATTTGGTACAGAGCCTCGGAGCACCATGCCGAACGAGCTTCATAGGTTTCGTGTTGATAGCATTTACTGTGGCAGAGATATTGCAATTGCAAATTTCCCATTTAAATGCATTGAGTTATTGGCCAAAACAAACCGAACCGATCTTCGGTTTGTTTTGTTTTGGTACAAAAACCATTATAGCGCCACCTAGTGGTCCACATGTGTAATTTTTGGTAGGTGTGGTCCATGACCCATTGTCCATCTACCCTGTAAATTTAAAGTTGTTCACATTAGCGTAAGTGGTGAATCTAGACTTGGGTCCCATAGGCCACGCCCACTTTGACCCCTCAATACCCCAATCTAGAGTTGGCCTCAGGAGCGTCCCTAGACGGTACCCATCAAATTTTGTAAAAATCAGATAAGCCGTTAATGAGATATAAACTTTTTGTACTTGTAGCGCCCCCTAGTGACCAATTTTCGTAAAACGCGAGGCGGACCTCCAGAGGGTCATGGCAAACAAGAATGTAAAGTTTGGCATTGATGGCTTTTATTTTGGCAAAGATATGGCAAAGTTGGTGTTTTCATAGTTAGCTACACAAATTTGTGCGTAATATTCGCTATTTTTATCCTATCAAAATTATTTGTATTAACTTTTTGTCAGGCCCATCTGGAGATGCTACCTGCCATATTTCGTGCCAATCGGTCTCACGGTCTAGGAGGAGATCGAAAAAGTAGATTTTTGATAAATCGCGATTTTTGACGGAATAAAAGTGTAGGCGGAAATGGGCGTGGCCTATATCACGTGATTCAATTGGATCCAGGGAACGCGTGGATGTATGGTTTTTGAATGTCGGGTGTACGGTGTGGGAGTTATAGGGCCAAACGCGTTTTTTCTGCTATAGCGCCACCTAGTGGTGGAAGTGGGTACATTTTTGCGCCTGAGGTCCTTGTGGAGTTTTGGACCACTCCTGAAAATGGCAACCCCCCCCACCCTGTACAGTTTAGGCTGTAGTCAGAGTTTTAGGCGGAGAAGAATAATGATGGAAAATCCTTCGAAAAACAATAGGGGTCCACAGCCCTGCTGTGCGAACAGCATAACTCTTGCTACCGCCGGTTCTTGCAGACTCGGGCTTCTTTCAGTTCAATAGGGCCTTCGTCGCTGTCGGCGCTCGGGCCCTAATAATTAATGTTTCCCTCGCTTTGACCCTCCCCCCGCTCCACCGTGTGTGTGAATGGCCCAATCCCAAAGTAAGCCACGAGGACTAAGGACTCACAGACTTAATTGATCTCAGGTACTAAGTGAGTGAGTGTGTGAGGCCACATGGGCTCAGATAGGTAGAAATGGGATCGGGACAGCACTTCACGAGATCACATGTTACCTTGGCGACGTTTAATAACAAAGATATTGCTGACACTTGCCGGTTTGGGGATTTTCATTTTAAGTTTGTTGCTTTCCACACGGCCAAGGCCCAGGAGACGGCTACCTGATTCCAAACTCTTGTTTTACAAGCTGGACAACAGGTTGGTCCGTTCCGTGGTCGTGTGTCATGCTGTTGTTTACCTTCATAATTTCCGGATTTCCCTATAGTCTCCGCGGTAAACGTCACAACGCTTTGAACTCTGGGTAATTCCCTTTGGTGAAGTCTGCATCGATGCAGACTCACGGAAAGGGCTCGGTAAGTGTGTACTCAAACCCCCACACCCTTTGAAATTCCACATTGGGACAACCCTAAGACCTTACGAATTTCGCGAGAACGTGCACCAAAGTCCGTGAGTCTGTGAGTCCGGACTTTGGGATTGGGCCTCTGTCAACCACTGTGTGAAGAATAAAAAATTTAATGTTAATCTCCTCCAGCTCCGCTTTGTGTAAAAGGTAATTATTTCATGGACATTTAGAAGAATATGAGAAGGTTAATTTTGTTGGTATTGTGAGTTTATGTTTTGTTTGGTTGTGGTCAGACAGGCTTACGTTAATGTTAATATATTGCAGCGCGACATTAGTGGTTCATACTTAATTGTCTTGCCAACTAATCCAACGTTGATTTCGTTAATGCTGTTGCTAGTTCCATGGGGTCTGGCTTGTCTCAGTTTGGCAGTTAGCTACGTTAACGCTATGAGGAGGCGAGACAGAGCGAGGCTGTTAACGTTACATGACACATTATCATATAATAGGCAACTCATTCCAAAGTTAATCTCTTGTCTCTAAGCACTGATCCTGATGTTGACATTGATAGTATTATAACATTTTTTATTTTTTCGACTGAAATCAGAACAAATATATAATATATGGCACCTATACAGAGAGAATATTTATATTATCAAGCAAATTCACTTGTCAGTACCCCATTTCCGGTTTAGCGTGCTTTTATTTTGAAGGCTTTTCCGTTTGCAAGTGCTAATGTTTTGATAGCGCGTCAAGTCGACAGAGTGAGTTCAGGATAAAGACATTTAGTAACGTTTTGAGAGTAAGTAAAAAAAAAATTATATTTTTGGAGATACAGGCTACAGGCTTACATGCATATTTTAACATTGGTGTTGGCTAGTTATTTCTTCTGGAGTGAGTTCTAGGCTAGTTTGTGTGACGTTACGGAAGCTAACGTTAGCTAGCCATATTCCCTAGCTGTCTCTCCTTTGCCCCAGAAATCATTACTCATCACATTACTTTTCTTGGCAGGCAGGCACAACTCGGTAAAATATGTGTGTGTAATAATCGCCTTTAACTCAAAGTATGTTTCCCACATATGAAGGGAAATATGTTGCAAAATGGGAGAGCTTGTACACTTGAGAACTTGTATAAAAACATTGAATACACTTGTATTCAATATGCATACACATTTGAGCTGATAAAATGGAAGCTTGTATAAATTTGCTCTTAATGAAATTTTTACTCACAGAAAATATTTACACCATTTTCTGAATGGGGTGTCACTAAAAAAGTGTACATTGATGTTTACATAACTACAATGACAGCTAAATATTTCACATTTTGCAACATTTACCTTCATATCCACAGCGCTTAGTTGTTAGGTTTGTGTGGCTTTTTGACTTAACTTTTAAAAAAGAGGCAGTATATATAGTAGACATTAGAACAATTTGACTACAATGACTGTACTTTGAACTAAAATAACTGTTGTACTTGGTGTTTTCAGATTTCTACCAGTGCAAACAGCAGTTGGATGTCTCAGAAGACACCAAAGAAAGCCATGCGGTCTTGCTAGCCTTTACGACGCCTTACTACTGGTAAATTAATGGGATACCATGTTTTGTTTTTTTGCTTGCTCTCACTATATTTAATTGTGGCATATGCAAGTTTAGAAATGCCTCAGTTTCTGACTATGTAAAACATTGTAGAACACATATAAACATTAACAGGGCCATTTTTCCCTGTGGGTTTCCAGACGGCGGAAGAAGCTTTTCCCTCTTACAATTCTTTTAATGTGCACTTGTCCAGATTTCACCATGAGGGGAGGAAGCTGTCTTTTAATCGTAACGTATCTTTGCAGTTGAAGTGTTCTTGGGAGTTTTGTGGCAAAGAATGTGGAAGCATAAAATGTCTTGTAGCTCACCTTAAGTGTCATTTGCAAGAGGGTCTTGAAGTGACATGTCCTTATAGTGGATGTGCAAAGACTTTTAAAGTCATATCCTCTTTTACATGTAATTTATCAAGATGTCACAAGCAGTGTGATGTTACACACATTGATCAAAGTTATATCAGGGAAACAACAGAGTATGCACCTGCTGGTTTGGATAATGCGTCAGACATTGATAGTGAAGTACAAATAGTGCAGCAAGCTGGAGAGTCTGACCCTGGGTCAGCCCAGGATAAGTTCACTGAAAACATGGCTCTTTTTTTTTCTTGGTTTACAAGCAAAAAATCTGGTCCCTGCATCTACAGTCACGGAGATTGCAAGTGAAATGACTACAGACTACAGGATATGCAGCATGAGTTTACTATGGATTTGTTTTCAAGAGGTCTCCAAGAATATGGTGTGCAAGATGATGCTTTACAAAATCTAGGGAACTGTGTATATGAGCAAAGCCCTATGCAGCGCACTCTACATGCAAGTAGTGGCACCTTAACCACACACCACAAAAGACTTGTTTTACAGGAGAAAATTCAACTTGGTAGAACCAGTACAAATAACTTTAGGCCATGATGACAAAAGCAAGACAAGACATTTTCACTATGTTCCCATTTTAGAAAGCTTAAAAGCTATCTTGAGAAATGAAAGTGTACAGCATCAAATTCTAAATCCTATTCATGCCGACGAGAGCATGCTATGCGACATTGGTAGTGATGTTACCCGTGAACCCCCTTCTTCGAGGCATATATCGAAGAAATGAACCAATTTGGAATGAAGCTTTGTATCGGAGCTTGATTCGTTTTGAGATAATCACGTGACCAGTGACGTCCGAAGCTTCGTTTCACACACACTCACGTGACTGCTTCGAAGTTGAATTCAAAGCTTTAAAAATAGTGCGACACAGGGCGCGCATTTGTGGGTTGTTGCAGTAGGAGAGTCAGGAGAGTTAGTGAATATAGAGAGATTATTATAGCGAGTAGAGAGTTCATAGAAAGTTTATAGCGAGTAGAGAGTTCATAGAAAGTTTATAGCAAGTAGAGAGTTTATTGCAGGTAAGTTTATAGCGAGTAGACAGTTTATTGCAGGTAAGAAAAGAATATAGGCTCAGCCCAGGAACAGTGGAAAAGATTCTGTTTCTGAATAAAAATGACATGTGATGTCTATTCCCACAAACATTTGTCACCAAGCACAATAATATCCCCCTGACCTGTCCACGAGTACGATTATTCTCCATAAGCACCATCACTGTCCCAAAGTATGTCCTTGCCACTGTCAAAGCACTGCCCCAATCAATTTCTATAAACACCACACTGGCAGTAGACTACATGTCACACTGTTAGATTGCTCATATAGCCTACGCCTTCTGCACTGCCTATCTCACCTATTTGGCTGAGGAAACAATGTTGCTCTAGGCTACGTACTCAATATAATCACAGAAACGTGTGTACAATATGTTCTACATTAATTTCCCTCCAAAATTGTTATATTTGTTTACAAACACAAGAAACGTTCACAACCAAAATCCTAACTTTATAGTTTTATTTTGTGGAGATGACATTTTCATTGATGCAAGATCACAAATAGTCATTATTTATCCATGAATTCATACACAAAATGTACTCATCTTCGACTCAAAGACATTCGTGACTAATATTTGTGAAACTTATATTTTTGTTGTGACCTAATATTTATATTTATACAATTAAAGCGCCCATATTATGCTCATTTTCAGATTCATAACTGTATTTTAACAGAGAACTCCGGGCAATTTTTACGTTAATCTTGATCGCTATATGTATATGAGTACTGTCGATAGCAAAAAAAATGAGCCGAATCGGTGCTAGCAACACGGAGTTGCTGCAGCTAATGCCGAGAGCTCCCACTCAGCTAAAACGGCAGTTATGGGGGCATAAGATAAAGAGTGTCTTTGTGCCTCTTAACAGACACAAAATGCAATTAAAATGTTTGTGCAACACGAACAGGGCCCTTACATGACAAGAATGGGTTGCGAACTTAGCCATTGTTTAAATTCACCTACCCTCTTAGCTGCTAGCTGCCGTCTGGGATGAGTGAGTGTGTTCAGCCAGGCTCCGGTAATAATCATCACGCAGCAGTTCCATGTGTATTGTAGCATATATATCCATTTTGTGTGCTGTCGTTTTTTGTTGAATTTGTTGATTCAATTGTGTGGTAGTTTCCTTAGCCAGGCTAGCAGCCCCGACCGGGCATCCTTCTACTTCCTCCCCGCCGTAATGCTAGTTACTTTACAAGAAACAGGCATCATTTGGTCTGTTTCCATGTAGAGTTACATAGTCTCTGATATGATCATAACCACTACAGTGCTCAATTACCTATTTTTGAGGGGGGAATAAACTTCAATATTTCGCCGTGAAAGCATGAACTGTCCTCTGGAGGACATCCACCAGACCAGCGGGCGCCTGTGGATTGTTGTGCGACGGCATGCAAGGGAGGCGGGGAGGAAGTAGACGGATGCCCGGTCGGCGGCTAGCCTGGAACGAAGAAACTACCACACTACGCCACTGTAGAGACTCATATTCACCAACGACAGCACACACAATGGATATATATGCTACAAATACACATGGAACTGCTTCGTGATGATTATTACTGGAGCCTGGCTGAACACACTCACTCATCCCAGATGGCAGCTAGCAGCTAAGAGGGTAGGTGAATTTAAACAATGGCTAAGTTGCTAAACGCATCTTGTTGTCATGTAAGGGGCCTGTTCGTATTGCACAGACATTTTAATTTGCATTTTCTGTCTGTTAAGAGGCACAAAGACACTCTTTATCTTATGCCCCCATAACTGCCGTTTTAGCTGAGTGGGAGCTCGGCATTAGCTGCAGCAGCTCCGTGTTGCTAGCACCGATTCGGCTCGTTTTTTTTGCTATCGACAGTACTCATAAACATATAGCGATCAAGATTAACGTAAAAATTGCCCGGAGTTCTCCTTTAAGGTTTTACCAGAATAGGTTTACATGGTTTAATTTTCAAAAAACACCATATTGTTGTTGTACTGCACAGCTCTCTCTCACTGCTGCAGATCCTCTTTTCACCTGGTTTCTGTTTTAGCTACAGAGTGAGACCTCTTTTCATCTTCTTCTTCTGTACTATCTTTGATTGCACCGCGCATTACGCGCGTAGCTCAGATGTAGAGCATGTCAGCTAGCTAACTCTAGAGACAGTAAAAGAAAGCCTGTTTCTCCAACTTTGGTCAGTTACAAGGCAGGAATAGCTGGGAGACTTCTTAATGGAGCGCACATGTAAGTAGTTCTTTTGTAGATTATGGTGAACTTGTGTGTGTTGTAGCAGTGCTTTGCTATTGAGAACGACGTAGCATGCTAGCGTAGCCCGGTTAACGCTAGCATTAAGCCGGCTTACGCACGCTATGAGCTAATGGTTGTGGTTAGCCGCACAGTTCATTTGGACTGTGACGTCACAGTCCGAGGCCGATTTTGAACAGCTCACTAGGAGACTGAAAGCAGGACACATTCAGAAACCTGTATCTCACTCAAAACAGCATGGATGGATTTTTTTCCAAAGTTTGTGTGTGGAAGCACCAGAGACACAAAAGAACACCCCAAATCCCAGAAAAAGTGTTTTTTTCATAATATGGGCACTTTAACAAACAATACACTGGGACATAACGCGTCCCAGGAGCATCTGTGAAACAGTTTGTGACACAAGGCTATTCTTCCTTGTCCTGTCCTCATAGAGTATTGAAGCTTCGAGTATCAAACCTTTTTTCGATACAATTGGATTGAAAGCTTCAGTTCGCCATCACTAGACATTGGAGATGGTTCGGTCTCTAAATCTAGTGAACTGTTTGCCTCTGATCCATATGCTCTTCGGATCATGTTGTTTCAAGATACTTTTGAAGTCGCAAACCCTCTGGGGTCCGCCAGACTAAAACACAAAGTTCTTGCTGTGTACTACACTTTAGGTAATGTCTATGCACAGCACCGTCCACCGTTGACTCAATACAGCTTGTACTACTTTGTTTGGAGGACTGTAAGTTGTTTGGACCGGAGAGAGTTTTTTATGTTTTATTATCAGACTTGTGTGACCAGAGGCCTGTACTACGAAGCAGGATTTGGCGTTAACAAGCTAACTTCAGGTTCAACCCAGGATTTTCTGTATCACGAAGGTGGATCAGTTGTTACCGGGTTCAATCGCCGTGGTAACTTATGCTGAACACCTAACCTGGTCGAGAGCAGAGAGTTCATTGAGGAGTACATAGAAACGAGGCATCTCCTCTTCCAACTTAAAAAGCTTAGACCCAAACATCACTACCTTTTACATTATTCAGATCTCACATTACAGTTTGGACCCTTAATTCGTATATGGACTATGCGATTTGAGAGCAAGTACAGCTTTAAGAGGTGTATTCGGGCAAGTAAGAACTTCAGAAACATCACAAAATCCCTTTCAGAGAGGCATCAGCTGCTGCAGGCCTACCAAAGCATGGGGCAATCTGTTCACCCGAGTTGATCATGTCTGACTGTACAAGGTTTTACCCAGTTGTATGATAGTCAGGTTAAGGACGCATTTAAAGTGTTTGATGTCTCAACATCAAATTCGGTAGTGACAGACAAAATTACTGTACGAGGCACATGCTATGCAAATGACATGCTTGTTATTTTGAGCTGCGAGGGTGGATTGCATGCATTGTAGTGAAACAACAAAAGACTGTGCTTCTTTTGCTCCGACAGAAAAGATCAAGTCTTGATCAAGATCATGGTGTTTTTGAAGTAGAGAGTGAAGGTGGTACTTTTATTTGCCAAAGACTTGATGGGCTTCTTGATTACATCCCACTTAGACACTACCGTAGAGGTGGCAGACTGCTGGTTGTTCTTAAACACAGTCCACCATAGAGCCTGTAAGGGAGAAGATCAGAAGCACACTGCCTTCGCTGGAAGAGGAGCAAATAGAAACTCTTGTCACAAAGTTGATGGATATTGGAGTTACAAATCTGGAAGACTGCACGTTTTTAACAGCAGCTGACTTGGATGGGATTTTGTCGTTGATACAGTCCAGGCGGCTGATAAATGCATTCTCCTCAGGTAGGTAATGGGTTTGATTAGACATTTAAACACACACGCGCACACACACACACACACACACACACACACACACACACACACACACACACACACACACACACACACACACACACACACACACACACACACACACACACACACACACAACCTTCTTGGCATGACAGTACATTCAGCTCTTTCTCAGTGTCTCTGCCTCACACAATCGTTCTCCTTTTTGAAATTCACATTTTTTGATCGATTGTTCCTCCCTAGCATCTCAGAGCACCTCGGTTGTGTCCAGTGCGCCAATCGAGCATCTGGTGGGGACGCCAACTGTGGTGCTAAACGAGCATCTGGTGGGGACGCCAACTGTGGTGCTAAACGAGCATCTGGTGGGGACGCCAACTGTGACACCTCCACAGAAGTTTCAAATCCCATGGCAGAAGTTCCCAGTTACGTTGATGAATGCACTGAAGGAGAACAAGAGACCACCACCAGAAGGCATATGATCCGGTTCATCATGGAAAACATGATGGCACACAACAGGCAGAAGCAAGTTGAAGCAGGTTGCACAGTAGCTGGTTGAGAGATACCCTGATTCCTTCTTGGACAAATGTGACATAAATGTTGTGGGTCAAGGTTTTGCATCCCTTGTAATGCAAATGGAGAACAAATAATACATGGTATAAATAAAGCTCACGTGCAAATATTAATGTGTATTAATGTTATATGAAGGAGAATGTGTAAAACTGTTACAGAATCTAAAATATTTTATTGTGCAAACTAGGGGTGTAACAGTACACAGAAGTCACGGTTCGGTTCATACCTCGGTTAAGACATCACGGTTCGGTACGAGTTTGGTACAATGGAGTGTTGAACGAGGGTATTTGAAAATCCAAAAACAGCTAAAATCATACTCCTGCTTCTTGAAATGTATTTGTATTAATCCAAAAAACAGACAAAACTATACTTCTGCTTTTTGAAATGTATTTGTATGAATCAAAAAAACAGTCAAAACTATACTTCTGCTTTTGAAATGTATTAGCTCAAGAACAGTTGAGACTGTACTTGTTACTGTTACTGTACTGCAACCCAAAAACAGCTAAAATATATTACTGCTCTTGAAACTATAATACTGCTTTTGATTTTGGTTTGTGAGTGTTGATTCACTTCTAAAACTATATGATTGCTTAGAAATATAATCATGCTAAACGTTGTGTTACTGATATTATTATAAACATGGTTAGAGACATCTTAGTGTGAATTACTGTGTGTAACTGCCTGTTTGACCCTGCAGCCGTAGAGAGGAAGTATTTGCAAAAGGCTTCAGATGGATAAGTTGTATTGTGCAACTGTCTGCTTGAACCTGCAGCTGGAAAGAGGAAGTGTCCAGTGAGGCCCTAGATGCACACAGGAGAGATAAAGATGGCTGCATTGACCTAGTGATGAACTGAGCTGTTAGATTGTATGTTAGATGGTAAATGCATATGCATATAGGAAATATCGTCACATGAGATGTTTTTTACGTATGTCCAGCCTGATAGCTGCATTAAGATTGTATTGCCATGTAAGGTAAAATAAGATGGTAAAACACACCTCACTGTGATTGGGGGTTGAACCCCATGAAATGTGTATATAAATATGGGTGTCGGCAGCAGGGTGCGGCTCTTGGCTCTCTCGACCTTCACCCTTGCTGTAGGGGCATCTTAGTTCATTTAGCCATTTATTCATTTTTTTGCTTATTTGTTTTTTCTTGTTAACTTTTTGCTTCAAATAAATTAAATCCACCTGTGTTCATCTTGAGCAAGGGGACCCAAAAAGTCTTTTTTGACTTTTTTCCTTTTTTTTTTCTCCTTGTCCTCCACTTCACCCGTGTGAGTGGGGAACACCCTGAAAAGGGGAAGTGGGGACTCCTCTTCAACCGCGTGGTTTGCAGCAACCCCGGGGACCGATCTGACAAGCAGGCCTTTGATCCTCCAGCTGAACGGAAGCTTCTGTGACCAAGGCAGAAGTGGCTGTCCGAATGTGAGTAATTAATTGTAATTGTTTGGTTGTAAAGATCGCCTGTGTGCTGTGTATTTCACATACGGGGGACATCTAGGTTGTCGATCAAAAGCCTCGTCTCGTCATCGGGTTTACACCGTAGCGAGGACCTGTTAACGCGGGTGTGTGTGTCTCTCTCTAAAAATAATCTAAACCATAGGGAAGTATCTGAAACAACTCCTTTAATATAGGCTTAACCATCCGCCCCGCTGACCGTATCTGTAATGGCTGTACGGCAAAAGAGGGCATAGCGGGCGAGGGTTATTGAGGGGGAGCAAAGGGGTTGGCTTTAAAAGAAAAAGTGATACTATGCCTCGATAACTGTCACATCGCTCCACAGGAGGGAAAAGCAAAACAAAAATGCAGAAGGCAATTTTTTTTTTATTGTGCATGTCTCAGGCTGTACCACCTAGTGTCATGTTCGGAGTCGCGACACTGGAAACGTAACACTAATCTACAACAGCAGTCTTATCCACCACTCTCGCCTGTACTGCTGGAACTGACTGGGAAACCAAGTTTTCCCATACTTGCGATCTTAAAGAGGCTGGCGGGTCCTTTAACTCAAGTGGGTCGCCACCACTCGCCATATTCGTCCTCAGTGCTGCTATCTCTAACTGCATACATAGGCAGAGCTCAGCTACATAGGTGCCAATCACAGCTTCAGAGCTAAAGCAGGGCTACAGATTAGGTGTGCCTAAAGAATCCGTGTATCTAACAGTAGTTTCGCATTACATTAATTAATTTTCATGCAAGTTTAATATATACCGTGTATTCTCCATGTAAATTCATGCATCGAACCGTGACGCCGGTACCATTTCGGTTCAACATGATTACATGTACCGTTCCACCCCTAGTGCAAACTGCAAACTAGTAAAATAAACAAACGCGGTTTTAATTTTATTTTTTATTAATTAGAAAAATCCCTATAAACCCTCCTAGAGCGTGAGTCCCATCTGCACCAAAATTTGCGTGTAAACTTGGTGGACCCTCATGACAAAAACGTATTAAAAGAATTTCCGTAGTTGAAAATGTGCATGAACATGTGCATGTTATAGAAGACCGACTTCCTGTATGTGCCAATCAAAACAGGAAGTGTTGCGTATCTTGGCAACAGTTATTCTGAATCAGAGGAAACTCGGCACAGCTGTTCCCTGTGCTCCGCTGAGACTGTGTGCAACATTTGAAGTAAATCGCCCAGGCATCCCACCAGTACCTCTGACGTGCTGCAAGGAGCGAGGGCCCGTTCAAAGCTGCTTGCAGCTTTAACTATTAATTTTACGTTTTTGTTTTAGAAAGAAACTAACTCATTTCATTTCTGACAAACGATAAATAAACCGTTAAAAGTGTAGTGTTCATTTTATTATTACTGTTACTGTATATTGCTATGAAATTGGTAATAAGTAATTCTGTTTTTGTTTTACAGCAGAAGAAGCATCTTAAACGGACAGAAAGGAGAGGGATGTGTGTCTGTGTACAGCTATCTTTATGGAGGACAACCATGGGGTATTAACATTTTTTTAAATGGAGGACCTTTTCGCAAAGTGAGGACATTTAAGCCGGCCTCACTTTATTTTCACTGTAATGGCCTTTAGAAGTTATTTACATGCTTCTTTGAAGTTTTCAGTGAGATCCTCAGAAAGGTGCAAAAATCAGTTACTGTGCATCTATGCCTGTGTACGTACTTTGAATACACACTTTTGCTCTCTATTGCCCTCTTCTGATATGGATTTATTACACCGGAGCAACTTTTTGGTTTCTACTGCCCTCTTCTGACATGGATTTATTGCACCGGAGCAACTTTTTGGTCTCTATTGCCCTCTTCTGATATGAATTTATTGCACTGGAGCAACTTTTTGGGTCTCTACTGCCCTCTTCTGATATGGATTTTATTGCACTGGAACAATATTTTGCTCTTAATTGCCCACTTCTGGCATGGATTTGTTTGCACTGGAGCAACTAAAACTACCGAAAGACATGTCACATGGTTTGAGTAGGTGAAATGAAATGCATATTCACTTTCATTTTGGTTTATTTAACTATACTTGTGATATATTGTAGAAAGTATTTTCATACTCTGACTGAGATTTACTTACTTAAATGTAACTTTAAAAGGTTCCATGGCATGAAAATTTCACTTAATGTTTTTTAACATTAATATGCATTCCCCCAGCCTGCCTAGTGGCTAGAAATGGTGATAGGTGTAAACCGAGCCTTGGGTATCCTGCTCTGCCTTTGAGAAAATGAAAGCTCAGATGGACCAATCTGGAATCTTGCTCCTTATGAGGTCATAAGGAGCTAGGTTACCTCCCCTTTCTCTGCTTTGCCCGCCCAGAGAATTTGGCCCACCCATGAGAAAGAGAGAGACATCATGGCTTTCAAACGAGCAAAGTGGCAGTTGGTCAAGGCCACACCCCCACCCTCCACCTTGCCCCTCCCCCCCTCTCTCTCCTCCTCAATAGCTACAGACACAGAAATGGCACATCCTAAGGAAAGCTCATTGTGGGACTGGCTCTAGTGGCTGTAATTCTGAATTCTGGGAAAGAGACTTCAGATACAGTATTAGGGGACCACTAAGGTCTATATAAAAGTATCCAAAGATCACCATGTCATGGGACCTTTAAATTCCAAACTGACTTACTCTCAATGTATAGCCTTTTTGTGAGAAATGACTGTTATGTTACAGCCTGACCGAGGTTTCAGTGGCCGTTTTATTACTCTGCATTCTGCACTGTTGTACAACAGAAATACACTTGCTGTGTTCATCAGCATACACCTTGTTCATGTTATTGATAGGCCAGTTGGTTTCAGATGCTGGTTGACCTTTAGTGGGAGGACTGTATTTTTCTTAAAAATGTAAACTTCACTCAACTCTTCAGATGTGTGCTTACACAGGCATACAGTATTTATGGATGATTTAAATTCCAATAATGCTTTTGTTGGATGAAAACTGGGTGTTAGTGGCTTAGATTGTTATTGTTACACATGCTAAACCTGTGTCCAATACATAAAGATAACCAAAGCTCTCAAGCATATTTACTATATGCACACATGTTCTGATAGTGATGTTAATAGGGTTTTAAGTGAGTGCCCAAGAACCACAAGTCATTTGTGTGGGTCCCAGGGAAATTTAGTGGGTCTCCGATAAGGCTGCACAATGAGGAAAATGTGCAGCGTTGTTGAATATCGCGATAATGATATAACTTGTAATGTGACAAATTGTGTTAATGTTGTTAAACTTAATATGGTTTCCCTTTGGGTAATGTTTTTGTCCTTTTGTATTTTCAAGGAATTTTACAAGATGAGTTAATAAAAATCTTTTTTTCATCAGATTTGTTTAAAATGTTTTACAGAAATGTATTACCATATACGTACACCATTAATTAACAGAAAAGTTAAATTTGTATTGCTGTAAGTAATATTAACAAAAACAGTCTTCCTTATTTACTGTGTTAAACCTTAAATAGAAAATTGCAATTATTTTAATTACAGGACAAAATCCCGGTAATGAGCTGCCAGTACTTAGTTTACAGATTTATTTCTTAGAGTGTAGGAGGAGATCGAAAAAGTAGTTTTTTTTTTATAAATCGCGATTTGTCATGCATAAAAGTCTAGGCGGAAATGGGTGTGGCCTATATCAGGAGATTCAGCTGGATCCAGGGAACGCGTGGATATATGGTTTCTGAATGTCTGGTGTACGGTGTGGGAGTTATAGGGCCAAACGCATTATTTTTTCTATAGCGCCACCTAGTGGTGGAAGTGGGTCAATTGTTGCGCCTGACGTCCTTGTGGAGTTTTGGACCAGTCCTGAAAATGGCACCCACCCACCCACCCCTCCAACATGTATGGTTTAGGCTGTAGTGGGAGTTTTACTCGGAGAAGAATAATGGAGGAAAATAATCCATAGGAAAACAATAAGGTTCCGCAGCCCTGCTGTGCGAGCAGCGTAGCTTTGCTACCGCCGGTTCTTCAAGACTCGGGCTTGGACCCCTAATAATAATACTCAGGAAAGCAATAGGGTTCCACAGCCCTGCTGTGCGAACGGCGTAGCTTTGCTACCGCCGGTTCTTCCAGACTCGGGCTTGGACCCCTAATAATTCCTTTAGGCTCACGCAAGGGTCTACCTTAAATGGTTAACATGTTATTAAAGGGGGCGTGGCTTAAGCATAGGGGGTAGGGTCTGAGAAGAAACTCTCTGCTGAGTTCAATAACACCTCACACAAGACTCTACCTTAAACAGTTCAAATGTTATGAAAGGGGGCGTCTCAGTATCATATGTAGACCACACATAAGTTTCATGTAAATCGGATGATGTTTGTCATATAAGGCTGATTTCCTGTTGACAGCGGAGGGCGCTATGACCAAAAGTCAATATTGGCCTGTATATGTCCTCAGGCCTGGACTCTTGTTGATAGTAGAAAATTTCAAGCAGATATAACAATGTACAGTTACAGCCACTTTCTCGTTCATCGCTAAACACTCAAAATGGCCGCCACGCCACGTCCACACCATTTGATGAAAGTTTTTCTTTTAATAATTTTTCATCTGTAAGGTTTTGAGATGGTACAGACCAAATTTGAAGTCCATCGGATGAAATCTCTAAGGAGGAGTTTGTTAAAGTATAGCAACTTGACTTTTAGGCCTACTTCCCGTTGCCACTAGGGAGCGCTATGACTTGGAGTCAATTTTGTCTGGTAAATGTCCTCAGAGTTCGAGGCTTATGAATCATGAAAAGTTTCAAGACAATTGGACAATGTACACTCAAGTTACACCCACTTCCTGTTTTGATGGCGAAACGCACAAAATGGCCGCATCGGCCACAGCTATGCCCTGTGACGAAAAGTTTTTCTTTTAATAACTTTTCATCTTTAACGCCTTAAGATGGCACAGACCAAATTTGAAGTTGATCAGATGAAATCTCTAGGAGGAGTTCGTTGAAGTACGACATGTGGAAATGGCCAAAATCGCACTAATTTCGAACTTTCAATTCAAAATGGTGGACTTCCTGTTGGGTTTAGGGTATGGCTCCAATGACATTTTTTGTATGTCTGGACATGCTACATAGGTGTACCAACTTTCATGAGTCTACGTTAAACACACCGCAGGGGCTCAATTTCTTTTACTTTGTAGGGGTGCTAGCGAGCCATTTTTGTGCGCCTCTTCCCGAAACCCTTAAAATACGTACATTTTCACCAGGTTTGATGCGACCGCCAATTTTGGTGGGTTTTTGAGTATGTTAAGCCCCTTAAAAAGGTGATTAATTTGCCGGACGAAGGAATAATAATTCCTTCAGTTTCAATAGGGCCTTCGCCGCTGTCGGCACTCTGGCCCTATTAATTCCTTCAGTTTCAATAGGGCCTTCGCCGCGGTCGGCGCTTGGGCCCTAATTAAAAAAAATTAAAACAGCGCCATCTAAAGGCCGATTGACGCCATATTTGGCACACAGCCTCATTGGCACATGAGGAACCACTGTGTTAAGTTTTGTGTCCATCGGAATAGCTGTTGGCGGAGCTAATGAAGGTAAATATGTCCGCAATGATTAGAGCAATATGTGTATTAAATCTGGTGACGATCGGAGCAACTATGTCCAAGTTGAGCCCTTCCAGGCCTTAGGGGGCACTATGGAGCCCGCTTACAGGTATGGGCTAAATCACCGTACAGTCTCGCAAACCTCCCAGGTGTTTATGTGGGCGCCAATTTTTGTGAGTTTTCGTATATATTTTGAGGCCGTCAAAAATGTGCCCAAGAGTTAAAACTATTTAGGGGGCGCTATAGACCAACCATACCACTCCCAAGCCTAAATGTGAATTCAGTTGAAAGAGTTTACTATTCTGCACATGGCTGCAAAATTTGGAGAGTTTTCGTGCATCCTAAAGTCCTCAAACAAGTGTTGGTAAAATGAAGATTTTTGCAGGAAAAGCAAGATTTGGGAAATTTCAGAATTTCAGAATAAAAATAGCACCATGGACTACAAAATGAGACCTATGTCCCCTCCAAATTTGGTATATTAAAGGGGTGATAGAATGCAAAACCGATTTTACCTTGTCATAGTTGAATGATGACAGTTTAGTGGGTAACTAGGACATACACAGAACCTCTAAATCCCATTGACACCTCTTTCCTCTGCAAATCTCACAATTTGAAACTGCCTCTGAAAACGGGCAAATCTCAACAAGCCGCCTAGTTGACGTCAACTCGGCGGCTCCTCCTCATTTGGCTCTAGTCTCTCTCTTTGTCATGCCCCAGTATTTACATAGGCTACACAACTGACCTGAGATCAGTTAGTCTTCTGAATCTAGGTCATGCAGATCTCAGAAATTGTATACTGTATATTGTAAAAGCTGCTCCTCCTAACAAGAACCCTCACATTCATAAAAATGCCTTAAATTCAAATCGGACTGTTAGCTTTTGTTAGCTTTGTAAGACCTTGGGGTAGCTGTGATATAAGTGCCGTGACGAAATTAAAACTGTAAATATATTATAGTAATGCCGGCAGCCGGCCGCGGAGTCCTGGTAGTGCAGTGTAATCCACAAAGGGTGACTTTGCCCTGGGTATGGAGCCCAGCAGGCTGCCGCTTTCTCGTCAGACTGTGTGGAGCTCCTAAAGTCCGACACGTCTTACCAAATTTGCAATTAGCCATACATTTTCGTAAAACGGCCCATATTTGAGCTTTATATAGTTGATTTCTCGCATAAAAAAGTCTCAGAAATGAATTTGGTAACGAAACATTGCAGTGTCTGGAATATGAGATTCTGTCACGTCTCTAATGTGTGTGTATGTGGATTCGCTCAACCAATCAGCGCGCAGCTCATCTAAATATTCATGAGCATACCATATTTGGAAGAAAAGCTCTTGTTGAAAATAGGGTCAAAACACAGGGATGCATAAGGGCCAATAAAATATCAACCAGGCCATTTTCAGCCCAACCAATGTTACATACCCCATTAGGAGACCATAAGGAACAGTGTGAAATACCCTATGTAATCATTCTATCACCCATTTAACTTATTACTTTTGGCCAATTTAAGGCTCACGTTAGGGGGCACTATGGAGCACCCTGGCAACGCAACCCAACCACTACAGAACTTTGTAGTTTAAAATAGGTCTGACATGTGTGCAAATTTTTGTGAATTTTCCAGCATGCTAAGCCCCTCAAAAATGCGAGTTACATGTCGGAATAATAATAATAATAATAATAATAATAATAATAATAATAATAATACTTACAAAAACAATAGGTCCTTGCAGTTTCACTGCTCGGGCCCTAATAATATATATGATAATATATAAGAAACTTTAAAGAATTTGGTGTGGTGGTCTTTTATTTTACCTGACCGAAAGTTCCGTGCCTTTTTCCATCATCTGATGTGAAAATCAAATTTTCACACAGTCAAATAAATACAAAGAGTGCAGTGATTCAACAGATAAGATTTGACTCAGGTGCTTCTCAATTGTTGGTGTGAATCATTAATGTTTAGAGACTAGCTCTTACATTCTGAAGTTCAACTGAAGCAAAAATGAGGCATAAGAGTTTCTTCCAAAGTTACGGTCTTTTAGTACAAAATTCCCTCTTCATGTAATGGTTCTTCCACAACAGCTCGGCGAGAAAACACAGTCCAGGAAAACACAAAGAGGGAATTTCATACTAAAAACATTGCAACTTTGGAAGATACCCACTTGATTTTACTCTATTCTTTTGTTTTGACTGCACTTTCAAATCTGTTTTTGCACAGACAGAACTGTGGATTTGTCCCCCATCACTTACATTGGAATTGCTTTAGGAAGCGATATCTTTATGGCCAATATGTGGAGGAGAAACAATTACAGCAAATGGAAACTGTTCCAATGCACAGGTAGATGTACAGTAGCCTATGTGTTGTTTCAAAACATAAAATGTTTACCTATTCTTAAAGACGAAGTGCATCAATATTAACTCTGAGTCAATTAAATAAAGGAATTCATATACTATACATTCATTAGTGAATTTCCCATTTCATAGACACAAGCTGCTCTGACAAAAATAGAGCTGATGCGCAAGAATAACAGAGGAGTAAAGCAATTCAAATTTTTTTTCTGACCAATAGCCGACCCTCATTAAGCGATCATTAACCGTTACCCACCAAGCCCAGAGGCTCAGACATACTTCACGGCTGAATCCAATGGACAATGGGGGTAAGACAGGTACAATCTAAATACTTCCACACACTTGACTTAAGACAAAAAGGTAAATGGTATAGTCTACTTATGACTTCTCTGAATCAGAATCATCATCAATACTACATGCAAAGGTGTCCACTCAAACCACAGAGAGATTGAATACTCACAGACTGTGGGTTCATCTTCCCTGTCATCAAGGCCAACAAGTCTGTATCTGACATGGCAATGGTGCAATCTGCTTTCTTAGCTGCAGGGCAGAGATACAGGAGATACGCTTAGTTAAAAAACAGAAACAGGCATCTCAGGGATATTTATTCAGTGACTTGCAGGTCTTTGAAGGTGTAAAGGCAAAAAGAAATATAAATGTCTAATAAAGCACACACAGACTAAGCAAAAAAACAGTCTGCACAGACCTTGAACTTTAAAATGCATTTCAACCTATAGTTAAGTATTAAAGTGCTCACATTATGCTCATTTTCAGGTTCATATTTAGAGGTCATATCAGAATAGGTTTACATGATTTAATTTTCAAAAACACCATATTTTTGTTGTACTGCACACTGCTGCAGCTCCTCTTTTCACCCTGTGTGTGGAGCTCTCTGTTTTAGCTACAGAGTGAGGCATCACACTTCTCTTCCATCTCTGTTGGGAGTCGCACATGCGCAGTAGCTAAGTAAGGACTACTACCCAGTCAGAAGCAGAGTATGAGGGCGTGCCATGCTAGCAGCTAGGCGAGCATTATAACGTGTGTTACAAAGTGATGCACGTTCGTCACGGAAGTAAAAGCTGGACTACAATAGAGCCGTTTGGTGCAGTTTGTGAACAGTGTTTTCTGTTGGAGATGGTCCCTTTGGGTGGACTTTGGGCTTTTTCACTTTGTAAACCTATAATGTGCACAAAAAAGATATATAACACAGTAAAGGAAAGGGAAAAAGACATAAAAAAGCATAATATGAGCACTTTAACAAAAGCACATTTCACAATAACTTTCCACTGTCACATGAAAGAAGAGAAAGCCCTGATACTGTTTTACAGGCCCCTGAGTTTTCTTACCGGCGTCATTGTGAACACAGCCTTTGCCGTTCTTCACGTCCACAAACCAAATTGCCTCCTGTCCATTTGGGCCGTCCTTTACTTTGAAGGCAAACACTCCCCCAATCTTTTTCACAAACTGCTCCCCTTCCTGTTCAAAGTACACAGAGATTTTACACACAGTAAACCTTACAGCATCTGTATTACACATGAACTAAGTTTTTTCGCTACCTATATTTACAAGCTTATGGCATAGTCACTTAGCTAGGGGCCACATACTATCAGGGTCTAGGACTAGGGTTGGGTATCATTTCGGTTTTCCCATACCTGTGCTAAAACGATTTGTTTTTGTATGTCCTCTTCATCTCCAAGAGCTTCTGCATGCTGGACAACACAATTTTGTAAACATTGCCATCTATCCATCTATCTATAAATTGCAGGAACGTCTGTCTGTTATGCGCATACCTCTCAAACCATTAGTCCAATGGATTTAAAACTACGGGCAAGTAGTAAGTGCAGTGCCAAGTTTGATGTTGATTGGATGATAAATGCAAAAGAAGCACACATTGGCTTTTGCCGCTGGCCACACACACACACACACACACACACACACACACACACACACACACACACACACACACACACACACACACACACACACACACACACACACACACACACACACACACACACACACACACACACACACCACACACACACACACACACACACACACACACACACACACACACACACATCCATGAGGCTTATGTCTGATTACTAAATCAGGAAGTTAGTAGTATACAGGAGAGTTGCATTTGAAGTGGTTTGGGGTCCTTCTGTAAGTACTTTTTGGGGTACAATTTGGTTTAGATGAATTCTACAAGCAGCAATACCACAGGCCAGCAATCGTCCCGTTCCAAACAGGAACTTTTTCAATGGGTAGTACTGAGAAATTTTATGGAGCTGATAGGCTTAATTAGCTTTGTATCAAATCAACGAACGTTCATTAATATAAAATAGTTGTGTACTGTTGCTTTAAGTGTTAAACACAAATACACATAATTTAAACATACCTGTCAATATACACAGTATATACTGTCATATCCACCTACCTCAGATATATCAGCAAACATTTATATTAATAATTCTTTATTTATTCCAGCACCATTTGCACGTTTGCATTATCAAATCCTCAATCCAACAATCCAATAGAGCTGTTTGTTTACATAAGTTAACACCACCTGTTTTCCGGTGCGTCAAGCACCGGAAAACAGGTGTTGTTCGGTACCGAACGCATACTTGTCTACTTGCAATGGGAAAGTCAATCTATCATTAGCAGATATTCCCTCTCAAAAACCTGCATATATGCGCAAATTTTTGGTGGGAAACTAACAAGACTGACTTGTGATTCTTATTCATAGGCCTACTATAGAGTCACACACCATTATGTAGCCGGTTACGCTGCCACCTGGTGGAGATCCCAATACACTACAAACTTAAAATGGCCAATACTTTAACAGCTATATTGGCTGCTATGACTAAACAAAAACGTATCGGCAGCTAAAAAAAACGTAAATGACTGTATTTATATAGCGCATTTCTAGTCTTAAGGACTACTCAAAGCGCTTTTACATAGTACAGGAACCATTCACACACATTCATACACTGTGGCGAGGCTGCCGTACAAGGTGCCACCTTCTCATCAGATACACACACATCAGAATCACACAGAATCACACACATTTACACAGGACACTTCGACATGGGACTGCAGGGCCAGGGATCAAACTCCCAAACTTCCAATTGGCAGGTGACTGCTGTATCACTGAGCCACAGCCACACCTCTAATCACACCTCTAATGTATGTTTATTGATATATACACTACCGGTCAAAAGTTTTAGAACATCCCAATTTGTTTTAGTTTTTTATTGAAATTTTAGCAGTTCCAAGTCCAATGAATAGCTTGAAATGGTACAAAGATAAGTGGTGAACTGCTTGAGGTTAAAAAAATGTAAGGTTACCCAAAACTGAAAAATAATGTACATTTCAGTATTTTACAAATAGGCCTTTTTCAGGGAACAAGAAATGGGTTAACAATGTAAAGCTGTTCTGCAGGAATGGAGGTTGATCAAGCTTTGAAAGTTGGTGCTACCAATTCCCACAGGTGTTCCAACTTGTCTGGATTACTTACAACCCCCTCTGTTTGTATAAAAGTATTGTTGGAACACACTGTGGTACCGTACCCTCGTGAACATTATTTGAACAGTATTGTACTGCAGAAAGTAGTGTGTTGCTATAAAAGTGGCGGGAAAAAGGCAGTTAACGGAAGAGAGACGGACCATCATAACACTTAAGAATGTTGGTCTTTCCTACAGAGAAATTGCGAAGAAAGTCAAGGTGTCAGTGAGTACAGTATTCTTCACCATCAAAAGGCACTTTTGGGGGAAACTGACAGGAAGAGGTCTGGCAGACCCAAAGCCACAACAGAATCAGAAGACAAGTATCTGAGAGTCAACAGCTTGTTTGATAGGCCGCTCGCAGGACAACAGCTTCAAGCACAGCTTAATAGTGGTCATAATAAGCAAGTCTCAGTTTCAACTGTAAAGAGAAGACTTCAAGCTGCAGGTTTGATAGGTCGAGTTGCAGCAAGAAAGCCATTGCTAAGACGTCAGAATAAGAAAAAGAGGCTTGCCTGGGCCAAGAAACATCATCAATGGACTACTGAAGACTGGAAGAAGGTGCTATAGACTGATGAAACAAAATTTGAAATCTTCAGTTCATCACACAGGATTTTTGTACGCCGTCGAGTAGGCGAAAAGATGGTTCCTCAGTGTGCGACATCAACTGTTAAACATGGAGGAGGAAGCATGACGGTCTGGGGCTGTTTTGCTGGATCCAGGGTTGGTGATTTGTACAGAGTGAAAGGCACCCTTGGCTACCACAGCATTTTGCAGCGCCATGCAGTACCCTCTGGTATGCGCCTAGTTGGTCAGGGGTTCATCCTACAGCAAGATAATGACCCAAAACATAAGTCCAAGCTATGCCAGAACTACCTTAGGAAAAAAGAACTAGATGGTAAGCTTAAAAACATGGAATTTTGAAACCGCACTAGATACCAGAACCCATTAGTAGGATCGGAATACTGTACAATGAAAGACATTTATGGGAACTTCTGCAACAGAGTTGGGAAGAACTTTCTGAAGAATATTTGATTTCCATTGCAGAAAGAATGCCACGAGTGTGTTCAGCTGTTATATCTGCCAAAGGGGGCTACTTTGATGAGTCAAAAATTTAGAATACATTTTGGTTTATAAATTGATTCCATGATTTAAATTGCTCATTTGTTCTATTCTTTACAATAGTACAATAAGACATTGAACTGCATGAATTTCAATAAAAACCTGGAAAAATTGGGGTGTTCTAAAACTTTTGACCGGTAGTGTATATATAGTCACAAGTCTGCAATTAACGACAATATCTTCTATTCTAAGTCATGTAATCACCTCTTGGAGCTTCTTGTTGATTTCCTGGAACACAGCGTGTGCCTTGAACCCCTCCAGTCTGTTACTAGTACTAGTGTTGCTTGAATTAATAGCTTGAATCCTTGAAAAGATAAAGGGAAATGAATGAGAATGAAAAAATTAAGGTTAGCAATGTAAGAAATGGATTAAAACCCTGCACAGAAACATACATGGTTGCTGAAGACAAAACAATCACTGATTAAACATTCACTTTGATAGTTATTGTCATGTATGGATCTTGCCATTGGATCTCACAATAGTTTGTTTACCCTTGTACATTTCAAATTGTAACAGTGTTTCCGCTAGGATTTTTTCCATCAGCGAGGGTGGGGGTTTTTTTACGCAGAAATATGTATCCGGCTGCACGAGTCAAAGTCAGAGGGACCACAGCGTTCACCAACGTTGGCTTCTTGTCCCACCTGGGGTCTGAAACAGTAGATTCATCAAATTAAATGCCCATAACGCTATTTTACAAGATACCGTAGCTGTTATATTTCACAGGACTAGCGTGGTTTTCATGGTAAATTATCCATCAAGGCTTTCGCCGCTGTTTGTCCCTCTGTTAGACTCGTTTTTTTATTTGGTTGCCATGACTTCGCGAGTGATGACGTCCTGTCACGGTTCCGGTTGCTCACCCTTAAAGAGGAGAGAGAGAGAGGATGACCGTTTGCTTGAGTTCAGTAAAGCAAACGGCTCTGCAGAGTCATGTAATTCCGACAGTGTCTTTGCAAATACATTCATATGTAAAATAGATGGTGGCGATAAGAGATAAGGAGGTGTAAAAAAAAAAAAATGGATGAAGCTTCTGGGTCTGAAAAATAATCAAATGCGAAAGTGCCTTAAACCTGCATTCAATCTAATTTCCAGCAGGTAACTCCATTGGTTGCAAAAAGAAGTCCGCTTCTATAGAAGTCTATGGAAAAATCTCACTTGATTTATTTCCTATAACTGCCGTTACCTAACGTGACACACACAACGTCGAAGGGGATTTGTTTTTGATTCTCGGCATGTGGCTGTTGCCACAGCCAGAAGAATTTTTTTTTTCAAAAGACGCTGGAGGCAGCAAAAGGAAACGCGAGTAGAGTCAAGCAGGTACCATGTAATGGGAAACCGCCATTAGCTATGCATATCAATGGCTCTGTGTACATTAACCCAATCCTACTCTCCGTGAGGGTTGGGTTCCGAACCCATACTGTTTTTGGGTACCAAGCGAATTACGTCGGTACTACCGAGGGCCGAGTCACAATAAATCAAACAGTGCCAAATTTCGGTACATGAGTGCGCAATTAAGTGCAAGCTTTTCTGTCCTCTCTGCAAGTTGACAGAGAGCGGGGCTCCGACACACACACAGAGCTGTGGAGCGGACAGAGCAAAACTACGCAGACTCTACAGTTTGTTTAAGTCACAGCAATGCTGGTTAAGCAGTTGCAAGTGTAGTTACACTTTTATAACTCCACGCAGACACCGTTCACTATAATATTAATGGCGAGCCGAAAGCGGTCGCTAGTGATAGGCGGATCGATCCAAATATTGATAAGAATGATACCAACGTTGGTATTGATATTGATCAATACCAGTGTAATAAGACCGATACTTTAGTTTCAGTTTCTCTCCAGTATGCACCGCTGCGGTTTGAGCAAAGATGCGACCTGGCTGTCTGTGTAAGTGCCGCTGCTTTAAAGTGGTCAAGTCCTGTCACAGCGCAGAGCAGGTACACTTTGCTCCTCCTCCCCCCTCTTGTGATTTGATGTTGTATATGTTTATATGGATATGGTTTAATGAGTGTTTAGCGTTACATGACCCATTCCTTCTGTAAAGCCGTGCCTGTGTTTAGATCTCTCCTCCACGCAGCCCCGCCGCCATTCACACACACACTGCGCACCTGCAACATGGAGAGAGACAGCACCACCAGTCCACACTGCTGACATTTGTCTACAGTTTTAATTGTTATTAACACAGCTGTATATTGTTAAGTATAAGAGGGAAACCTGTATTGGTACCAGTGTTTCCGCTGGTAACTCTCTGTTATTGCGGCCGCCACGGCAAAAAACACATTAGAAGTTATTAAATGCAACTAACTTCAGTTGGTTGACTAATAGCGTGTAAGATGGAGCCTGCTGGATCATAGTTCATAAAAATGCAGCGCAGTGACGATACAGACCTATCATAGCCTACACAAGACGGGTTCGACCCGTGCTGGACCCACTCATAATGAGTCAGCCGTCACTCTCTGAGTAGCATATGCTTCAGTCCATCACACTCCCCCTCTCTTCCTCGGTCTCCCTATGTCTTTCGGTCTGTTTTTTCTTTTTAAGATTTTGGCCTTTATTTTGATAGGAAAGCTGAAGACATGAAAGGGGAGAGAGAGGGGGGAATGACATGTAGGAAAGGCTGCAGGTCGGAGTCGAACCTCTATATTTACCAACTGAGCTATCCGGGCGTCCTCTTTCTCTTTTAATCAGTCTGTTATTGTTGTTGAAAACAAGTGAAGGAGCTTTCTCAGAGATATATTTTTTTATATATCCTAGGCTATTTATTTCAGATAACTTTCATTTACATGTGTTGCAGCTGTATATTTTCAAACTGGTAAAGGAAACCCTGTCTTTGCATTTTATTTTAATAAATCTGTTTTAAGAAAAGAGCTTGTGAATAGTGGCTCTGACTTAAAACTGAATATTTAGCCCACTTTCTAAAAAAATACAGAGCTATATATCGCGTATCGCCATTCAGCGCTAATGGCGATGCGAGGAAAAATTTGGGTGCACCTAAATTTTGTGCTGGTGCACCTAAATAAAAAAGTTAGGCGCACCAGTGCAACCAAGGCAAAAAGTTAGTCTGGAGCCCTGGGGTTCCGACAGATCTGCCCCCACTGCTAAAAAAAATCCTAAAGGAAACACTGTTGTAGTAGCGGTAACGTTGACTTCTTGGACATCTTCCACACGAACACGCTGGTCAATCAGTCAACAATTTAAAACTTTGTTGTCTATGTATATTTCTTGAAGAGCACTTATCCGCCCTAGTTTTTCCATTCTTCAATATGTGCCAAAATAGTATCTACTGATATAGACCATGTTGATCGATTTGATCTGCTAATGATAGCATGCTATCTCGGAGCCCACCGATGTCTTCTATTATGTCCGCACTTTGCCAGCCTTTTTTTGCCCACAGCTCTGTTCTGAATGTGAGAGATAGCCACGTCCCCTGATTTGCATATAAGAACTGGAAATAAATAGAGGGAAATCAATAAATGTGGGATTAGGAAATAAAAGTACCATGAAATAAAAGTAAAACATTTTAATATATTTAATTGATTCATTTATATGTGAATATTTACATGTATTTTATTATTTATGTATTTATTGCCTCATTTATTTATTTCATGATGTATTTCAAAGGCATATTTATTCATTCATGTATTGACGTATTTATTTATTCATTTAATACTGAATAAAACGGCATTCCATAAATTGGCTGTACAAGTTTTAAACTACAACTCAGAGTTGTTTGAATGACAGAAATCTGCTCAGATGAGATCTTAATGAGTGCAACAGGACATGTACAGTACAGAACAGTAGGCTATGTTTAGGATCCCCAAAACATAGATAAAAAACTTCAAAAAATGAACAATTATCTAACAAACAAAATTAACAAGAACTTACTTTTGATAGCCCTAGTCTTATGTGATTTAACAGGAGTTTGCACAGAGGAGCAGGCAGGAGCTGACAGCAGCTCTCCTCTGCTCCCTACTATGTTCACATAATCTGCAATAAACGGCTGGTTGCTATGGACACTGCTATAAACCCACGGACGGAGCTAGCATATTGTTTGAATCATGTGTGTAATGAATATTACAACTATTAGCCTTATCGTGTTTACATGGCAGAGAAATCAGGTTGTTGTTCTCTCTCTCTCATCATTATGTTGAATGTAGCTTAAAAAAAAAAAAAAAAAAAAAAAGACAAATGTATTGACAGTAAACAAATATCAATAAAAGAGGTTTAATCCCTGGTCGGATCCGCTTGTTGTAGGCCTATTTAAGGACATTTTACATGGTGCAGCAGATCTGCCAGCTGGTCGTAGCCATTATGCTAACTAAAGCTGGTTTTCATAGTGTATCACAGGTAGGAAGATTCGCTAGGGATCGGGGATCATTTGCTTTTGTCTGGTTCTCCGATTTGACCAATCATGTTTGCTTTAAACTGAGGTTAAGACCTCTGACCTCATTAGCATTTGACAAAAATGTAAAAATATATTTAATGCATTTATTTAGTCATTCTTTTATTTATTCTTTATTTACACAATCATTCACACATTTATTTATTTCAGGATTTATTTATTCATTTATTTATGCATTTATTTATGTATTTATTTAAACATTTATTTATGCATTTATTTATTTAGACTTAAAAGGAGAACTCTCACCAACACCAGATGGATCACACACACAAAATGGATATATATACTACAAATACACACGGAACTGCTGCTTGATGATTATTACCGAAGCCTGGCTGAACACACTCACTCATCCCAGACGGCAGCTAGCAGCTAACAGGGTAGGTGAATTTAAACAATGTCTGAGTTGAAAACGCATCTTGTTGTCATGTAAGGGCCCTGTTCATGTTGCACAGACATTTTAACTGCATTTTGTGTCTGCCGTTTTAGCTAAGTGGTTCTGTCCTCCATAACACACAGGCCAAAACAAATACAGACATTCCATCCCGGAATACAGGCTTTAGCATTGTTGTCAGAGAATATAGGATTTAAACTTAGCATGTTTCCTTAATATTTTGTGACAAATTGTGGTCATTCTTTTATTAAATACAGTAAATATATAAAATATTGGACGTTGAAAATGTCAGTTTTCACGGTTGATTTGTTTAACTGTTTAAGTTAAAAAAAATACAACATCTTTCCAAAAGACAATGAGTAATCGTGTTAAATAATCGTAATTTCAATATTGACCAAAATAATCGTGATTATGATTTTTTTTTCATAAACGAGCATCCCTAATATGGCTGTATCCCAGCACTGTATATCTGGTAAAACAGCTGACATGACACAGCACAAAGCCCACTTAATCATTTATTACTTGCACAAAAAATGACTGTGGCCTCCCCCTTTTACACCTTCACTTCCTAGTTCACAGTCGGTGAAACATCAAAACAGCGACTTTCAGTTAAATCCAGGATGTCACCATGCACCTGTCAGCTAGCTAGCCGAGGAGAAGCTGACACTGCACAACAAAACAAACTAACTGTGCTGGTAACATTAGTCCACAATCAGCTAATGAAAAGGACAGCAGTAGATTTATGTAACGTTAGCCTACTTCTATCACAGATTTACGGCAGTTAAAACTACATACAACTACAATATCGTATGTGCTAATTATGTTGTAACCAACAGCAAGCTAAAGCCTTGTATTGTATGAAAGAGCTAGAGTAGCTAGAGACTTCAACATACGTTAACGTAACTAACGTTAGCTGTTTGTTTGACATTTCGTAGCTACTTGGAACAAAGACGGTGACCTCAATGAATGATTTAAAAACATGTAACCTTAACGTGTCACAATAATACGGTACGTTACGGTGTTTAGTATTCTTACCTTGGTGTCAGTATTTCAGGCATTTTGCTAGAAAGGTAGGTGAACCGAGAGTGCCGCAGTTGTAACAGACCAACAGCTAACGTTAGCTTGTACTTGACTGCTGTGCTGTCCATATATATATAGCTATATATATATATATATATATATATATATACAATGGCCTGCTGTCTGGTTTGCTCTATGCTATATACTGTCTATGGCTCTGTGGGTTTGCTAACTAACACTTCCTTGTTTCTTCGAAGGAAAAAAAGATGTCACGCGTCATATCATTACGGTAAAACACATGCGCAGTAAAATCTAGACTGCACCCAAAGGTTCAGAGATGGTTTAGAATAATAATAATAATAATAATAATAATAATAATAATAATAATAATAATAATAATAATAATAATAGTATAAAGGCTCTTTGATAGGTTCTTGCAATAGCAGTTCTTGATAAATAATTTCAGTTTTAAAGGAAACCCCTTTTTAACTTTGTTATTATTACAGAATTTGTCTCCAACTAGTCACATTTCCTGCCAATTCATGTCTGAGTAATCTGAGTAAATCTTGTATGTAATTCCTGATGTGTTTATTTGAGCATTTATTGTTGTAATGTCAACTTCTCCAAGAAACATACTACTATTAAATGGATCGATCATTGAAACTTTGATTACTGCACCTCTAATAAGTCAACATATCCTCATTTTATTTATATTCTAGTAATTTATTTTATGTCTTTGTTGTTTATATAGCCAACCTTATACTTGTTTTTGTTTTTTAACTGCAGTGCTTACTTGTGTTCAATTTGTTGTTGTTTGTTTAGGACTCTTGTAATTGTAATTGCTCACTATATATTTTTTTCTTCTCTTCCTTAGGTGAGATTCCTTCTATAAACCCCTAGGGGTTTTATTAATCTCACCTGCACAATCTTTATTTTATTACTTTATTTTCTTTTGTTACTGTTGTCTTGATTTTCTTGTGCAAAATAAACAAATAAAAAACACACTTAACATTTGGCACAGCATCAAAAACTTCTGCATATTCTTTTGGCATAACTGGTAACCCGAATTTGAATTATACATGCCCTAAACGCACCTACGCCATGCACTTCACGCCGTGCGCTTAGATCGTTAAAATAGGGCCCAAGGAGTATATTAGATTCAGTAAAGCACAGTCCAGTTAAATCTTTAAAAGTAGTAATTTGCTTGGATTCTGCAGCAACAATACAAAGTTTTAAAGGTCCTATGACATGGTGCTCTTTGGATGCTTTTATATAGACCTTAGTGGTCCCCTAATACTGTATCTGAAGTCTCTTTCCCGAAATTCAGCTTTGGTGCAGAATTACAGCCACTAGAGCCAGTCCTACAATGAGCTTTCCTCAGTATGTGCCATTTCTGTGTCTGAAGCTATTGAGGAGGAGAGTGGGAGGGGCAAGGTGGTGGGTGGGGGTGTGGCCTTGACCAACTGCCACTTTTCTCGTTTGAAAGCCATGATGTCTCTCTCTCATGGGTTGGCCAAATTCTCTGGGCGGGCAAAGCAGAGAAAGGGGAGGTAACCTTGCTTGTTATGACCTCATAACAAGCAGATTCCAAAACGGCTCATCTGAGCTTTCATTTTCTCAAAGGCAGAGCAGGATACCCAGGGCTCGGTTTACACCTATCACCATTTCTAGCCACTGGGGGACCATAGACAGGCTGGGGGAACTCATATTAATGTTAAAAAACCTCATAAAGTGAAATTTTCATGCCATGGGACCTTTAAGTCAGGACAAACGACAAGGAAAGATCTATTTATAGAGGTATATTCGAAGCTCCTAAATTTACAGCATCTAGGAATAGATATTCATTTTTGTTGAATTCCAGCACATGTGGGTAGAGGGAAATGAGATAGTGGACAAAATGGCTAAAAATGCATTACATAAAAATAATAAACTAAACGTTAGGTTGTGAAGAGCAGAAGTAAAATCAATCATTCATCAGAGAGTTAATATTAAATGGCAGGAAATCTGGGACAAAGATACAAAAGGTAGAGAGTATTACAAAATTCAAAAGGCGGTTAGGGTGAGAAGATATGAAGGTAAAGGTAGAAAAGAAGATGTCAGGTTTACTCGGTTAAATTGTAATACAATTAACCAAATAAATGTAAGCCATTTACATACACAAGTAGGCCTGATACAATAGTTGGAACTGTAAAAATCAGCAGGTTTTTGCACATCCTTCAGAAAGAGAACATTCATGTACCATTAGTCTATGATACCATTGAGAGGAAGTATTGGGATACGCCTTACCGTAAGGGGGCAGACTGCAGGTAAAGATGCACCGGAAAGTAGAGACGAGGAAATTAGAAACGGAAGTAAGACTGATAACAACCAAAACTTGATTGCAGTTAAAACTAATAACGTTACACTCTAACGTTATTGTTTTCGATACAAATGCTGTATTATGGGGGAAGCATTTCCCTGTGTGTTGTGGAAGTGGTTTGTTTTTGTGCTGAAACTCAGTGGCTAACGTTAGTTTAGCCATTTGGAGCAGCAAACTTAGCTAACTTTTTCTCAGCTGACTTGCGTGAATTCATTTTGACAGCCTCAGTAACTTTAAGCAAACAGTAACAGTCTAATATGCCCAGGAAGTGCTATATGCTTATCAAGTTTGCGGGCGCAGCTGGATTGTCTGCTAGCTGTCGTTGACACGTCCTAGTAGTTTTATGTGGCGTTGATATAGCCCGGTTTGCTCGCAATGCTTCTGCAGCTGCCCCCACTTGTCAACTAACGTTAGCTGGCTCCGCTCCTCCTGTCTGTTGTTGCCCGATGGCTCACTGCGGTTCCCCCGAGACGAGCCCAAAGGTACAGGCACCGCGTCCCGAAAGCATCGAACCGACACAGGGTAGCGTAGACCAAAACATAAAGCCGGTACTGTTCGAGATCTTCGGCGAGATATGGACGGTTCAATCACGGCTCGGCCAGGGAGTCTCAGCCTCGGTGTACCGGGTCAGCTCAGGCAGAGCCACCACCACCGCCGCTGTCAAGGAGTTTCAGACCGACACTCATGGAGGAGATTACGGGTATCACAAGGAGAGGTCCGTGCTGGAAGATATCCAGGGACATAAAAACATTGGTAAAAACATTAACGTTAGCCAGTTTTACTAAAACATGTTGACCTGTGTCCGTGGTAGCAGGCAAAGAATACTCTAGGGCTTCTCCTTTTAGTAAATTAGTTGACTTAATGCTGAATAAATTATTTCCAAGAAACTCATGAGCACATCGTAAGCACACGATTTAAAGTGGTGCTTTTGCATGATTAAATGTCATTATTTACTATGAGCTAACAGATTACTGCTTTCATGACAGAGTATATAATACTACTGTTTTCCTTATGTGATGTCTTTTACAAATAGAAAATGCCAAATCATTTTATTTGAATTTTGCTTGTCTGTGGAATACACCTGGCAGAATATTTTGTAAAACAATTCTTGAAAAAATATGATGTGCTTTTTAATTCTGCATATGATAACCTATGAAACCATATCTGATTTCAGTAAAACATTAAATTTGTCAGTGTTCAGCAAAAATAATTATGGCTGACAATTGTTGCTCTATAAACCTATTGAAAAAACAAACTTTTATTGTCATTATCCTGTAGTTAATGGTATTGTCTAGTCGGAGGGTTCATTTACTTTTTCTTAAACGTGATACAGTGCAACAGTGTAGGCCTAGCTGCTTATAATGACAGCTTTGTTCTCCTCTCAGTGACACTGTACGGGGTGTTCACCAACCACAGCTGTATGGGTGTTGCCACCCGCTGTCTTCTGCTGGAGCTCTTGGATGTCAGTGTATCTGATCTGTTGGTGAGAGGCAGCAGTGGTACCCAGGTTGGTAGGTAAGTGAAGAGATGCCCCTGCTTCTCATACAGTATAGCCTAACTCTGACTGTACAAGGTTGCCTGTTCAGCAAGAGTGGCTGCACCATGTATAGATTTTAGTGCTTAGGGCTCCAGACTAACTTTTTTTTTTACTAGGAGCACTGTAGCCCCTAACTTAAAAAAAGGGAGGTGCACACCTTAAAGGGTAACTACTGTTTTTTTCAACCTGGACCCTATTTTCCTATGTTTTTGTGTCTAAGTGACTGATGGGAACAACAATCTTTGACCTTGAGCAAGAAAGCTGCAGTCGGCGAAGCAAGCTACAATGTAAGTTAATAGGGCAATTGTCCAGCTTGTATTTACCTTCACAAAAGTGCTCGTTTTGCCACTGACAGGCTCAGATTAATATTCTAAGTGTCTGACAACATTATGGAAAGGATCCCTTCAGAGATAGTCCTTTTAAAACCTCTTTGAGACCTTTCTGTTTAACCAGAAACCGCTCTAAACATGTAAATCGGTAAACTATGTGTTTATTTCAACCAAAGCTAGAGTTGAGATGGTTGGAAAAGTGGAAAGACGACCTAAAATTCCTTTTCATAGTTTTATTTTGTTTCTGTTGGCTTTGAATGAAGTGTATTTTGCGATGCTAAAATTACTGTTTATTCGCATGTCTGGTGGGTTTAGCAAACGCGATTCTGCGGATGTTTTTAAGTTTAAAAAAAAAAGGATCTTGCTCTTTAACAGAAACGTCGACCTCCTTAGAAATCCTTTCCTTAATGTTGTCAGACTTCTAGAATATTAATTTGAGCCTGTCCGTGTCAAAACAAGCACTTTTTTGAAGGTAAATACAAGGTGCACAATTGACCCTTTGCTAAGCCCCGCCCTCCGTAGTTACTGTTGCTACGCCTGACAAGCTTTTGCACCTGGCACATCTAATTCAGTATGTATACACCAGTGTCAGACATTCCCAAGGAGATAATTAGTAATTTTTGGATTTTTGGCGAACAGGTGAAATATCTGAGAGAGCAAGACAAAGAGGACTGCAGTATGCATTCAAGGGATATATCTACGACATAATATGCAACCGATTAGAGAACAATTTTATCAAAATTTTTATTTGAAACAGGGACAATGCACAAATAAAAATTAAACTTGTAATACAAGAGAATATGTCTTGAGCCAGATTGAAGCTAAAAGCCTATAGGTCCCAGCGCAAGCAACAGCCGCCTCATACGCTGACCATTCAAATGGGAAACACACAAATTGAGGAACAGCTATGTTCATGCACAACAGGGTAAGTGAAATTTGAAACTAATAATTATAAATCAAACAGTTTATCCATAAGTCTTGTGGAATAAACACATTCTTCCGCTTATATTTTTAGTGCGCCAGGCTACTGCTCACACATCGTGGGTCTAATCTACACCTTAACCTGGCAAGATCCAGAGATGCTGAGCTTAGCCATACATCATCAACAACACAAACAAAGTCCTCCTGCACGAGTCTACCACAGCAGTGGCACGAGCCAAGGGATAACAAAATAAGGGCAGTGCCAATATCATTGGTAGTTGTCGCTAAATATATATATGTTTTAAAGTATGTCAGTGAGCCTCCGTCTTGCCTTTAATCATCTTATTTTATGTTCAAATATATGCATTATGAACAAAGAACCGTCATTATTTCAAAGCAATGCTGTGCTGAATTAGCTCGCTAGCTAACATTAGTGTGTTCTTACCTTAGAGCAAACGTAGGTGTTTTTGTTAATCCTGTTGACATTTAGTTGTGAATTGGGCCTCCCACACTGCTTGATCCATGCCCTTTGGGTTTTAGTTTTCGGGAAGGGAAAAAATTCCACCACCCCGTCCAAACTTTTAGAATACCGGGTATCCGATTTGCACAATCCATACGCACAATGCTTGGGCATGTTTCCCTCGCTCGAAAGCTTGCAAGACCTCCTGCGCCTAGTTATGGTTGCTAAGCCACGAGACCTGGTGCTAATAAGGCACCGGTACCTTAACGACCGTTATCGGACCAAATAGCAACGCGGATTTCGGCGCCTTATTTAGGTGCCACTTAAATGCCTGCGCTTCTCTCTGATGCTCCAAAAACAGACGTTAGAGGGAACTGAAACATCACCGCACGGGACACTACACTTGGCAGCAGGTAACGTTAGCCTACAGTTAGTTAGCAGCTGGAGTAAACACGGTTAAAATGCTGACAGCTAAACGGTGTGACAGTGTTTCTGTATTTCACTGTAGAGGATTCTAACACCAGACTGTATCTGCCGTTGTCTGAAAAACAACACAGACTCAGCCTCGCCTCGCCAGTGTCGTGCTGCATTCAAAGTAATTGTAAAATACCTTTTTCCCATCCAGTGGTTGTTTTTGTTGTTAACAGGAATTTACTGGTGAAATAAGTTATTGTTATTACATTTATAATAAATCATTTAATTTTGACCCTGTGGCCTTAGCAATACACAAGCCGTACTTTTGTGCTCCTTTTTTGTTTTTTTAGATCAACTTTTTATTGTTTTATATTTTTGAACAGACAAATACAATTGAACAAGGTGCTTTATTTATTTATATATATATATATATATATATATATATATATATATATATATATATATATATATATATATATATATATATATATATATATCTATCTCTTTCAGTTAACTTACATTGTTTCGCCGCTGCAGCAATCTTGCTTAATACTGGACCAATTTCAAAGATTGCTGTTCCCATCAGGTTGAAAAGAAAAACGGTAGTTACCCTTTAAATCGACCTGCTAAAAATATCAAAAAAATACATAATGGCTTGCTCATTTCTCTAACTGTCGACAAGAAAACAATTGTCTTAAACTAAAAATCAAAAAACGCCAAAAATATCAACAACTGGATCAACCTATCAGAATACATATCTATGGAAAAGATAACCGCTCATAACAATAACCATCTCATAGCATTTACATAAAGATGGTCCCCGTTCTTACACTCCTTTGGGCTGGGCTAATGCTGGGCACATTCCCATACACCTAAATTCCTATACCTCTACATATTATGTTTTCATACTGACACACACACACACACACACACACACACACACGTATATTCAAGCTATTGTTTATGTTTACCATCTACTGACCATCTTCACTTGACTTATTCATCTATTCTTTTCATCCTTCTCTCTCTCACATACAAATCCATTCACTGCTTGTCATTTCAACAATTTTTTCATAGTATTTTAATTGTACTTTGTATTGTAATGACCAGACTTAATTATGAACACCATGGCATTGATGGCTACCCTTAATATATTAATAATAGCATTGTCTTATTGTATTATGTTTATTATTATTGATGTTACTCTTACCATCCGGGGTTTTTTTCTGGCTCAGAATAGGCCTTTTGGTTGACGCATTAAGCAAGTCTTTTTGAGCATACATCAAACACTAAATGTCCTGCATTCTGATAAATTTTTTGCACCAACTCATGGTGAAAATGTCTTTATTCATGTGAAGGAAAAAAAAATGGACGTTAAAACTGGGATCCAATAGAGAGCCGAAGTCACGCCTTTCTACTTCCGGCCAATGGGACCTAGCTTTCGAAAAAATATGAACGAGGGTCAATGGAGAGATAATTATTTTTTGATCCCATTTGAATTGAGCCATGGATTACAAATATGATGTTCGTCAGTTTAAAAGATAATTTTTCAACCGAAGAAAGTCTCAGTTTATTGTTAAACTGTTGAAGTATAAGACCGTGAAAATACGTAATTAGAAAGACTATACACTTCATGGATGACATCTCGCTGTGTTTATCGTACCGGGGATGTAACGTTACTCTAATGAGCAGAGGATCTCGCTTGTTCTTTTGCTTATCTGCTGAAAACCCTTCACTGGATAAAACCCAGCAGTTAAGATAACGTTACATGTGTTGTGGAACAGAGCTAATCTAGCTAGCTAGCGAGCAAGCTGAGCATTAAGCTAGGTGAGGTAGCTAGTGTGAGACGGGAGATGTAGTTCACTGAGCGGTTTCACACAAAACTAAGTGGTACTATGACAAACTTACGGCTAACTGAGACATTCTTCGGTTGAAAAATTATCTTTTAAATTGACGAACATCATATTTGTAATCCATGACTCAATTCAAACGGGATCAAAATTATAATTTGCCTCTACCCGTTCACTACCGTTCATATTTTTTCCGAGTTTAGAACCCATGAGTTCCACCGGAAAGGGTGTGACTTCGGCTCTCTATTAGCGCTAGCTTCACAGTGGAGCGCTCAGGTCCAGTCACAACTATGCAGCAGCTTGCTTATCAGTGAAAGCTGCATTCGTAAAATATAGCGGCTGTGGATAAGACTAGTTGACTAGTTTGACTTTGAAGTCAAAGACGTTTTGGCGCTGGTGATTTTCCTGTGGCGCTGACTAAAACTCTTCGGGGGGCACCAAAAAAATTCTCTATGCAGGAAAAACCTTGATTAACATAACACACAAACCTGCCAACTGACTTTGTGGTTGCACAGGTACTCACTCGCCTAGCAACATTGAGGCTAAAGCAAACCATCTCTTTATTCTGTTATAGTAATGAGCTTACGTCTGTTACATAAAAGCCAGTGCTCACTGCATCCAAAGAGAACTCTGGCTGGTCTTAATAAGAGTTAATAAAATGTGCAGTGTTCTACGGTGTCAATTCATGCCATGTTATCTGAGGTGGCCAGTGAGTTTTTGCGCATGTATCATGCTTGCTTTTTGATTGGAGAAAAAGATTCCTTTGCATGTCGTTGAGGGTTGGCGCCAGAAACTGACCCAGTTTCAATACCTAAGGAGTAAATCTCATCAGCATCAGTGAGCCAATAAGCATGCAGCATGGTTCTACCAAGATCTTATATTGCTGGTGATTGGCTGTCTAACGTTACACGTCGTAGAGACGAGCAGGAAAAACTCTATGTTGCGCTCACATAGTAGGAGCTCAAAATAAATAAAAAGATTTGTGCTATAATGTGTAATGTTGCAATTTCCTTGTGTTTTATTAAATTGGTATCGAAAAATAATTATTGTTTAGGAACTGGTATTGAAGGCACGGTATTGGTATCTGTATCTAAATTTTTAGGTCCCGAGCGCCGACAGCGGCGAAGGCCCTATTGAAACTGAAGGAATTATTGTTTCTTTCTTTCTATTTAGGGCCCGAGCACGAAAGTGCAAGGCCCCAACGGTGCCTTGCACTGAAAGTGCGAAGGAACCTGTTGTTTTTTGTCAGATTATTTTTCCGAGTCCATCGTCGCATTTTTGAGGGGGTTAGCATGCACGAAAACTCACAACAATTTGCAAACATGTCACAACTGGTGAAAATTGCAAAGATTCAAAATAATTACACATATGCAGGTGGCACTATTGCAGAAAACCCCGCGTTTGGCCCTATAACTCCCAAGCCGTACATCGCACATTCAAAAACCATATATCTTCGCATTCCCTGGATCTAGCTGAATCTCCTGATATAGGCCACGCCCATTTCCGCCTAGACTTTTATGCGTGAAAAATGGCGATTTATTGAACTGCCGAACTCCTCCTAGACCGTGCGACCGATCTGCATGAAACTTGGCAGGTAGCATCTCTAGACGGACCTGACAAAAAGTTATCCAAAGATTTTTTATAGGATAAAAATTGCACATATTACGTACAAACAAATGTGTGTAGCTAAGTATGAAAATACCAACTTTGCCGTATCTCAACCAAAATAAATGTTATTAATGCAAAACTTAAGATTCTTGTTTGCCATGACCCTCTGGAGGTGCCCGACACATTTTACGAACATTGGCCACTAGGGGGCACTACAAGTACATAAAGTTTATACCTCATGAACTGCTCATCCGATTTTTACAAAATTTGATGGGTACCATCTAGGGCCACTCATGAGGCCACCCCTATAGTAAAGTACGGACTGGTCAAAGTGGGCGTGGCCTATGTGACCCTAATTGGTTTTAGCCCTTGGGCACATTTTTGACGGCCTCAATATACACGAAAACTCACAAAAATTGGCGCACACATAAACACCTGGGGGCTTTGCGAGACTGTACAGTGATTTGGGCCATACCTCTAAGCGGGCTCCATAGCGCCCCCTAAGGTGTGGAAGGCCTTAACATGGACATAGTTGCTCCGATCATCACCAGATTTAATACACATATTGCTCTAATCATTGCGGACATATTTCCCATTTACCTTCATTAGCTCCGCCCAACCGGAAGGCGGCCATTTTTAATTATGCAATTTTCAGGTGTTTTACATTCTTTCGAACTCGTCCTAGGCCGTGATTTCAATCTTCTCGAATCTTTGCAGGTAGTATCTGTTGACCCTCATGACGAAAAGTTATCCAGAGAATTTTGATAGTTGCAAAAATGCACAAGTTATAGGAACTTCCTGTCTAAACAGGAAGTTGCCTTATCGTGGCAAGAATTATTCGGATTGCCGCGAAACTTGACAAGGTTGTTCCTCATGACCAGTTAAGGCATCTGTGCCAAACCTGGTGGCAATCTGCCATTAGATGGCGCTGTTTAGATTTTTTTAAATTAGTCAGCAAAATATTGATATATGGGAAACATACTCTGTCTAACTACTCCTGGGGAGTGAGTCTGATCGGCACGAAAACTTGCATATAGACTCGGAGGACCCTCGTGACAAAAACTTATCAAAAGAGTATTGATAGCTAACACAATGCGCAAGTTACAGGGGACCAACTTCTATAGGTGGGTGTCGAAACAGGAACGGTTGTATCTTGCACACGGCTATTCCGATGGACACAAAACTTAAGACAGTTGTTCCTCATATGCCAGTGAGGCTGTGTGCCAAATATGGTGTCAATCGGCCTTTAGATGGCACTGTTTTCATTTCTTTAATTAATTAGCAAATTCGCTTTATGCAAAACCTACTTTTTTTAACTCCTCGTAGAGCGTGAGTCCCATCTGCACAAAAATGTACGCATGGACTCTGTGGACCCTCCTGACAAAAAGTTATCAAAAGAATTTTGATAGCTAACACAATGCGCAAGTTACAGAGGACCAACTTCCTGAAGGTGGCTGTCGAAACAGGAAGTTGCGTATCTTACCAAGACTTAGTCCGATTGCCACCCAAAATGACACAGTTGTTCCGCATAGGGGCTTGAGCATCCATGCCAAATTTAGAGCGAATCGGCCATTAGATGGCACGAAAACTTGGATATAGACACGGTGGACCCTCGTGACTAAAAGTTATCAAAAGAATTTTGATAGCTACAACAATGCGCAAGTTATGGAGGAACAACTTCCTGTAGGTGGGTGTCGAAACATGAACGGTTCTATCTTTGCAAAAGTCATTCCGATTTACATGAAACTTAGAATGTGTGGTCTACATGTGATGTTGCATTTGCCAGTACCCCCCGGGGCAAGAAGCGAGGGCCCGTCATCGCTGCTTGCAGCTTTAATATTATTATTTTCCCGTCAAATGAATTGCCTTTTTGAGGGGCTTAATATATATAAAAACTCACCAAATTTGGCGGTCGCATCAAGTCTGGTGAAAATTTACGTGTTTTAAGGGTTTCGGGAATAGGCGCACAAAAATGTCTTGCTAGCGCCCCCTAGAAAGTTAAGATAATTGAGCCCCTGCAGTGCGTTTAACGTAGACTCACGAAACTTGGTACACATATGTAACATGTCAAGATGTACAAAAAACCTCATTAGAGCCATACCCTAAACCCAACAGGAAGTCCGCCATTTTGAAATAAATGTTCGAAATTAGTGCGATTTTGGACATTTCCACATGTCGTACTTTAACGAACTCCTCCTAGAGATTTCATCCGATCAACTTCAAACTCGGTCTGTGCCATCTTAAGAAGTTAAAGATGAAAAGTCGTTAAAAGAAAAACTTTTCGTCATGGGACGTGGCCGTGGCGGGGCGGCCATTTTGTGCGTTTCGCCGCCGAAACAGGAAGTGGGTGTAACTCGAGTGTACATTGTCCGATTACCTCGAAACTTTTCAGGATTCATAAGAGTCCAACCCTGAGGACAAATAAAGGCCGATATTTACTTAAAGTCATAGCGCCCCTGGTGGCAACAGGAAGTAGGCCTAAAAGTCAAGGTGCTATACTTTAACGAACTCCTCCTACAGATTTCATCCGATCAACTTCAAACTTGGTTTGTACCATCCCAACACCTTAACGATGAAAAGTTATTAAAAGAAAAACTTTTCGTCAGACGGTGTGGGCGTGGCGTGGCGGCCATTTTGAGTGTTTAGCGATGAACAAAGAAGTTGTTGTAACTTGAGCGTTGTCGTATCTGCCCGAAATTTCTCACGATTGACAAGGGTCCAGGCCTGAGGACACCTACAGGCCAAAATTTACTTTTGGTCATAGCGCCTCCTGCTGGCAACATGAAATGCGCCTTATATGACAGACATCATCCGATTTGCATGAAACTCAGAATGTGTGGTCTACATGTGATACTGAGCCGCCCCTTATAATATGACCACGCCCACTTACTCAGGCCAAGCCCCCTTTCATAACATTTCAAACGTTTAAGGTATACCCTTGTGCGAGGTGTCATTGAACTCAGCACAGACTTCCTTCTTCATCGGTAATGGTTTGGCCCGCCCCCTATGCTTTAGCCACGCCCCCTCAGGGCTCCACACTAACTTTTTGCCTTGGTTGCACTGGTGCGCCTAACTTTTTTTATTTAGGTGCACCAGCACAAAATTTAGGTGCACCCAAATTTTTCCTCGCATCGCCGTAACGCTGAATGGCGATACACGATATATAGCTCTGTATTTTTTTACAAAGTGGGCTAAATGTTCAGTTTTAAGTCAAAGCCACTTTTCACAAGCTCTTTTATTAAAACAGATTGTGATTAAAATAAAATGCAAAGACAGGGTTTTCTTTACCAGTTTGAAAATATACAGCTGCAACACATGTAAATGAAAGTTATCTAAAATAAATAGCCTGAGCTCCTTCATAAGCTTTCAACAACAATAACAGACTGATTAAAAGAGAGAGAGGACGCCCGGATAGCTCAGTTGGTAAATATAGAGGTTTGACTCCGACCTGCAGCCCTTTCCTATGTGACAGGCATGAAAACGGGTCAGGGGTGAAAAAGGTGAGAAGGATATTACCCCTCTAGGGGGGTCCTGGGGCATGCCCCCCCAGAAGAAAATTTTAAATATTCCATATTTTAAAGCATCAATCTGATGCATTTTGAGATGCATTTTTTGCCAACCAACAGTGTAATATTTCAATATGCACTCATTAAAGTTAATATGACTGGCAAAACAGTTAAAGTCCTTCTGACATTACACAATAATAAAAGTCATAATTTTTAAAGACTAAAAAGTTTTGGATACATTTGTACTTCTTCCAACCATATATTAAATAAAGAGTCAATGTGGATTTACATATTGCAATAATATCATAATCCTACAATGAATCATTGTGAAAACTAAAATGTACTACTTTGGCCAGGTCATCATCAAAAAAGCAAATTAGTACATTCATGATTTTGTCCATGCTGATATTAGCTGCTTTATTTACATTTATTAAAAACGTGGCATTGTTTATCTTTTCATATAGCTAGAAGTCTAAACTCTGGGACAAGGCCGTTATGTTTAAATACCTGCCATGCTGATTCCAAACAGACAGCTTTATCAAGGCAGTTTGGGCTTCAGATAGCTTTTACAAATCATGATCCGCTATGAACGTGCACACACGTATTGTTTGTATCACGGTCGGTCAGTAAAGGAACAGTCGCAGTCTTAACGGTAGCGGTCGTTGCCGGTAACGTACTCTTATTACAGAGGCTATGAAATGTCTGTATCGTCACTGCGCTGCAATTTTATGAACTATGATCCAGCATGCTCCGTCTTACACGCTATTACTCAACGAACTGAAGTTAGTTTAATAATGTGTTTTTCGCCGTGGCGGCCGCAGTAACAGAGTTACCAGCGGAAACACTGGTACCAATACAGGTTTCCCTCTCATACTTAACAATATACAGCTGTGTTAATAACAATTAAAACTGTAGACAAATGTCGGGAGTTTGGACCAGCGGCGCTGTGTCTCTCCATGTTGCAGGTGAGCCGGCCGGTGTGTGAGTGAATGGGGGCGGGGCTGCGCGGAGGAGAGATCCAAATCCAAACACAGGCACGGCTTTCCAGAAGGAATGGGTCATGTAACGCAACATTAAACCATATCGATATAAACAACATCGCTCCGTTAGTGGAGAGGCAGCGGATGCGAGGACGTTAGGTGCACCTTACAAATTTTGGTCGCATTTGCGACCAAATTGGTCGCACTCTCGAGCCCTGCCCCTTTCACAGCTTTCAGTTGTTGTATTGGGCTATAATTCCCTGGCGCTAAGGTTATGTAAATTTGTGTCTCATCTGCATAACTATGGTAACTTATTTTGTTGTTTTCCATAATCTGAGCCAGTGGAAGCATGTAGATGTTGAACAGAAGAGGCCCCAGAACTGAGCCTTGGGGAACTCCGCACGTCATATTTGTATGCTCAGATGTATAATTACCTATAGACACAAAGAAGTCCCTATTCTTTAAATAGGATTCAAACCACTTTAGTACTGAGCCAGAAAGACCAACCCAGTTTTCAAATCGGTCAAGTAATATGTCGTGGTCGACTGTATCAAATGCAGCACTGAGATCAAGTAATACTAAGACTGAAATTTTGCCACTATCTGTGTTTAAGTGGATGTCATTAAAGACTTTAACGAGACCCGTCTCAGTTCTGTGGTGTGGTCGAAAACCTGACTGGAAGGCATCAAAACTGTTGTTTAGTGATAAGAAAAGGTTGAGTTGTTGAAAAAACGCTTTTTCTATGATTTTACTTAAAAATGGAAGGTTTGATATCGGCCTATCAGTTGCTCATTAGTGACGTATCTAGATTGTTCTTTTTTAGGAGTGGCTTGATGACTGCAGTTTTTAGGGCCTGTGGAAAGATCCCTGAGAGCAGAGATGTGTTTACAATCTGTAGAAGATCAGAAGCCAAACAATTCGAAACATTTTTGAAATCATCCGTTGGTAGAATATCAAGGCAACAGGAGGAGGTATTCAGGTGTTGTATAATGTCCTCCAGGTTTTTACGGTTAATCGTATTAAATTGTGTCATATTTGATTTTGTTTTGTGTGAACACTGTGACAACACATATCCTGTACTTGATATGGAAGCACTGACTTTGTCTAATTTTCTGAATTTTGTCTGTGAAGAAGGAGGCAAAGTTATTGCAAGCCTTGGTAGACAATAGTTCAGATGCTACTGGTTCTGGAGGATTTGTTAATATATCGACAGTAGCAAACAAAGCACGTGAATTATTATTGTTTCTGGCGATAATGTCAGAGAAAAAGGACCGCCTTGCATTCCTTAGTTCCAAATTATAAATGCGAAGTCGCTCTTTATAGATCTTATAATGGACCTGGAGATTAGATTTTCGCCAACTGCGTTCAGCTTTTCGACACTCTCTTTTTTCTGTTCTCACCACTATAAAATTTCTCCATGGAGATCTTTTCTTACCAGAGACAGCTTTGACCTTAGTGGGAGCAATAGCATCAATAACATTTGTAATTTTACAGTTGAAATTATCTACAAGCTCAGTGACTGCAACCCCTGAGAGGGTGGGCGTGGAGGAGAAAAGCTGAATGAATGATTCACTGGTGTTTTCAGTGATATACCGTTTTCTGATTAACTTTGTTTGAACACTTTTGGGCACCGAGATAGTGCCGTTAAAGAAAACACAGGAATGATCAGAGAGAGCAACATCAGTCACCACAACCTTGGAAATGTTTAGACCCTTGGAGATAATCAAGTCCAGTGTGTGCCCCTTATTGTGCGTGGGCTGTGTCACATGCTGAGTCAGTCCATAGCTCTCAAAAACACAACACAGTTCTTTGGTCCCTCGGTCCTGGGGGTTGTCAACATGAATGTTAAAATCACCAGCAATAATTACACGGTCAAAGTTAATACAGATTATAGACAGCAGTTCATTAAAATCGTCAAAGAAGTTTGCACTGTATTTAGGTGGCCTGTAGATATTTAGAAGTATAGCTTGAGGGGAGGATCTTAGCTGAAGAGCCACATATTCAAAAGAAGCAAAATTTCCATAAGATAATTGCGTACGTTGGAATGAGTCATTAAACAAAATGGCAACTCCACCTCCATTCTTATTCACTGTATTCTCACTCATACAACTGAAGTTAGGGGGGGCTGACTCAATGAGAACAGCAGCACTGTTGTTATGGTCCAACCAGGTTTCAGTTAAAAACATAAAATCAAGATTGTGCTTAATAATAAAATCATTGATTAAAAATGATTTTCCTGCCAAAGACCTGACGTTTAGTAGAGCTAGTGTGGTCTCTCATGGTCAAATCCTTGCTCAGGTGGGGGCTGTGGTGGATCACTGCCGCACTTTGTTGTGTCTTCCTCTTGTTTTGTTTGTGTTGATTTATCTTGTCTCATGCCCTTGGCCGAGGGAGTAGATGGGTGGTGCAGAAAGTAAAGTAGGCTAGAGGTGAACAGCTTTACTCCTGGCTTGTTAAGGAAGAGTCCGTCTGCTTTTTAAAAAGATGTCTGCGGTCCCAGAAAATGTTAAAATTGTCAATGAACTGCAGAGAATGGTCGGTACATGCAGTTGAAATTCATCTATTCAGTGCCAGCAGTCTGCTGAATCTCTCAGCTCCTCTTCTGACTGGCGGTATAGGGCCACTGATAAACACCTTCGCATTTATGGAGCTGACTGTGTTCAGCAGATCCATAAACTCACGATTCAGCACTTCAGACTCGCTTTACAACATCATTTGACCCTATGTGCAGTATAATGTTCTTAATAGTTGGGTGTGCTGCTACGATATCTGGGATTCCTTGCGCTAAGTCAGACACCATGTCTTTGGGAAAACAGAGTATTTTGGTGTTTTTACTGCTTTTGATATCTTTTACAACAGCGTCACCCACAATCAGAGTTTGGGGCCCAGTCGTTAGCTTTCTCTGTAGTTTTATAACTTTATAATTGCTCTCAGTCCTTACCCTGCTGTGTGACGGTGAGATGCAATCCAGGTTATGTCCAGGGTCCTGCAGCAGAGGAGCAAATCTGTTCTCCACCTGCACACTCAGTTGTTGGGGAGGCATTTTGTTGCTAATTTTCCCTTTTGCAGCTGTCCACGGCTGTGTCGTACTAAGTACAGGGGTTGAAGAGGCGCTCTGCCTGGATGGTAATGCAGGCCAGCCGGTCATATCACAAATCTCAGGGCGCTATGCCCTGCCCGTTAGTCGTCCTCCCAATTGACCGTTCGCAAAAGCCACGCCCCCTAGTTATTGTTACTACGCCCGTCAAACAATTGAGAACCAGACACATAGCCATGGCGGACCAAGTGATGCCTGTTTCTTGTAGAGTAACTAGCGTTGCAGAAGGCTGTAGTCTTGCGCTTAAGTCCCGTGGGAATTCAGTTGTAGCAGGAAAAGGTAAACAGCAGTGTGCAGATCGGAGCTTAATGTGTGAAAAGTGAAGAGCGGAGGTGTTCACAAGGGAAGAAGCTTGGAGTAAATATGATAAATAAAAGAGCTAGCCTTCAGTGGCGCTGTTACTGTACGGGAAACAGGCATGATTTGGCCCGTTTCCATGTAGTTACATAGTCACTGATATGATCATAACCACTACAGTGCTCAAATACCTATTTTTGAGGAGGGAATAAATCTAAAAAATTTTGCGCAGCATGAACTGTCCTCTGAAGGACATCGCCCGTAGCATGAACTGTCCTCTGGAGGACATCCACCAGACCAGCGGCCCCCTGTGGAGTTGTTGTATACGGCGAAGCGAGAGAGGAAGTAGAAGGATGCCCCGGACGGGGCTGCTAGCCTGGCGCGAAACTACCACACAATTCGCCACTGCAGAGACTCATATTCACACAAAATGGATATATATATATATATATGCTACAAATACACATGGAACTGCTGTGATGATTATTACGGAGCCTGGCTGAACACACTCGCTCATCCCAGACGGCAGCTAGCAGCTAAGAGGTATAGGTGAATTTAAACAATGGCTAAGTTGCTAAACACGATCTTGTTGTCATGTAAGGGCCCTGTTCATGTTGCACATTTTAATTGCATTTTGTGTCTGTTAAAGAGGCACAAAGGCACTCTTTATCTTATGCCCCCAAAACTGCCGTTTTAGCTGAGTGGGAGCTTAGCTTTAGCAGCTCCATGTTGCTAGCACCGATTCGGCTCGTCTTTTTTGCTATCGACAGTACTCCTATACATATAGCGGTCAAGATTAACGTAAAAATTGCCCGGAGTTCTCGTTTAATCAGTGTTCAAAAAGGACAACGTTGAGGTTGTTTGGGGTACGTTTGTACCATAGGCGCATCGTTTCACGATCTTGCTGAAATCGCAATGTTTGACGGGGGTCCTTCTCCTTAGTTACAGTTGCTGAGCTAGGATTGGACGAGGACCGTTCGAGGGCGGGGTTTTGCGAACGGTCAATTCCCAGGAAAATTATTTACTCTTAGGCTTTGCACCAAGAGAGTTCCAGGGAGGACTACCACTTGTTGATTTATTATCCGTTCCACAGCTCTCCTGTTTGTTTGTGGTCTTGCTGGTGCTAGTTAGCCGTGTGTTAGCATGCTTTTGTCCATTGTTTTGGTTCAGTGGTAAAGTGGTGTCATTTCCACAAGATCTGTTCACTTCCACGTTTACTTCTAACCGGTAAATTTTGGTTTCCAGAACTGCAATCTTCTGAAGGAGTTTGTAGTAGTCCTCCATGGAGAAGGGAGGCATATTGCTGCTAATTAGCTTTAGCTACAGTCACTTTGACAGGCTTGAGCTATTTGTAGGCCATGCTCACGCAGAAAAATGTTGAAAAATGGCAATAGCCTACTATGCCTATAAAAAATGTATAGTCCAGTGATTTATAAGTATCCAGAGCCGTTGCTCATAGTTTCTCTCAGAGGGAAAGCAAGATTATCAGCAGAAATATGCAAGCAGAGGCAGGAGCAAGCAGCAAAGCGTCTGCACTGTAAGAAGCAGGAGTTTAAGATGAATGACTTGGGGCGGCCTCTAACTCCCCCAGTAAGAGCCCCATGTAGGCTGAGTCCTTTGCAGCGGCCCGGGTTTAAATCTGACCTGCGGCCCTTTGCTGCGTGTCATTCCCTCTCTTTCTCTACCCCGTTCCTGTCTATCCACTGTCACTATCGAATAAAAAATAATAATAAAAAGATGAATGACTAGTCCAGCTGAGCAGGCATCAAGTATGCCTTTCCAGTTCAATAAACCAAGTACTACCACATTTAGCCGCCCGATTCTGAAATGCTAATATCCCTCTGGGTAGAATTTACTCCCGGACTGTCTCTGTAACCTGTCCCCATAGTGCAGGGTCTTCAGAGATGATGGTACCTGAGGTGCCATTACCTTGTTCTGTAATGCTGATGACCGGCCTCATCTCTGTCTTTTACCACAACAACTTTGCTAAAGTTAACGTTAGCTGGTAGAAGGCAGCGATTCTTCCAAGCTAACGTTGGTTAGCTCCTCGACATCCTCCTCTTCGTCATTCCCAGCTCTTTTTAAAAAGCTATTTATTCGCGGGGCATTTTTTATAGCAGCCGCTTCTTTCTCTCCCTTTTCCACACTTTCACTTGCTGATACAACCCAATCTGACCGGGGATCAGTTACAAATTAATTCCACTCTTTCAATCTCAACTCGTTCTTAGAAAGCTGATCTTGAATCAGTACGATGTAAACAACCTGCTCTATGCCCACCCACCTTTCCATTAGCCAATCTACACCGTGCATGCGGCCTTCTCCCAATCATTACCTGTCCAGTCATCATACTGACTTATAAAACACACAATCACAAGACTTAATCTTTTTGGTAAACATCTTTTATTTTATTCTGATTGGATAATTATCACCATAATGATTAATGCCCATTGGGTAATCCGGGTTTGATCGCAGTTTGCTAACAAGGGGTGCTGCCACCAACAGGGGGTGCAGCAGCACCCCCAGCACCGCTACTTCCCGCGCCTATGGTCGCCGGTCATGGCTGAGCACGTGAAAATCGGCCAATTCCGGTCACTGGCCGGTCAATCGGTGCATCTCTAGTTTTAATCTGTGCTCCAGTACGGTTTGCATTAGGTGTTAAAACCAACTGTATCAAAACCGAATTGGACTACTATGGACTACGCGACGAGACAGTTTTAACCGGTCATTAAACTGTCTCAGTGTAATAATGATGCCATACAGACAGCAGTTGGACAAAGCAGCTTATCAGCACCAGCCGCATGTGTAAAATATAGCAGCTGTGGATGAGAGGGAGGCTGGCATCTGGAAATCAGACACTTTGGTGCTGGTGATTTTCCTTTGGCGCTGGCTATAAACCTCTTTGGGGGCGCAAAACCTTCTCTATGCAGGAAAAACCCTGCCATCATTCCTACTGTTATGCATTACACAGTGGGGCAAAAATGTATTTAGTCAGCCACCAATTGTGCAAGTTCTCCCACTTAAAAAGATGAGAGAGCCCTGTAATTTTCGTCATAGGTACACTTCAACTATGAGAGACAAAATGAGAAAAAAAATCCAGAACATCACATTGTAGGATTTTTAATGAATTTATTTGCAAATTATGGTGGAAAATAAGTATTTGGTCAATAACAAAAGTTCATCTCAATACTTTGTTATATACCCTTTGGTGGCAATTACAGAGGTCAAACGTTTTCTGTAAGTCTTCACAAGGTTTTCACACACTGTTGCTGGTATTTTGGCCAATTCCTCCATGCAGATCTCCAGAGCAGTGATGTTTTGGGGCTGTTGCTGGGCAACACAGACTTTCAACTCCCTCTAAATATTTTCTATGGGGTTGAGATCTGGAGACTGGCTAGGCCACTCCAGGACCTTGAAATGCTTCTTACGAAGCCACTCCTTCGTTGCCCGGGCGGTGTGTTTGGGATCATTGTCATGCTGAAAGACCCAGCCACGTTTCATCTTCAATGCCCTTGCTGATGGAAGGAGGTTTCACTCAAAATCTCACGATACATGGCCCCATTCATTCTTTCCTTTACACGGATCAGTCGTCCTGGTCCCTTTGCAGAAAAACAGCCCCAAAGCATGATGTTTCCACCCCCATGCTTCACAGTAGGTATGGTGTTCTTTGGATGCAACTCTTCTTTCTCCTCCAAACACGACTGGTTGAGTTTTTTGGTTTCATCTGACCATATGACATTCTCCCAATCCTCTTCTGGATCATCCAAATGCTCTCTAGCAAACTTCAGACGGGCCTGGACATGTACTGGCTTAAGCAGGGGGACACGTCTGGCACTGCAGGATTTGAGTCCCTGGCGGCGTAGTGTGTTACTGATGGTAGCCTTTGTTACTTTGGTCCCAGCTCTCTGCAGGTCATTCACTAGGATCCCCCCGTGTGGTTCTAGGATTTTTGCTCACCGTTCTTGTGATCATTTTGACCCCACGGGGTGAGATCAGTGGTCTTGTATGTCTTCCATTTTCTAATAATTGCTCCCACAGTTGATTTCTTCACACCAAGCTGCTTACCTATTGCAGATTCAGTCTTCCCAGCCTGGTGCAGGTCTACAATTTTGTTTCTGGTGTCCTTTGACAGCTCTTTGGTCTTGGTTCATAGTGGAGTTTGGAGTGTGACTGTTTGAGGTTGTGGACAGGTGTCTTTTATACTGATAACAAGTTCAAATAGGTGCCATTAATACAGGTAACGAGTGGAGGACAGAGGAGCCTCTTAAAGAAGAAGTTACAGGTCTGTGATAGCCAGAAATCTTGCTTGTTTGTAGGTGACCAAATACTTATTTTACCGAGGAATTTACCAATTAATTCATTAAAAATCCTACAATGTGATTTTCTGGATTTTTTTTTCTCATTTTGTCTCTCATAGTTGAAGTGTACCTATGATGAAAATTACAGGCCTCTCTCACTAATCACAGCACTCGCGGCACTAATCACTTAGCCACAGAGGTGGGGTCGGGCTGGATGGGGCGGTGTCCTCGTGGCTGGCCTCTGATGGCGTGGGGTTAGAAAAAATAAATAAATAAATCCCGAAACAAACGATCAGAAAAAAATGTATTGTCACTTCTTAGCAGACAAACTCCCTCCCACTCGGGTCTGGGAGAGGTCCACATACAGGATGGGGCATCTGGGTGGGACAGACCTACAACGGGCCGGCGACCACCCAAGGGTTTGATCGGCGGCTCAGAGAAAGACATCACGAAGTTTAAACACAAAAACATTTAATAAACTAACATGGAGGGGCTGCCCCACCTGTCTCCTGCTAGGTCTTTCGATCGTGCTGTGGCGGCCCCGGTGCAGGGTCCCTGGCTCGGTCAGGTCCGGCCTCTCTTCCCACTCCACATAAAGTTCAGCGAGATACACCTCGCCACCGCCAATTATTTTACCATTACTAGTATGTTGTACATAAATACCATTAGCCTATATTATACTTATGTATTATTCACACCATGTATTATTGAATAAATATTTTATACGTGACAAAAGTGCTGATACAGCTATACTAATTTTCAATTATGTTACTATTTATTGATTACGATTGTACTTTTTTTTTAAACTTTTTTTTACTCTGGTTTAGTTGTTTTTCTTCTTTAAAAAAAAATGTATCTCAATTATTATCATCTCTGCCACAATTATTACATTCCGTCCTACTAAGGCTCACCAAACATGTACGTACACCATGCTGGTCATCCAAACCTCAATTGACATGAATACGCCATCCATACACACATTTACCTTATATATGAATTGCACATTTGTACATTCAATCTTCAATCACACCAACCTTTAACGAAACCGCTGTATATATTTTTTGACTATCTGTAATTATGTTTTCTACATATATGTATTGTTTGCTCTATATGTCACCTTTCTGTAACACACTATCTTCACAAATAAAAAAATAAAAAATAATCGACCTGCAATGCAATATTTCACATTTCCCCCATTGTAATTTTTTAATTGAATGGTGCTTTACAAATGCACATTCAGAAATGTAAACCATGTATTATTATCATCGATTATAACCAGTGGCGGCTGGTGATAATTATTTTTGGGGGTGCTTTCTTTGTGTGAAGAGGATGCAAATAAATACAAAGCAGTATCAAAAAGCATGTTAACTACTTAAACATAAATTTTGCTCTCCTTTCCTTCTGGCAGGCAAATTTCTCAATGACTCTCTGATTAAAGTCTGTCATCTCAGTAACAAGTCTCTTTTCCATGGACAGCATGGCCAGTGCATTCTGCCTCTCCTAGGTCATGGTGTTTCTGAGAAAAGCTTTTATTCTTTTCAAGGTTGAGAAGCACTCTCAGCTTCAGCCGTGGTCATGGGTGTGGTAATGACAACTTTTAGGAGAGTCACAGTTTCGGAAAAGACTTCTTTGAGATTATTCTCCATGAACAGCTGGAATAGGTCCACAGCACCATGGTAGGCTTTGAACTCTTCCTTGCTGTAGAAGAGACTGAGCTCTGTCTACAGCTTGCTTCCACTGAGCAATCGGGTACACTTTCATGGTGCTGCTCAATGCATCTTCAGGAAAGGTATCCTTGTACTCCTCAAACCCGTCCCCCTGCAACAAGGTGGCACAGACAAAGGAAGGAGAAACGCTCCCTAGTGTGTCCCAGGATGGTGTCACAGACCTATAGAGATAATAAAATATATATATATATATATATATATATATATATATATATATATATATATATATATATATATACACACATTTATATATATAAATGTGTAAATGTAAGGTAGTAGCCTGGAGTAGGCCACTAGTTGTCACTGTTGCAATGGCTTTCAAAAGAAAAATAGAGCCAGTAGTAGTTTTTGGTGGCTTCATATTTCATTTAATCATTATTTTTATGTTGCGAATTTATTATTTTCAGGATGCTGTTGTATAATATTAAAATTATTTTAGCGTATCTGGAGGATTTATTGTTAACATTAACAAATTGAGATCGATCAGAGAAATAGGACTTAAACCAGCTTAGTGCGATTCCTTTAATGCCAACTAAATGTTCCAATCTCTGAGGCAAATCCTTTGTCAGCAGCAGTTAGAAGGTCGTTAGTAATTTTCACCAGTGCTGTCTCTGTGCTATGATGCATTCTAAATCCTGACTGAAAGTTCTCGAATAAACTATTGCTATGTAGAAAATCACATAACTGATTAGCGACTACCTTCGCAAGGATCTTGGAAAGAAAGGGGAGATAAAGGTCTATTGTTGGCGAAGACATCAGGATCGAGGGTGGGTTTTTTCAGAAGAGGTTTTATCACAGCTACTTTAAATGACTGCAGTACATAACCTGTTAATAATGACATATTGATCATATCTAGTAATGAAGTGTTAACCATGGGTAACGCTTCTTTAAGTAGCCTCGTTGGGATGGGGTCTAAGAGACAGGTAGAGGGCTTAGCTGAAGAGACCTTTAACATTAATTGTTGAAGGTCTGTAGGATAAAAGCAGTCTAGCATATGTCAGGTCTTGTCTTTCTTTCTAGCAGTCCTGCATTTAAAGGTGAACCGTTAGAATTTGAGGGCAAAAGGTGATGAATTGTATCTCTAATTGTTTTAATTTTATCATTAAAGAAGCTCATGAAGTCATCACTACTCAGAGCTATAGGAATAGATGGCTCAATAGAGCTGTGACTATCTGTCAGCATGGCTACAGTGCTGAAAAGAAACCTTGGGTTGTTCTTATTTTCTTCTATTAGTGATGAGTAATAGTCTGATCTGGCATTTCTGAGGGCCTTCCTATAGGTTTTCAGACTGTCTTGCCAATCTAAATGAGATTCTTCCAGTTTGGTGGAACGCCATTTACTTTCAAGTTTTCGCGAGATTAGTTTTAATTTGCGAGTTTGGGAGTTATACCAAGGTGCTAGTTTCCTTTGCTTCATCATCTTCTTTTTGAGGGGAGCAACAGAGTCTAAAATCGTCCGTAGGCAGGCCGTAGCTCCGTCTACAAAATTATCAATTTGGGAGGGACTAAAGTTAACATAAAGGTCCTCTGTTATATTAAAGCATGACATTGAGTTAAAAGCTGCATGCGCAACGTGAGAGGTCGGAGAGGTTAAAGCGTCCATATTATGCTAATTTTCAGGTTCATAATTGTATTTTAAAGTTGTACCAGAATAGGTTTATATGGTTTAATTTTCAAAAAACACCATATTTTCATATTTCTGCACAGCTCTCTCTCACTGCTGCAGCTCCTCTTTTCACCTTGTCTCTGTTTTAGCTACAGAGTGAGACCTCTTTTCTTCTGTGCTATCTTTGATTGCACTCGCACATGTGCAGTAGCTCAGATCGTAGATCATGTCAGCTAGCTCCATAGACAGTAAAAGAAAGGTTGTTTCTCCAACTTCGGTCAGTTACAAGGCAGGATTAGCTGGGAGACTTCTAAACAAGGGCGCACATGTAAGTAGTTCTTTTGTAGATTATGGTGAATTTGTGTGTGTTGTAGCAGTGCTTTGCAATTGAGAACGAGGTAGCATGCTAGCGTTAGGATGCTAGCACTAGCATGCTAACGCTAGCATGTCTAACGCTAGCATGCTAACGGTTGCGGTTAGCCAGCTCGTTTTGGCTAGTGACGTAAAAAGCCGTGCAGACTTTGAACAGCTCACCTGGAGACTGAAGGCAGGACACATTCAGAAACCGTATCTCACTCAAAACACCATGGATGGATTTTTTTCAAAGTTTGTATGCATGTGGAAGCACCAAAGACACAAAATAACACCCCAAATCCCAGAAAAAGTGATTTTTTCATAATATGGGCACTTTAAGGGCTCCTGGTCCCATAGGGCTTATTTGATCTAAAAATGAGACTTTATTTACAAAAAAGTGCAAAAGTAAAGCCATAAATGAAATAGTACAGTGCAACGTTAATCCCTACCAACTAAACAACGGTGGATAACAAACAAAAGCGCAGATGTGCATGAATACAAGATCCCAAACTGGAAAAATGCTGCCAACAAACGCTGCTAGATTTTACGATTTGGACAGTAAACTTGATAAGCTCCTGGCATTACAAACGGAGACAAACTCTCTCGTGTCGTCTCTATCGAAGAGAGTGGACTCAATTGATAACAAACTTTAGATGCTTAATGGAGAAATGCATGTCCACGCCACTTAATTAAGTGCACAGAAAGGACGCATTGATGAGCTACCAGAAAACCTTGATCAAGCATTGGAATACAATGACAAATTGAAGAACCGACAGCGAGAGAAAAATCTAAAACTTTTGAATGTGCCGGAGTCCTTTTCTGGTGAACCTAATACAGGTTGAATGGGGTTTAATGCTACAGGAGACGAATATTGAGAAGGCGCATCGACTAGGCCCACGGCAGAAAAAACCACGAAATCCACGAGGCATAATATTCCAGGTCCAGCATTTCCAAACAGTTGCAAATCTTGAAAGCCGTTAATGCAAGCGCAGCAAACCAGGCAAATCTAACCGAGGAGACGGAGCCAAAGACTAGTAAGTACAGAATAATTTCTGACATTTCTGTACAATTAAGGAAGAAACGGGATGCATTCTGGCCTCTGAGGGAGAAATTGCACAAGCTAAACATCACAACTAGGATGAGACATCTAGCAGTTCTGTGGGTCGTGATTGGAGATGAAGTACTAAGATTCCCAACTGTATGTGAAGCAAAAGATATCCATCGATTAAACTGTGAGAGAGGGCCAACTAACCAAGTAGGTCCTGAGGCAGCTCAGTGAGTGAAGAGAAGGATTTGAACTGAACTTTCTTTTTTTTCTTTTTCTTTTTACCCTTCTATCCTTCTCAATTTGGGAAATTCAACGACTGGAGAACAAAAAACTAACTTTTTTTCATTGTTAAATGTATTGTATCTCAAGGCTTTTTTTTTTTCTTCTCTCTTCCACTTAACTGAGACGTTTCCGTCCTCGACAATTAATGGATAAAAAATGGACGACTAGGGTTACAGACATGTTTTGTTGCTGTTGTTGGTGGTGTTGCTGCCTGTTAAACTAACGTAGAGATATATGATACCCAAAGGACGGATCTGATGTCTGATTTAATTTATAATAAGGGATAGCTGTTTAAATTTGCGATACATTATTTTCTCTCCTTCTCCCGGCTTTCTTTCCTCAGTCTTCTCATTTGAATAGGAATTCTGCTCTCTCTCTCTCTCTTTCATATCCATGTAGAGACGTGTGTGGGGGTTGTTGAGTGTGTGTGTGTGAGAGGAGTGGTGGTGGTACTTTGTGTTTGGGAGGGGTGGAGCGGGAGACGGCTTGGTCCTGTATGTGTGTGTGTGGGTGCGTGTGAGTGTGTGTATATGTGGGTGGGAAACATGCTTACTGAGCGAGTGGGAGGTCGGGGAGGGGGGTTAGAGATGAGGGGGAGTGGGAGGGTGGGTTAGGGAGGGGGGGGGAATGTTTGTTTGCATAAAACCAATGTGCTATTGTATAAGTAAGGTACCAGGAACTTTAAGTCCACACAAATGTACACCTTTTGATTTGGGACAGTGTGTGTTGAATGTATTTCTGTTCAATTAAGGTTCCAGGAAAAAAGCTTTAAGTTGATTTACTAAAATGATTATGTACATTAAATTTGATTATAGAATCATAGATCATGGCCCGACGCAAAGGAAGGAGTAATTAAACCTTAGCAATGCATGCTCTTTAAGGAGGGATCCTTAGGAGGGAATAGGTTTAAGGGTTGTAAGGGGATTGGGGGGCAGAGTGATAAATGTCTGTGTGTTTGAGCATGAATGGATGTTTGAATGTGTGTCTTTCTTAGTTTTGTCTTATCAATTTATGTTGGGTTCTATTGACAATAGCTAGAGGAGCATTATAAAGGAGATCCATTAGCTTATTACTCTATGGCTTATAAAAGTATTGCGCAAAACCTTCCGAATACAATACAAATTGCGACCTGGAATGTAAATGGGTTACAGGAAGGTACTAAAAAGCATAAGTTCCTATACCATTAGGGAAATTATCCTCTTACATTGTCTTTCTTCAGGAGCTTCATTTTAAAACAGGACAGATAGAGTACCTTAAGAGACAATGGGTAGGAGAAGCCTTTGAAGCAACACTTACATCTAGGAGCAGAGGGGTGGGCATTTTAATAAATAAAAGGTTATCTTTCAAACTAATTTCACGACATCCAGATAAATATGGCAGGTACTTAGTAGTTAGGTGTGAATTGTTTGGAGAGATTTTTACTCCTATAAATGTCTATAATAATGTCTGTATAAACCTATATCTGATGTCTTTTCTAAGAAAGATACAGACAGTCTTAGATCAGGGGTCATTATATTTGGGGGAGATTTGAATAATATCTTTAGTTCAAAGGACAGCTCAACAACAACCAGAAAGGTAAATCCACCAAATAAATTCCTCAATTTCTTATTTACTAATGACCTTCAGGATGTATGGAGGACCTTACACCCTAATATAACAGATTATACATACTTTTCACATGCACAGAATAGCTATAGTCAAATTGATTATTTGTTTATTTCTGGGAATGAATTAGAGTTGTAATGAGTAAAATCAATGATATTGTAATATCTGATCATGCTATAGTGACATGCATGTTGTCACCTTAAGAAAACATAACGTCTCACAGGATCTGGAGAATGAATAGGAAATATCTAATGGATACTGACTTTCTGGAATATGTCAATAGCCATATAGATCTATTTATAGAAACAAATGTGAAAAGTGGGGATCACCAGGACAGACTGGGTATTGACATAGTTTGGGATACTTTTAAGGCATACCTAAGAGGAGTTATGATCGGATATGCATCAAAAAAGAAAGTGGAATTTGACAAGGAATTAGATAAAGTGAGAGGAGAGATAAAATTACTCCAGAGAGCACATAAGACTCAAACAAAAAGGAAGCTAAATTAAAACTGGACAGTCTGTTATTTAAGAAAGTAGAGGACTTTAAGCATAATTCTAACAAAAAAAAATTATATAGCTGCCAATAAATCAGGCAAGCATCTGACCTCTTTAATAAAGAAAGTTTTGAAAAGGAAACCTATAGTTTTAAGAGATGTAAACTCAAACAAAGTCCACGCAAATAATCAGGCCATAAATAATGAATTTAGATCATTTTATGAAGAATTGTATACTTCAGAAATAAAAGCCCAGGACCCTCTCCCTTTCTTAAAATCAATTAACCTAAAAAGTCTTTGTCCTGAGCAAATTGAAGATCTTAGCAAGGATATAACTAGGGATGCACCGAAATGAAAATTCTTGGCCGAAACCGAAAACCGAAAAAGAGGAAACCAAGACTGAAAACCGAAACACCGAAAGAAATTATGCCAATTATTAGTACCATTGCATTTATGGCTATGACTGTGTACTAACTTTACTAAAATCAAGGCATTGCAATTGTATAAATTAATATTAAAGTTTAATTAAAAAAATATCTAGCAGAAATATGGCTACAATCTGATAGTCACATACAGTATATAGTAGCCTAAGAACAGAATAGCTTACCTATAATTATTATTATTATTATTATTTGAGGCACTTTCTTGCAGGATTTCACTGAACATATCAGACAACGAGGGTGCATGCCCCTCATCTGGTGCAGTGAGACAAGTCTTTTTTTCTGCGCTTTGATCTCCTCCTGCGCTGGGCGCTGCTCCGTGCGCGCTCTGTCTCCGTCTCCACGCGGGTTCTCCGCATCCATCGCGGCCTGAATCATTTCTTGTGCGCCCTGCTTTATTTCCGCATCCAAGTAATGAGCAAGCAAGCAACGCAGATCAAGTACAGTCGCGATGAAGTGCAGAGGATCTGAATAGATCTCACTGAAACGTGTGCTGACAGACTCTAAGAGCGTACTTTTCATTGTTTTCACTCCGTGGTCCGTCTCAACCTCTTTGCTTAGGAGACGCTTTGCAGGTGGAACGGATCGGGTACTGACACACGTACAGGTCGCGGTTTCTGTTTACGTCATCACAACATTTCGGCCGTATTGTTTCGGTGATAAAAGTATTTCGGCCGAAAATTTTCGGTGGCCGAATATTCAGTGCATTCCTAGATATAACCAACATAAAAATACAATCTGCTATAAAAAACTTCCCCCCAAAAAAAGCTCCAGGAATGGACTGTTTTCCTATAGAATTTTACCCCACATTCTGGGCTTCTTCCTTCCTTCTTCCTTATTCACAGAAGTGGTTAACTGCAAAAAAAAACAATAGTCTTCCTGAAACAATGTACCAAGCGACTATATCTGTTATACCAAAACCAGGTAAGACTTGTGAAGTACCTTCTGATTATAGGCCTATAAGCTTAATGAACTGTGACAAGAAGATCGTAACCAAAATTTTGAATAATAGACTGGTACAAATTCTGCCAAGCTTAATTAATTACGACCAAGCTGGTTTTATACAACATAGGGATTTAATTACTAATACCAGAACTTGTATCTCCCTCACACAATATGCAAAGAAACGTAAAATAGATTTAACATTAATGGCAGTTGATGCAGAAAAGGCTTTTGATCGACTAGAATGGTCCTACTTATTTAAAGTTTTGGAGGTATACAATTTTCCATTAAATTTTATGAATATTAGAACCCTGTGCAAGACTCCTAAAGCATACGTATATACAAACGGAATTCTATCAAAACCTTTCTCATTAACTAGAGGAACTGCCCAAGGATGTCCTCTTTCACCATCATTATTTGCATTAGCAATTGAACCCTTGGCTCAAAAAATTAGAGAGACAAAAGAAATAGAAGGTATCGAGTTGGGAAAAAACAGTTTAATTAAAGCCTATTCGCGGATGATTTATTACTTTACTTAAGTAATGCAGTCACCTCAGTTCCATACGTTATGAAAATAATTACAACCTTTTCAGGGATCTCAGGTTATAAAATGAACACTGCAAAAACGGAGCTATTGGCAATAGACTTCTGCAAAAAGGACTCGGAGAATCTCACACAATTTCGGATACAGAAAAAAAATATAAAATATCTTGGAACCTATATTAGCCATGATAAGACCCAGTTGTATAAATATAACTTTCTTCCACTTGTGAAAGACTTTAAGAAGGATGTTAGGCAGTGGCAAGACTTGAAGATTAATTTAATAGGAAGAGTAACCTCTTTAAGATGATGTGGCTACCGAAATTCTTATTTAAATTTCAAACTATTCCTATAACGCCTCCTAAAACCTTTTTTAAAGAGGTAAACTCAATACTTTCTTCGTTCATTTGGTCAAATAAAGCATGTAGATTGAAAAGGAAACTTTTGTATCACTCAAGAGCAGAAGGGGGTCTAAATCTCCCTAACTTAGAGTTCTATCACGTAGCAGCTCAGTCATTTTATATTGATCGCATAATAAATAAAACAAACGAAGATCCATGGATAGACATAGAAAACAATCAATTACAGTGCAACAGTTTACTGTTAGCACCTTTTTCTAAGGGCAACATCAAATCAACAAAATTTGTTATTAATAGTACATTAAAAGCCTGGAATAAAATAAAAAGAATTCTCCATCAAGAAATAGGGCTTCTCAGGCATATACCTATTTGGAGCAATCCATCAATAAATATACAGAGCACGCAGCTTTACTGGGAAACAACTGGGATAAAAGGTGGAATACAGCAGTTGTCAGATGTCACAAACCACGACACTGTTGCACCATTCAGTGAATTAAAAAGCAAATCTACCTAAAAGATACAGAATTATTTAGGTATATGCAACTGAAAAACCTGATTACCTGCAATTTTGACTTGGAAAAGAACATCAGCCCTGAAATATCTAACATTTTAAGCCAAAGCAACAAAAAAAGGAGGCTGATCGGCTCTATGTACAATTTACTGATAAGCATGGAAAGCAGTGATGCATTATTACAAAGTATATACAATAAATGGATGGAAGACCTAGGGGTTGACGTTAAAGAAAAATGGAAAGAAAGCTTGTCACTTACATACAAATTAACTACTAACGAAAATCTGCGTCTAATACAGTTTAAGATAATGACAAGACTATATTAACACTAGAGATAAAATAAACAAGTTTGATAACACATCATCAGATATGTTTAAAATGTAATCTATATGGTGACTCCCTTATGCATGCCTTTTGGTACTGCAAAGGAATTAAGAAGACTTGGCAAAGTATAGAGACTTGGTTATCTAAGTATACTAACAGAAAAATCATATTTTTTTCTGCGGAAATACTATTAAATCTTCAATTTCGATGCCATATGCCAGCACAAGGTTGAGGGTGTGGTTAAAACTGTGATTGACCTTATGCACACTCTGACTAAAACTAATTGAATCTAGTAGTGAGTTGAAAGCAATACTAAGGCGATTGCTGTCAATGTCCACATGGATATTAAAATCACCTACAATAAGTACTTTGTCTGATTTAAGAACTACACATGACAAAAACTCAGAGAATTCCGATAAAAATTCAGAATAAGGACTTGGAGCTTGGTAGACAACAACAAATATAATTGGCTGTAATGTTTTCCATGTTGGATGTTGAAGATTAAGAACAAGGCTTTCAAATGAGTTATAATTTAGTTTAGGTTTAGGATTAATTAACAGGCTTGAATCAAATATGGCTGCAACTCCCCCTCCTCGGCCTGAGCCTCTACGAATTTGAGTATTGTTGTGACTGGGAGGACTGGCTTCATTTAGACTAACATATTCTTCATGGCACAGCCATGTTTCAGTAAGACAGAATAGATCAATTTGATTATCTGATATCAAATAATTTACTAGTACTGCTTTAAAAGACCTGAGATCTGATATTTAATAGTCCACATCTAATTTTCCTATTCTGGAAATTCTATATCATTGCAGTGGTAGTTTTAATTCCAATTAGGTTAAGTATAGCCCCTCTTTTGTTTACCTTTGATTTAACTGATCTGAGTCGGGGGACAGACACCGTGGTTATGGGATTATGACCAATAATAATATCATTGATTAAAATTGTTAGTGTATTAAAAGAATTATCTGTCTCATTTTTTGGGACAGGCTGTGGCTGACGGGGAATGGATGCTAAATTGACTATGCTATGTTGACTGTGAGAGGCAACAGGGACAGAGATTGTATTAGTGCGTGGTGGAGTGAGAGTAGTGCAGGGCAGAGTGGAATCAAGACATCTAACAGTGTGTGTGTGTGTGAGGGGTATTTCCGATGATAATGGTGTCAAGGAACTGTTCATTTACCTGAGGGGGGGCATCGTGTAGCTTGCTGGTTAGCTAGCAACAACGTTGACGGAGGCCCTCTCCAAAAACCGAACCCTCTTCACTTGCACTTCACAAGTCAGCACTCACAGATGCTCCTGCTTGTGTTAGCAAGCTGTGGATAATATGTCACTGCTGCCAAAATATAGAATATTAGCAAGCTGTGGATAATATGTCACTGCTGCCAAAATATAGAATAAAATTCCATGGAGGCAAAATCATGAGGGATCAGCTTCACCTCCCCGCTAGCAGACAGGCTAACTAGCCGTTAGCATGACAACTAGCTAGCCGTTAGCTAATGGAGCAGAGGAAAGTTTTACAAACGGCGGAGAAAATGTGGCTCGGTGTCGGTCCGTCGCGGGTCTCTGGGCCAGACCGGTCCAGTTCTGGTCTCGGAGTCTCTGGGGCACACAGCTCCGGCTCTGGTCTCGGTTTTCTGGTCGCTGTCTCTGTAGGTTACTGTCTTCAGGACCGACCGGTGGACACTGAGCTGACTTCCGTTACCTGTTTCCTGTGTTACCTCTAACCAAGCAACACATTGCCCTTGTCAAGGGCAGCTTTTTATGTTTTATGTTAAACATGAACAATGTTAGAAAAACCTTCGAACTAGGTCTCAACCAGCTATTAAGTTCTGAAATGGGCTATGCGAAAAACACACCAGCCTAGTAGGAGTAATAGACATAGATTATAAACTGAATAGTCTGCATTCTTCATGTTTTTCCAGCCTAATTAAATGTTCCTTTAAAGTTTGGTTCCAAAACTTGCATACAGTGCTCTCGAGTCAAACTTGTACAGTACTCCAGATAGTGCTAGTCCATAGCTGCTGAGTGCGCCAGCCCCGGTCCCTACGCCGGCTCCAGCATCAGACGAGGAGTCCCCCCGCCGTCCTCCAGCCCCGACCATGGCACCTGGTCCAGCCGCGGAGCAGCCCGTGTGGATGTTGCGCCATTCTCCCAGTCCAGCTCCTGACAGAAAACGTCCGCATCCTTGGCTGTAGTGAAGGTGAGCACTCTCCCTCCATCAGTTAATCTCAGTGTGGCCGGTTAAATACGGAAGTTTGAGACGCCTTTAGTATGTAGCTTGCGCTGTGCTCCTATTAAACAACGGCACCCGGTCCAGCCGTGGAGCAGCCCGTGTGGATGTCGCGCCATCCTCCCTGTCCAGCTCCCGACAGAAAACGTCTGCATCCTTGGCTGTAGTGTAGGTGAGCACTCTCACTCCATCAATTAATCTCAGTGTGGCCGGATAAATAAGGAAGTTTGAGACGCCTGTAGCATGTAGCTTAGCTGTGCTCCTATAAATTATTTGTGCCGCTGGACAGTGAATGCACTGTAGTCAGGCTTAAAGCGTAGACCTTTCTGCTGTACTTGTCTCGCCCCCTGAAGGATTGCTTGGCGGTCCTGATATCTCAAACACCTGAAAATCAGAGTAGGTGTCGTTGTACCCTTGCCGTAGATTCTGTGTGCTCTGTCAATCTTGATGATAGCCCTGTTTTGTAAGGAGGGGATCCACACTGGTAACTGATTTTGCAGGAACCCAACTGGGTCATCTTTTTCGCTGCCTTCTTTTAGTCCAGTGATGCGTACATTGTTGCGTCGTGATCTGTCCTCCATTTCGGCTAGCCCTTTTTGTTGTTTTTCCAAGACCTTGGCCATCATGTTTTCCATGTGTAGGTGCGCCGCCGCCGCACCTGAATTAAATATATTATAGGTTCAATACCATTTCACCAGTGATATTATACTTGTTATTAAATATGATATTAATACACTATATTGGAACTTACGCATTTACTCTATCAGCAATTTTCTCCCACGCAAATTCTCTCTTTTGCAGCAGCCGCTTTGTTGCTTTTTAAATGAAATACCGTGTATATTCAAACACGCTGTATGTGCGCATGAGTATTTCCGCCAACCAGTTTGTTTGTGGTTGTTACCATGGTGAATTGTAGTATCATGGCTCCATTCGTGCTGCCTTTTTATTGTGGTGGTGCACGCGCTTAACTCTGAGTGAACCTACTCCGAGTTGATTGAACCAACTCAAATCAGCTGGACCCGAAAACTCAAGAGTTTCCCATCTCATGGTAAATCAACTCAGAGATCAGTGTTAGACTCGTGGCCAGATGTACGTACATTTGCGAATGTAGTGTTATCAGCACCATGGCCAAACTGCAGAAAGTGCAAGCTGTGATTCTTCAGTTTACGTCGCATTTACCAATCTGCATGACAATAGACTCGGTGTACCCTCGTGACAAAAAGTTATCAAAAGAATTTTGATAGCTAACACAATGTGCAAGTTATAGAGGACCAACTTCCTGTAGGTGGCTGTCGAAACAGGAACGGTTGTATCTTGGCAAAAGTTATTCCGATTTACATGAAACTTAGAATGTGAGCCGCCCCCTATACTCTAGCCAGGCCCATGTACACAGACCACGCCCACCTCCATAACATGAGAACTGTTTAAAGTGCCCATATTAAGAAAAAAATCACTTTTTCTGGGATTTGGGGTGTTATTTTGTGTCTCTGGTGCTTCCACACACATACAAACTTTGAAAAAAAATCCATCCATGCCGTTTTGAGTGAGATACGGTTTCTGAATGTGTCCTGCCTTCAGTCTCCGGGTGAGCTGGTCAAAATCTGCACGACTTGTGACGTCACAAGCCAACACAAGCTGGCTAACCACAAACGTTAGCATGCTAGCGGCTAACGCTAGCATGCTACCTCGTTCTCAATAGCAAAGCACTGCTACAACACACACAAGTTCACCATAATCTACAAAAGAACTACGTACATGTGCGCCCTCGTTTAGAAGAAGTCTCCCAGCTAATCCTGCCTTGTAAGTGACCGAAGTTGGAGAAACAACCTTTCTTTTACTGTCTATGGAGCTAGCTAGCAGACATGATCTACATCTGAGCTACTGCGCATGTGCGAGTGCAATCAAAGATAGTACAGAAGAAGAAAAGAGGTCTCACTCTGTAGCTAAAACAGAGACCAGGTGAAAAGAGGATATGCAGCAGTGAGAGAGAGTTGTGCAGCACAAAGTAACAAAAATATGGTGTTTTTTGAAAATTAAACCATGTAAACCTATCCTGGTACAACCTTAAAATAGAATTATGAACCTGAAAATGAGCATAATATGGGCGCTTTAAGGTAGACTCTTGTGACTGGTATCATTGAACTCAGCAAAAAGTTCCTTTTTAATTGATGATGATTTGCGCCGCAACATATGCTTAAGCCACGCCCCCTTTAATAACTAATGATCTTTTTCTTGTACACTATTGTGTGAGGTATCATTGAACTCTGCAGAGAGTTCCCTTTTCATTGGTGATAATTTGCAGTGTCTGAGTGCCACGCAAATGCACGGCCGCAAGGAGCGTCGTCCGAGGGGCGAGGGCCCGTTCGCTATTCAAATTCGCTATACGTTATTTTTCCTAGATCGTGAGTACCACAAACATTAGCAGGTAGACTCGGTAGCCCCTCATGACAAAAAGTTATCAAAAGAATTTACGAGTTATAGAGGACCAACTTCCTGTAGGGGGCTGTCGAAACAGGAAGTTGCGTATCTTGCCAACATTTATTCCAATTGCCACAAAACATGACACAGTTGTTCCTCATGGGCCAATGAGCATATGTGCAAATTTTGGATTTCAGGTTGCGCTGTTTTGATTTTTTTTAACCTGTTATAAAACAAAAATTCCATGCTTTTGAGGCGGCCTCTAGCTCACCCAGTAAGAGCGTTCTCCCCATGTTGGCTGAGTCCTGCAGCGGCACAGGGTTGGAATCCGACCTGCTGCCCTTTGCTGCGTGTCATCCCCCATCGCTCTCCCCCTTTCATGTCTATCCACTTTCAAAATAAAGGGAAAAGCCCCCAAAAAATAATCTTTAAAAAACATAATAAAATGAAATTCCATGCTTTTTGGTCTATACGGCATACCCAAATTAAAAGTGGTACAGCTCCCATATACTTTGACACTTTGGGGTGTGCTTGATATCATTGGAAAGGTAACACTCAAGTTTTTGTTACAAGTGTGGTGATTCTAGGCCTTACTGACACAGAGTTACAGAGGGTAGACTGGAGGGGTCTGTAAACACATCTAGGGGAGATACAGACAACACAAGACCAGAGCCACATGTCTCAACTTACTACAGAAAACATTTGAGACATGTATGTCTGTCCTTTTTTCTTAGGTCCATTTGGAAAGTGCAAAGCAAAAAGACAAAAAAGTGCAAAATACAAAACCTATCAAATACACAAACATACATCAATCACACACAAACTTGTGTAACAATATCACCGATGTGGATGAAGGGAGATTGAAAAGGTATGAATGCACACTCGACTCTCGACACTAGCTGCACAGTCTTTTTCAGTGTCATGGCAACTTTATTACAGTTGTATAACTGCTATAAACCATCTTATGCTTTGTGTGTGGGCTTAATTGAATCATGAGAGGCTACGCTTTCAATTGTTGTGTCGCATGACCATATATTTTGAAGATTTATATATATATATATTAGGGCTGGGCGATAAAACGATAACGATATGTATCGCGATAGACACGTAATCAATATCAATAGAAAATGCGTTCGATAAAACGTTCGATAACTTGTTTTTCTTCTTCGGAAGAAACCAGAAGGCACTCACTCTCTGGTAACCTAGCAACGTAGGGAGTGACACTCTAACAGCCAATCATGTAACAGTATCAAGTTTGGTTGCGCCACATCGCTGTCTCGTGTTGGATTCTACAATAACGGAACCGGCGGCGTGGAGCGATAAGTGGAAAGTGAGTGCCGCAGCGAGCGAGGAAATTGTTGATAAAACATGAAAAGTCAGTATGGCAGTTTTGGGGATTTTATAAGTCTGACCGTCGTCCCCACCAACACTACCGCAAACTTGTTTCACCACCTTAGCCGCGCTCACACTTTGGAGCACAGCCGTATTCGCCAGCAACGTCCAACAATATCTGCAGCTGCTACACCGCACAAGCAGCAGACCGCCATGGAGAGGTACTCTGCATCAGCACTTACTAAACGCTACAAAGAAATAACGGAGGCAGACGTGCTGAGCACTGTCCAGAAGCCAGGTTACCAACCTAGCACTAAACCTGCAGAAAATAGTTCTTCTCAGGTTTCAGGTTTCTCTATGTTTATATTTAACACTTTGCACCATTTTATTACACCTTATTAAGCAATTCTTACTTATTCTTTCTTCACTGTGATTTTAGACTTATGTTTACATTTTAATTTTGATTTCCATGGTTGTGTTGACATTTCTGCTTTTATAACTGAGGGGATTATAATCAGAGGAAGGTTAAGTTTAAAATAAAAATGTTTAAATTTAATATATTTTTCTCCTGGTCCTTATTTTAAAAAGGTCATAAAAAATATCAATAATTATCGATATCGACCGATATGAAACACTTATATCGTGATACAGTTTTCAGCCATATCGCCCAGCCCTAATATATATATATATATATGCACCGGCTATATATGATGAAAACTCTCAATGAATATTCACTAATTATAGGAGGAGACATGAATGCGGTACTAGATTTAAATCATTTTAAAGCCCCAAAACACATATCGGACATGTTCAATGCAGTTGTGGAATCCCACCATCTTACAGATATATGGAGGATGCACAATCCTACTAGCACGTGTACGTGTCAGCGCTATTCTCGCACATGTAGGGAACCTCGTGAATTAACCTGCAACATGTCAGCTGTTTGGAAATTCTTCAGCGTGTGTGCAGAGGATAACAAGTTTTCAATATGCAACACTTGCATGGAAAAAGTAGGGCGTAGAGGGACTACACCAAAAATCAAAATCACATTTTTTTTGTTGGATATTGGATGTGAAAATAAGGAAATGGTTCTAACATTGCACTTTAGATGTGTGTGAATTTCCCACACCAGGAGGAATTTATATAGTTCTATTTTATAGTGATCCATTATCTGTTCAAAAAATTTTCTATGTTCTGTGCAAAATGTTCTATTAAAGAAAAGATCGAAAATAAATATTTGTGTGTGGTGTTAAGTGGTTAGAAAAAATTAAATCAGAATTGGCTAAAATCGGTATCGGCTGGCCTAACTCAAACAAAATCGGAATCAGCCTATAAAGTTGTAATCGGTGCATCTCTACCTTCTTCCTTTATCTTCGCTTAAGATCAGCCCTAAAATGCACCCAATCATTAAATGCTTTTGCTCACAAAACAACACATTTGCTCACCATTTCTACCCTCTTCTTTACTAAGGCAAATTGTTTGCTCTTTAGTTCTCTGCCACTTGGATTATTGCTCAGTAATCTGGTCACCTGCTTCAAAAACCCTACTTAGAAAACTTCAAGTAGCACAAAACAAAGCAGTCACACTTGTTCTGACGTGCAGTTCTAGGTCCAATGTTGTTAAAATGCATGAACATCTTAAATGGTTGGAGTGTTGAAAAAAGACTATTGGCCAATGTGCTTACTTTGTTGCACTCTGTTATTCAAACTCAGACACCATCATTTATTTTTGCTAGCATAACTTACAGTTCAGATATCCATACTTATTTAACAAGAGGAGCCAGAAGGGGGCAGATGACTTTACCTTTACCAAAATCCAATAACTTGAAAAAAACTTTCATTTAAAGTTCTTTGTGGAATAAAATCCCAAGTAACATTCGTTTTATTACAGGAAAGGTATATTTTAAAAAGAAAGTCAAATCTTGCCTTCATTTAAATTATTTATCATGAGCTTTCTGATTGTGTGGGGAAAAAATATCAGATTTCCGTCTATTTCAATGTGAGTTACCTTAATGTTAGCCATGTAACATACTGTAATATATAACTTAGTTTTCAAGATATTTCTCTATTTGCTTGGTTATTTTTTTCATTTAATTTTAATTGTAATTTTTCTTCTTTGTTATTTAGTTTTGTAATCAGATATTGTGGTATTTAGTTTCTTTTTTTTCTTCTTTTTTTCAGTATATGTTATTAAATGTTTTAATATTGTATGATTAAATGTTGTTTTGGACCCCAGGAAGACCAGCTGGTCGTCTAGGTGTCAGCTAATGGGGATCCTTATAATAAATATAAATACAAATACAAATATGGCTTTTTGATTTTCCGGTGAGAGGATTAGTTTCCAGGATTTATACTAAACTGATCCAAGTATCCGTAGGAGAACTCCCAATAGTAAAGAAATGGGAGCTAGAGCTGAGCCCGGAGGGGAGCGTAATTAATTGGGAGACAGTTTGGGACAGCATTTCCCACTGTTGCAAGAACCCATATCACCAGCAGATCCACTTCAACATATGTCATAGGACATATTGGACTCCTCAGAAGAGATACATCTCTAAAGTCATTCCTACTTCCTATTGCACGTCCTGTCAACCTGAACAAACTAGAACTTTCCTGCACATGGTCTGGGAGTGTGAACAGGTGCATGAGTTTTGGAATAAAACATCAGTAATATCTGATGTGATAGGATGTCGAATTCTTACTGACCCAATTGTTTTGTTACTCTAAATTACACCTACTTGGGAGCCAAGAAAATGATAGCTCAGCGCTGACATTTTAGCAGTTCAAGTCCAATGAATAGCTTGAAATGGTACAAAGGTAAGTGGTGAACTGCCTGAGGTTAAAAAAAGAGTAAGGTTACCCAAAAACGAAAATGAATGTACATTTCAGAATTTTACAAAAAGGCCTTTATCAGGGAACAAGAAATGGGTAAACAACGTAAAGCTGTTCTGCATCAATGGAGGTTGATCAATCTTTGAAAGTTGGTGCTACCAATTCCCACAGGTGTTCCAACTTGTCTGGATTACTTACAACCCCTCTGTTTGTATAAAAGTATTGTTGGAACACACTGTGGTACCATACCCTCGTGAGCATTATTTGAACAGTATTGTACTGCAGAAAGTAGTGTGTTACTATAAAAATGGCGGGAAAAAGGCAATTAACAATGGAAGAGAGACAGACCATCATAACACTTAAGTTGGTCTTTCCTACAGAGAAATTGCGAAGAAAGTCAAGGTGTCAGTGAGTACAGTATTCTTCACCATCAAAAGGCACTTAGAAATGGGGAAACTCTGACAGGAAGAGGTCTGGCAGACCCAAAGCCACAACAGAATCAGAAGACAAGTTTCTGAAAGTCAACAGCTTGCGTGATAGGCGGACACAGGACAACAGTTTCAAGCACAGCTTAATAGTGGTCGTAATCAGCAAGTCTCAGTTTCAACTGTAAAGAGAAGACTTCGAGCTGCAGGTTTCCCAGGTGAAAAAGAATGCTATTAAAAATATACTTTAATAAAGTATACTAAGTATATTTTCTACATTTTGTACTATTTTCGTCAAATCCAAGCATAGTTAAATGTATTCAATTATGTATTAACTTCAACTTAACATCTATTTGACTACACTTCAAGTGTAAATAGTATACTAAAATGGAACAACTTTTTTTAAACTTCAAGTGCACTAAAATACACTAATGAAAATCAAGATTCATGAGCAATTAAGTACACTTACAGTACAATTGCATTGTATTGCCAGTTTAATGGAAATACACTTAAAAAGGCTTTGCAGCGCAACTTATAGTTGTGTTTAAGTACATTTTGTGCATACTGCCATCAAACTTATAATTACTATAAACAAATATAAATTTAATTTAGTATGCCTCTGTAATATTTCAAGTGATCTAAAAAATGCACTTCATAACTATATTTAGTGCTTTTAAAGTGTCCCACTAGGAAAATAATAATGTGTTTGAAGTGAAGTTCAATTACAACCTAAACATCATAGACACGTACTTTCAGTGCAATGTTATTATAGTGTAAGGTAGAAATGAATTGTTTGAAGTATACTTCATCTGTACTTTTATCCGCATTTTGTAATACTTAAGCATGAATGTTGCTATTACACTACAAGTGTATTATATTACAATTCAGTTAAAGTGCATTACATCAACAGATTACAAATTGCACTTCAGAAAAGGATCTTTATTATTGACACAAAAGTAACACACAAAAGCAGATATTGGCAAAAGCAGGAACCTTGAACCGTCGACTTTCTCTGAAATGCCGGGAAGAGAACAATGGTGAACAACTTACTACACATGCACATCTAGCTCTGACTTAGGGCTGCACGATTATGGCCAAAATGATAATCATTTTGATTATTTTGAGCAATATTGAGATCACGATTAGTTATCAAGATTATTCGTTGATTTGAACCAAAACAAATTTTATTGTCACATAGGCTAATTATAACTGCTTTTACATCCATATTGTGCTACATTCCTGCTAATACATCCATATTGTGCTACATTCCTCTTTCTTTATTGAAGGATACTGTGAAGGAGTATGCCATTTCAGCTGTTGTGCGACCGCTTTCCACACATGCACGTTTGCCGTCAAAGATACAGGCAATGCCATTTTCTGTTCATGTTAATGGTACATGTGGTGCCCGGTATCTATTGGACGAAATAGCAACGCGGATTTCGGTGGCTCATTAGCCTGGGTAAACCCTGACGACCTTCCGGCAAATTTTAGATTTGCTCTGCAGGTCAGTCTGGCGAAGAGCCCATTCAAACCCATTTCCAATGTCCTCAAAATTGAGGCACCAATCACAACCGCTGAGGTGGGCTTTACACCAATCACAACCGTTGAGGCGGGCTTTACGCGACGAGGATAGCGCAGCGACGGCAGGTCAGTCTGACGTGACGATTTTATACCGGTCAATGCTATAATTAACTGACAACATAAGTTATACGAGTTACAGTTCTCAAGGACGCACGCACACACGGACAGAGACACTGTCTCTTTCTCCTTTCTCTCAACTTCTCCGCCGTGTGTGGCGTGTACCCGTTCGCGGTGTGAAGCGTGTGTCCGCGCTATTCTTGCACATGTAGGGAGCCTCGTGAATTAACCTGCAACATATCAGCTGTTTGGAAATTCTTCAGCGTGTGTGCAGAAGATAACAAGTTAGCAATATGCAACACCTGCAAGGAGAAAGTAGGGCGTGGAGGGACGACACCAAAAACCAGAATCACATTTTTTTTGTTGGATGTGAAAAGCGTCACCCGGATCGTTGGTCTGATTGGTTGAAGGACTAATCCAATGGCACCCAGAGGTATTTGAGTGGCGTCCGTTGGTGACGCCCCTCTGGAAATGAACTGTCAATGAACCTTTCCCAGACCCACTCTCAGTTACAGCTGAGATGGGTCTGGTGTTAACCAGGCTAGTGGCTCATTACACTGCCACTTACATGTCTGCATTGCGCTCTGATGTTCCGAAACCCGCGTTAGAAGCAACATAAACATCGCTGCATGTCACGCTAGTAAACACTAATAACACATTACACAGCAGGTAACGTTAGCCTACTGTTAGCTACAGTAGTAACTGGATTAAACACGACTAAAATGCTGATAGCTAAATGGTGTAGTGTGACTGTATTTCACTGTAGAGGATTCCAACAGCAAATAGTCTGCTGCTAAAGCTATGAGCTAAAAGACACAAACTAGCACTATGGTCACTGCTGTTGTCTGAAAAACAAAACATACGGGACAAAATGTTGCGTTTACTGGTAAACTGGTAAACATCGTGACCGGCTTATGATGACCGACTGCTACCTGTTGTGGAATTTTCCTCACGTTACTCTGTCCTCTGTGACTGTCTACATCTAGAAACTAAGCTGCACGGTGCAGGGAACAACTCTGATTGGCTCATGGAGGCACGTGATCAGACGGTGGTTTATGGAGCGCTAGATTGGCTTTGCAAAAACTTTGATAAGGAGCGTTCTATGAACTGAATGACGCATTTTAAATATCACTCGATCACGCAAATTTGATCATGGGAAGCCAAAATCGTGATCGTGATTAAAATTTGATAAATTGTGCAGCCCTACTTGAATTACTAGAGGCCTTGTAGCTCTCATTGTTGCACTTCCTCCGTAGAAAGGCCCGGATCTCTGCCACCTCGTGTTGGGGAATCGCTCCCTCACTGCATCTGTGAAAACAGGAAAGAGACATGGGCATGAATTAAAACAAGATAGACAATGTATAACATTGAAATACAATCATTGATGATAATGGATTTGTCAATCAATCATGACAATGGATTTGGATTCATAATTATGACATTACTCAGGGTTTATACACATTTCCAAGGTCAAATTCAAGCACTTTTCAAGCACTTTCAAGGTCCATTTTAAAGCTTTTTCCAGCACCTTACACCACCGTAAAATATATACCAATACATAGTCAAAATTATTATTTAGTGTTTTTGTCACAGTAAAAGACATACTACTATAAACAGACAAAATTATGTTTCGTAATAGCAGAAGGATCAGATAATTAAGCAAAACACAAGTTTTATTTTTCAAAATGTATCACTGTCTAAGCTATCTAACCTGCTTGAGTCAATGTAAAAACAATTACCCCAAACAAAATCACTTGACAGGTTCACTTCACTAACCCTGAATTATCACCTTCTCTTCATGGTTCCTAACATAATATACAGTAAGACAGCTATGGAGAGGAGCACTGAGTGGGGGGGTCTGAGCCAAACGACATGCAGCTGAGTCATTGTGTGTCAAAATCCAGGAAAACAGTTGATGCACCCTCTTAGATTTTGCTCAAAGTTTATGCTACCCTTAATGTCCTTTCACACTTTTTTCCAAATCTAGGGCATGCCGTACAAACTTGTAACGGTTCAGTCATATTGACATGTTTGTCTTCCACCCTACAAAGTTTGGGCTGCCTATGAATTAATGTCAAAATATTGCTTCCCAGATAATGTGATTTTCAGACTGTAAAACTGAAGTAAATAGCTAGCTAGGCGCTAACGTGTACAGTAGGCTACAGTTGGCTTACTTGAAACTTACCTCATGTGACTCGAGAGCGCAGACTCGCCCATTGTGAAAAGCTGCACATCTTTTTTGCAGACTTTACAAGAGGCAACTCGTAGGGTTTGTCCCCGTTTAATCCATAATAATTTTTCATCTTCCAGCCAACGTTCATTGAAACGACAACCTGTCGGCAGCGTTATTACCATTCGAATCCCACCATAGATATATGGCCACGCCAAGACCCGCCCTTCAATACCATTTATTGGCCAGGTGTCCATGATGCTTACGCAAGGTAACGTAACCGTGACCAATCGGCTATCCTAACCTTAACCAATCGAGCTGCTTCCTAGGGCGGGTCTTGGCGTGGTGGCAGATCGTGTCAATACACTTTCCATTAGTAGGCTACAGTAAATTAATAAATTACTAAATTTCCACCAAAAGTGTTTGCATTTTAGCATATTTTATGACAGTACTTTGATATGCTAATAAAAGTACACTTATATTTTAGTGCACTTTGTTTACAGTGTACTAAGATTACACTACTGATGAAGTGAAATCAGTGTACACTTTCAAAAATTATACTAACTCTGTATTACAAATAAGTGTACTTACTATAAGTACACTAAATTACCACTCTACATTTTTGTATTTTAACATATTTTATAAAAGTACTCTGAAATGCCACTAAAAATACACTTATTTTTAGAGTGTACTGTATAAAGTGTACAGAAGTCACACTTCTAATGAAGTGAGATCATAGTACACTTTAAAAAAATATACTAACAATTAATTTCCAAAAAATATACTTCCCATAAGTACACTGAATTGCCACTCTAAGTATGCCTTTTTTCTTTTTTTTTTTTTTTTTTTTCTTTTTTTTTTTTTTTTTTCCTTTTTTTTTTTTTTCCTTTCTTCTTGGGGGGGGGGGGTTTTTTTTTTTTTTTTTTTTTTTTTTTTTTTTTTTTTTTTTTTTTTTTTTTTCTTTTTTTCTTTTTTTTTTTTTTTTTTTCTTCCCTTCTTTTTTTCTTTTTTTTCTTCTTTTTTTCGGGGGGGGGGGGGTTTTTTTTTTTTTTTTTTTTTTTTTTTTTTTTTTTTTTTTTTTTTTTTTTTTTTGGTTTTTTTTTTTTTTTTTTTTTTTTTTTTTTTTTTTTTTTTTTTTTTTTTTTTTTTTTTTTTTTTTTTTTTTTTTTTTTTTTTTTTTTTTTGTATGTCAAATTGAATACACTTAAAAAAATATACTTCTATACAATTTAAAATACATTAACAAAAAAGTACACTTTCAAAAAGTACATTTAAAAAATAATTTGATTACTGGTAAATTAGTATACTTACTTTTTGGACTCTGAAGTTGAACTTGAAGTTGAATCTATTTTGAAGTATACTTTTAAAAAGTACATATTAAATACTCTTTAAATAAAGCACAACAAGTAGAAGCATACTTGTTTTATACTTCATGTACTTCATTCATATTTCTAATACACTAAAGTATACTACTTTTTTACCTGGGTTGATAGATCGAGTTGCAGCAAGAAAGCCATTGCTAAGACGTCAGAATAAGAAAAAGAGGCTTGACTGGGCCAAGAAATATTGTCAGTGGACTACTGAAGACTGGAAGAAGGTGCTATGGACTGATGAATCAAAATTTGAAATCTTCGGTTCATCACGCAGGATTTTTGTACGCCTTTGAGTAGGCGAAAGGATGGTTCCTCAGTGTGTGACATCAACTGTCAAACATGAAGGAGGAAGCATGATGGTCTGGGGCTGTTTTGCTGGATCCAGGGTCGGTGATTTGTACAGAGTGAAAGGCACCCTGAACCAAAACGGCTACCACAGCATTTTGCAGCGCCATGCAGTACCCTCTGGTATGCGCTTAGTTGGTCAGGGGTTCATCCTACAGCAAGATAATGACCCAAAACATAAGTCCAAGCTCTGCCAGAACTACCTTAGCAAAAATAACAAGATGGTAAGCTTAAAAACATGGAGTGGCCAGCACAGTCACCAGACTTAAACCCCATTGAGCTGGTTTGGGATGAACTGGACAGAAAAGTGAAAGCAAAGCAACCTACAAGTGCCACGCATTTATGGGAACTTTTGCAACAGAGTTGGGAAGAACTTTCTGAAGAATATTTGATTTCCATTGTAGAAAGAATGCCACGAGTGTGTTCAGTTGTTATATCTGCCAAAGGGGGCTACTTTGATGAGTCAAAAATTTAGAATACATTTTGGTTTATAAATTGATTCCATGATTTCTTTTTTAACTTAAATTGTTCATTTGTTCTATTCTTTCATTTCAGAGTACAATAAGACATTGAACTGCATGAATTTCAATAAAAACCTGGAAAAATTGGGGTGTTCTAAAACTTTTGACCAGTAGTGTACACAAAACACTGTGGCTCAAGTGGTGTTACACATTTAAAATATATAAAAACAACATACAAAACAGGCTACATTTAGTGCACACACATTATAGGCTCCGTAAAGTTCAGCTAACGCATACTAGCATTAGTGCTTGGTGGGCTGTAAACGCAGCCGTAAATTTGCGTGGAATGTAGAATGGTTGGCATTTGGTCACAAACTCCACTAGCAATTAGTTGGATACAACCACCCCATTTCTGCACCAGTCCGTGTTAACACAGCCCACCTCCACTAGTCTTACCCGGCGACAGAGCAGCAGGCCTGGTAGCTGGATAGTCCGGTACACTGTTATTCAGCCATGTTTCCACAACAACAAAAACACAGCAGTCTCTGAACTCGCGTTGGGAGTTTTGTTGAAGTTGGATGTAGTCCAGTTTGTTGTCTAATGAGCAGGATTGATGGAACAGGTGGCCGGCTAGCATTAGCTTTCCACTTAGCTAGGTCATACTCCAGCCCTTGTTTGCGTTTCACCGATGAGGATGTCCCCTTACCGGCTAGCGGCATCGGGCGACACCGCAGGCTGAGGTGCTGGTCTCCGTAGCAGGCGAAGCTCGCGGAGTGTGTTGAGTATTCCGTCTGTAATAAAGTTTCCTGCATATTCTCCGATCTGTACCAATGTATCCCTGTGGTACACATGTGCGGTAGTTTGAATGCACATAATTGTTGTAAAAATGTTCTACTGAAAAGAGAGCCTGTTTAGCGAAGCTTCAAGATGGCTGACACTTGGTTTGCTTCGGTAAACTTTGTGTAAAGACAACGGTCCAACCTCCTATGGACGGGTTGAAAACATGCGAAAGTATCACCTACTACTGGCTGTAGTCCATTGCCTCTGGGCAAAAAATCTTTCGATGACGAGGGAAGCACGGTCATTCGAAAATACTACCTTGTTTCAACTGATACAAAGCTTAATGCTAAATCGGTGACGTATCCCTTTAAGGCAGTGGTTCTCAAACTTTTTCGGTCATTCCCTACTTTGGACAAGGGGGAATTTGTAGCTTTTCTATCTGCATTGGCAGACAAAAACTCATGATAGACCTCTTCAAATTATAGCATAGGGCCTCTTGAAATGATAATCATAAAACAAGCTCTATATATATATATATATATATATATAGCTTGTTTTATGATTCATTAGGAGTATACAGTTTTAGTGTATTAGTAAATGGCACTTTGTTGAAGTATTTAATGTGTCAACTCTCACTGATTCTTGCTGACTCATTACATGGCGTTAGTAGTTTTAGGAGTAGGAGTTGGTATACATATTCAGGGGAGCGCAAGGACAGGTACAGCTTTATCAATACTAGTTAAACAGTTGTACAGTTTTATTCCCAACGTGTATATATTTTCAATTATTTGTTCTTATATTCTATCCTATTATTATTTCATGTATATTGTATCCTATTATTTCATTTATATTCTGTGTGTGCTGTGTGTCTGATATTGTGCTGCTGCAACACTGGTATTTCCCATTTTTTTGGGTTCAATAAAAATCTATCTATCTATCTATCTATCTATCTATCTATCTATCTATCTATCTATCTATCTATCTATCCATCCATCTATCTAAATATCTATCTATCAATCTGTCTGTCTGTCTGTCTGTCTGTCTGTCTGTCTGTCTATCTGTGATCTTATGTGGTGGGCCGGTCTGGGCCAAAATGTCAGGTGTGATTTTTGGTCCCAGTCCGTCCCAGCAGAGAGGAGCTTTTCCAAACTAAAGTTGATCAAGTCATACCTGAGGTCACCATGTCCCAGGAATGGCTCACTGGCCTCGCCGTCATCAATATCAATCACTCAATAGGGGAGCAGATTTCATATGATGACATCATTGATGATTTTGCATCAAGGAATTCCAGAAAGGTCAGGTTTTAGTTTTAGTTTGGGTTTTCTGTTCTAGGTGCTATAGTGTAATAATTACATTCTGTTTAGTGTGTTTTCACATTTGTGTGATGAAGGATTTGTGCTATTTCGAATATGGGGGGCACTTTCGGGGGGGGGTCACCGCCCGTCAATTCCACCCGGGCTCAAACCTTATTACTTTTGCAAACCTGATTTTAGCGATGGAATAGGATAAATGACGACAGGTTCAGCTCAGTTGTAGCCTAAAGTCAACAGCCTGTCTGCGATTCCCTGAATGAGGGCGCCTCAGTCAGCCTACTGTTTAGTCTGCGCAGATAACTTTGGGGAATTCGGTCGTCAGAGTATGGCTACTTTCAACCACTCAAAAGGTATGGCTAATGGAGTGAAAATTAAATCTAATCAAATGAACACGTTAAGTAGGCTACAGGTGTAGGCCTAGTATTTGTGGAACCAATCTGTGATCCCTGATCACAATTATGGCAATTATATCTGAATTAGCCTAGCTTATTCACCACAGAGTCCAATTTTGTTGTGCAACGTTAGACAAAATTGCTAACTGTAGGCATGTGTAGCTTAGGAGTAGCCTATAATGAGTTTTTAAAGTGTGCTATAATAGCCTGCCATAACAGCTTGAGCACCGCTACCTCCCTACCAGACACTTTCTTATTTTTAACTGTCAATGCCAATGAAAAATAAATAATTCGACCTGACGGATCATCAGACTCATTCCTATCAGAACTGAAACACTGGAACAACAAACCCTGACTCACAGTTTCCCAATAGATGGATATACGTTTCTTTGTTTAAAGAAAACAGCCAGGTTCAGGTGAGAAAGTATAAGATAAGCCTTTAACATTATCCCACTGCACTGAACAGCAACCCCATATTCACTTATGTTATAAATAGGTGAATTTATAACCTTTGGTAGCCTACACGATTCATTCTCTGTTGATTAGTTGATTACATTTGCCTTCTGGTTGACAGCACAAAGGAGTGAGGAGAATAGAGAGGGAGAAGGGCAGAGAGAGCAATATGAACAAGGTGAGAAAATGGCTATAAGATATCTATATGTATATATATATAGTAGGACTACTGTGTTTTGTTTTCTCTTTTATTTGAAGATTATTTTCTAGTGGATTACAAAATGTTTTGTATATGATTGTCAGTGATATGATGGAGGGAGGGAGATAGAGGGAGAGAGGAGGATGGAGAGAGAGAGAGAAGGATGGAGAGATAGTGGACAAAGAGAGGGACCTGGAAGAACCAGGTGAGAAAGTGGACATATACGGGCAAAAACACTTAAAACATTCCATTCACATTATATTTACGTATGCATTTAATGGAGGACTAGGCTCTTAAGAAAAAGAGATGTTGTGTTTTCCCCATCTGGTTCAGAGGCGTTATTAGATTAGATGAAAAAGTTGAAAATTAACAGCAGAAAAAAACATGAATAATCCTGTCTAAAAATATGTTAAGGCTTATTTTACCATTCAATGTATGTGCAGGGGCGTAGCTCCAAATTCTGGGCCCTGTAGAAAGACATTTTCTGCCCCCCTGGGCCTCCCCCTGCAGCAAAGCTATGAATTCTAGCATATTTTTGGGCCCTCCTCACATGAGGGCCCTGGGCACTCAGTCCCCCTTTTCCCCCCAGTGCGACGCCCCTGGGTATGTGTTCTGCAATAATCATGCTTTGTAGTTTCCATCTTTTTTCACAGCAGATGGCTTGAATCTGTTGATAGTTTGTCATAATTGCATGTCTCAATCTGCCTATTTCTTTCCCCAAAACTCACCAGAAGTCATGATTCAAGGGTTTAAAAAAAAAAAAAATCTCATGGGGGCATGCCCCCGAACCCCCTAGCTTAACTGCTATCAACTTTTCATTAGGGGCTGAGCACCCGCAAAGGTCAGATCCTAGAATCGCCCCTGGTTGACTCCCAACGGTTCTCATGGGCTTTATAACGTGGTTTAATGTACCAAAACAACGATCAATCAGCACATTTCTGGTTAGATTTTTTTGACAGTTTTCAGTGGTTATGTAGCCTGGATGCCTGCCGAACTTAGCCCCGCCCACAAAATTTGAGGTCGGCAAGTTCGGTCTGGACTCGCTCCGTTGAGAAGCAATTATTGCCCGAACAAGATCTGTTCAGATTGTCGGACAGATGATCAACAGTAACAGAATCAATCACGTCACCAAAGAACGCTTGGGTTGAATTTGTTTACATCAGGTGGCTGCCGCTGGAGAACTGAGATGTGTAGATTCCTCCATCGCGTCTGTTACAGACGATATCGACAGCGCATTCATTTTAAAATCCTCATCGGAGGAGCTCAACAACTGCCCGAAAGCATGGTGGCGTTATATGGTGGAGCGAGATAGAGAGAGACTGTGAGAGAGAGCGTTATTGGTGGAAATATAGAGATAAGACTGAAGAGAGAGCGTTATATGGTGGAAGAGACGGAGAGACGCAGAGAGAGAGCGTTATATGGTGGAGAGACATAGAGAGAGACTGAAGAGAGAGACGTTATATGGTGGAGAGACATAGAGAGAGACTGAAGAGAGAGCGCGTTATATGGTGGAGAGACATAGAGAAACTGGAGAGAGGGAGGGCCCAGCTGCAAACAAAGCGTCGAATCAGAGAAAAAAAACGTATTCCCGATTCATCTGTAGAAACGCAACTGTAGCAAGCATGTCACTATCACTAACGTTATCTACATTTATATTTACACGCAACAAATGATATATCCAGCTTCTAAAAGTCGGAAGTTAGAACGAATGCATTGTGCAAAAAAAAAAGGAAAATTTCCTCCCGTTTGGCGCGCCCCACCTGTCACGTCTCTATTCCCCACCAGTGGGGCGCGCCCCACACTTTGAGAACCGCTGCTTTAAGGTGATGTTGTATTAGGTGAACTAAATTTAACTTTTCCTCGTCATACTGCAATCCCCTTGATATTAGTACAGTGATCACAACATACCCTGGTAAATAAATGCTTCTCCTACATTCAAGTCCAAATGTATCTGCAGTTGTGCATGGTTGGCCCTGATAAAAAAATCACAACACTGAATCTGCCATGTTTTACAGACTCTCCAGACTCTCCTCACAGTATGAGAAAACCATCAGAGGAGGAAGTTATTGCTAGACAGGTGTCATACTTCAGTCAAGCGATGGTCTAAAGCACAGCGGCCAAGAGCATCAGGAAATCCTGAGTCTCAGTATCCACAGGAAGATGTCATGGTGACCACTGTGACCTTAGACCCTACATTACTAGTTGACACAACTTATACAAGAAACCCTTTACTCTGATGGAGAACATGATCTCTGGACAGTTTCCATCAAAGTTAAAGTTGCTGCTCTGTGGCATATTTTAAGGAGCTCCTTTGGTGTGAAGTATAACATTAATTACAATAATTACATTCATAAGTCCACAACAGGTGATATGAAAAACATATTTCATTACAGTGTTTCCCACACATAGACTAATGTGTGGCGGTGTGCCACACTATCAACACACCGGCCGCCGCACATTGCGTTATTAATAATTTTTTTTAAATGCTATTTAAAACACGTTCCGCTGCATTTCCTTTCCCTGCTCTGTCTGTCACTTGTGTCTCGCTCACATATACACACACACACACACACACCCAGCTCCTCCCACCGTGCTGTGTTTGGTGTTTTTAGCCCCCATGTCGCCTTCCAGGCAGCGCGGCAATGGTTATAATTAGTGTTAATGTGAGGGTTAGCTGCCTGGAAGGCGACGTTGGAGGCTTAAAACACCATCGAGCCCACCGTGCACACAGCGTCTGTCTCCATAAAGGAGAGAAGACGGCTGGCGAAATTCACAAGTTCACGAAAGGTTGGTATATATCTCGTGAACACCTTTACACAATCACAAATTCACAATCACCGACCCGACTCTCAGCAAACAAGCTAAAGCCTCAACTCTCTAAAGCCTGCTTTAGAGAGTTGAGCCATCACGATGGACGATGATATTGTCCATCGGCACAACCCTAATGCCTACTGGGCACTAGTTGAGGGTTTAGTCCCGGCCACGAACATTACCTGCCTGACGCTCTATCCCGGCTTTGATGCCTGCTGCCTCAACCCGTTCTCGCTGCAGGTAGCATACCTCAACTTCAGGCAGGAGTATGGCCCTCTCCAAGCCAACAGACCAGAGTATGTTTAGATGAGAGTAATTTATAACACTATTATATTATTATACACTTCTATTATAGTCGTCAGTTTTCTACACAAATAACAAACTGTATTAAAATAATGAATGTACATTCTGTAACTACTTATATATATAGCCATATTCTACTGCACTTCATACTATTCCTCCTGCACATACAGTGCACTTATTCTTACGTTACCGTTTCTGCACTACAATGGTACTGTTACCACACTGCACATATCTGTCTATGTGGTTCATACTGAATATCCATATTTATTCCGCTTTTCGTATAATATCAAATATTATTCTGTTAATACCCTGCATATATCTATATTCTTACTATGTTACTCCTACTACATTGCACATATCTGTACATGTTGTTCATTACTTACACTTAGTTATACATATTTGATTTTTTTTCACTTCTGGTTGGACGCAAATTGCATTTTGTTGTCTTTGTACTTGTACTCTGCACAATGACAATAAAGTATAATCTAATCTAATGTGCATTATTGATGCTGAGGGATTAGCAGATTTTTAAACTCTGATGTGCATACATACCTTTTATGGAATAGAATAACTGAAAATGTTACATCAAATAAGTCTATCACTCTTGATCATATTGACTATGTTAACAGGATTATCAATATCAACATTGCACCCCTATCATTCTCTAGGCAATTCCGATACACAGCCTACAGGCAGGTGGTCCGATAGACATATGGGTTTCTGGGCAGGGAGATCAGGAAGGCAATACCAGCTTGCGTTGTGGCCGCAATCAGGAGGCAGTTTCCAGAGGAAGGGAGGCAATCAATAAATATATTTTGTTTTGACTTAAAAGTTTAACAAGTATTTATTTAAGTAAAATCATAAGAGCATAAACGTGTACACGGGTCTGAGTTGAGCAGGCACACAGGCTTCTCTCATCAGACTGAATTTTCTGGCTTATACATCTCTAAGAGCATTTTGATTTGTTTATTAAAAGTTGGAGGAGTACCGTGGTTTAGACTTGGCGTCCCCTGGTTGGTGCACAGACTGGTCCCAGTCTTTTGGCACATGCCCTCTTCATCAGTTGTTAGACAGACTTTAGCTATGCTGATGATCAGAGAGAACAATGCACTGCTGTTGCCTGTCACAGGTTGAGGAGTAACTTATTTTCATGGTCAAACTGATATCAAACTGATATTAACTTCATTGCTGCACTCTTGTTGCTCTCTGACCACCGTCATACAGTGCTGCTTTCTGCACGTACAACAGTATCCTTTTCTCATTTTGCCTTACCAAGCTGTCACAGTGCTCTTCCACTAAACACACTAAACACACAATACTATTCAACTATAATTTGTATCCGCATAAAGCATAGCCAGCTTGACTGATTATTTTTATTTCTTACAGATCCCCCTTTTCACACCTCAGGTGTGAATACTACTAAGCTTTGGCCCTCAAACTGGTAAACAATTGGCCGCACTAGGGGAAGAAGAAGCAAGATTAATATAGCATAGCATTACATTGGTGATTCACTTCCTTCATTGTCCGAATCAGTCTCATCACCATCCTCCATCCCCAACAGGGGCATGGAGTAGGCTGGAGGAGCATCTTTCTGGAGATCTTTTTTGGTCAGAGCCACATCAGTCCATCTGTTCACCAGAGTGCGACAACAAGGGATGCAACAGCATCCACAACACACCAATATGCCCAGAAACACTGCCACGGACATAAGCATGGAGAGCACAATTGCTTTGCCAAAAACGTCCTCCAGCCAACTGGTGATGGGGTTTTCAGCCACACCCGAGTTCTCTGCTAATTCATTGGCTAGAGAGGTCAACCCCTCCAAGGCTCTAGTGATGCTACCATCTGGGGCAGTATTATTGGGAATAAATGTACAACAAGCATCTCCAAACATGTGGCACACACCCCCTTTTTCTGCCAACAACATGTCTAGTGCCATACGGTTAAACCTTGGCTGTGTGACATTGGGAGCGAACAAAGATGTGTTGTAAGTGTACATACAAAACTTCTTAGGTAGGTGTCCCACATTCATGGTAGAGCTGTTGGATTGTGTGATGCAAGTATAGTTACCAGGGTAGGCGACCACTCCTGGAGGCGGTTGTATTGCTCGCACTCTGGGATACAGGAGAGACAGGGTCCTGCAGACATCACTTTCCATGGTCACATCACTTTAAAGACTTAACATACAATTATAACCAATAGGGTCGTCCACCGGTGAGAGTGGGAATGGTACTGTCCCCAAATGAGGTCTTGCTTTAGCACAGATAACACAGTCAGACATGTTATGCGTTCTAGCAGTATATTTCATCATTTTGAGCCACGTGTTACCTGAGAGTGTGAAACCGGTTTCCATCGCCAACCTTTCCTCAATGGTAAAGTCCTCTAGGTTCAAATATTTTAATAATGGCCCTTTAGAGTCTTTCAGGACACCCATACATGTGTTCATTGCGTCAACCTGGACAGTAATGGATGTGGACAGTGTACTATTACTCCATGGGTCTGTAACTCGAATGATGAACTGTCCTAATGGATCTTTCCCTTCAGCATACAATCCCATAACATAAGTCCCTGCATCCTCTGGTTTTGGATCCTTCAACGTCACATATATAGTATTACATTTCCGTTCCTGGCATCTTCCTTCCTGCTTTCTACCGACACTCAGTCTGGATTTCAGGTCTCTACGTGTTATCGTAAGGTGCATTGTATCATATGGTTCACATCCCACATTTCCCCAATCTGAGCCTGTGTTAGCTATGGCACACTTCCAACTGCCACACCACTTGTCTGAGTTGGTCGTGACGCATATGTATATGACTTCCTCTCTCCTGTCTTTGGTGGTGCATGGCACTATGTCGCATATGTCTAATAGGGCTGTGCCAGTGTTTCCCCTAATAAATGACAATGTGATCTGTCCCTTCGTTCTAGTCACCTGAACCTCCCTTCTTCCTCTGTCATATTTGGCATGTATGAACCAAAATAACAACATAACGAGTATGGCTGTAGATATTAGCATACCTATCCAGACCTTCCATGTGCATCTATAGTAGTATTTTGGTCTGGGTTCACTCCCTTGGCCTGATTGCCTAAGTTTGAACGGGAGTGGCATTGTTGATCAAATCAGCTCTAACTTCCCTCAAATCACGGGAAGGTGTAGGTGCTGGGGCACAATATGTCAGGTGGTGCCAAGCAGCTCCTGCCATGCCTTTTACTTGGACAGAGTGTGAGGTAACCTCCCTCACTTCGTACGGTCCAAGCCACCTGGGCTCGGTCCACTTTCTCTTGTGGACTTTCACTCACACCCAGTCACCTACCTTGACACTGCTCCGGGGCTCCTCTTCTCCCGGGGTCTGTGCTCTGGCAACCTGTTCAGATAAAACTGAAGAAAGACTGGTCAATGCCTTCATGTTGTCATCATATTCTTGTTTACACACATCCAGAGATGGCATATGACCTCCATCCCTGGGTGGGCCTGGCATTTTTCTTCCAGTCAGTAACTCATGAGGAGATAAGTGTGTGTCGGATCCTGGGGAACTGCGCATAGACATAAGAGCTAACGGCAGTGCTTCTACCCATGTTAGTTTTGTACCTTCACACGCTTTAGCGATTTTTCTTTTCAGTGTCTGGTTGGCCCTCTCCACTAATCCCTGTGATTGTGGATGATAAACTGACCCATATCTGTGTATGATCCCTAATGCCTCTTCTACTTTCTGTAGATGTTTGTTAGCAAAATGAGATCCATTGTCTGATCTGATTGTGCGTGGTACGCCATATCTGGGTACTAGTTCATTTTTCAGCCATTTTACAACGGTCTGTGCTGTTTCATCTTTACTTGGTATCGCTTCAACCCATTTTGTGAATCTGTCTACCATTACAAGGAGATACCTTTTTCCCCCTACTCTGTTCTCTGGCCCCATATCTGTGAAATCTATGGTGATGTCTTGAAAGGGGGCTGTAGGCACAGGGAATTTTCCTGCTGGTGCCTTGAATGGTTTCTTGTTATTGTGTTTGTTGCATGTGTCACATTCTTCCACACAGTTGGTGATGATGTCTGACATCCATGGGTGCCACCATAGTTCTTTCATGTTTGTCAAGGTTCTTCTGGTTCCCTCATGGGTGGGGCCTTGCATGGTTGGGAACAATAGTTGACATAGCTTTGCCGCAGCCACTATGTGTCCAGTGTGTGACCTCCAAATGCCGTCTTTATCCTTGCATGCTCCTTTTCTCTGCCATTCTGAATGTTCATATGGTCCGGCCTCTTCTTGGATGTCTTTTATGTTTTCTGTGGTTAGTTCTGTTGGTCCTCCCTCTGGTTGCAGTGTCATTTGTCTGGGAGTGTACCCTCCAACTTCTTTGGCTCTTTGGTCTGCTGCTTCATTTCCTTTTGCCACTCTTGCGTCTGCTTTGTCATGTCCTTTGCACTTCATTATTGCCACTGCTGCTGGCGCTTTTACTGCTTAGTAGGGTTACCAGTTGATCCTTGTGCTTGACAGGAGTCTTGCTAGTGGTCAGGAAATTCCTCTTCTGCCATTGTGGTCCATCTATATGCACCGCTCCATGTGCGTATGCTGAGTCTGTGTAGATATTGACCCTTTTCCCTTTTGACCACTGCAGTGCTTTTGTGAGTGCCAATATTTCAGCCATTTGTGCTGATGCAGGTTGTGGTATTATTCCTGAGTCCACTTCGGTGTGTGTACCGTCTGCGTGTTATTCCATCACTGCATAAGCAGCCACATTTCCATTTTCTCCTTTGTAGCAGCATCCATCTGTGTACAGCCAATGTTGTGCATCTGGCAGAGGTTTGTTTTTCAGGTCTGGCCTGAGTTTCAGTTCTTGTGCTGCCACTTCTTCACAGCTGTGGGGTTGTCTCAGCTCCTTCTGTATTTTCAGTTTTCGTTCAGTACTGAACGTGAATGCATTGCTCTGCAGGAATGCGGTCACTCCGTGGTCCGTGTGGATCTGCAATGGGTGATGCATGACCAGCTGGGTAGTTTTTTGGACAGCTTTCGATAGTGCAGCCAGATGTTGAGCACAGGATGTTTGTCCTTGTTCATGGTGTCCAATTTTGAGCTGTGGTAGGTTAGCACTAACCTGTCTCCCCCTTTTTTCTGGAAAAGAGCGGCATGAACATGTCCGTTCTTGACAGAAACATCAAGATGAAATGGAATGGTGTAGTCAGGTGCAGCCAATATGGTGGCCTGGGAGAGTGCTTCCTTAGTGAGGGAGAAGGCAGTTTCAGCTTCAGGAGACCATTGAAGGAGAGCATTTAGGTTTCTGTTTCCAGCTTCCGCCACTAGGTCTCTGAGTGGTTGGATGAGGAGGGTGTAATCAGGGATATAGTTTCTGCTGTACCCCGTCAAACCCAGGAAAGAGAATTGTTTCTGTGGCGTTCCCGAGACTCCAACCACCACAGTGCTGCCATATGATAAGGGAAGCTGAGTTGTGATACAGGAATATGTAGCCCCAGAGTCAGCCAACATTAAGTGTTTCCTTCCATTTATGGTGCATTCAACGAGTGTCTCTTTCGGGGGTGAATACGTGTCCAATTGGTTGGCTGAAGTCTCTGGGCCCCATCAGTATTGTTCTCCCATCCAAACCTGAGTGGGCAGGTGGGTTATTATTAGTCTTTTCTGGTATTACTTCAGTTGTGCCACCAGATGTTGCCAGCTTATCATTTTTCCTTTTCAGTTTACCCAGCAGTTTAGTCAGCCCCCTTGTGACATCTTTCGCTACAGCTTTCTTTTGTTTACGCCCCCATGCAGGTCCCCACCTACTACTTCCTTTTTCTTTCCATTCTGTGTCTGCCACTCGTGCCTGACTCTCTGCTCTGATATTCAAAGTTCTCAATACACTCTCATCTCTCCCTATGTCTGTTAACAGTCCTTCCTCTTCCCACTTACAGAGTATCTTTTTCCCTGTCTCAACCCATTGTTTCTGCTGCCCCCCCCTCGGTGCTTTCTTCCCCAGTTTCATCAACAGAAAAGCTTTCAGTTCTTCCATTTCAGCACCGTATGCACAATCTTTCACTTCTTTATGCTATGATACAGTCCGAAACACACCATATATGAGAAACCGTATATTATTTTCAACGAACAATTGTCTCTGCTTTTCAAAGTGTCAATTTGACTCTGTAACGTCAGTCTGTCCCTTGTCCTGCTGTATGTTGCTCTCAAAATCTGAGTCTAGCTCTAAACTCACTTCGTCACCACTACCTGTTACTGTTTCACTCTTTTCCTAAAGTATTCTCCCCTGTCCGTTCTGACACTTTACACAATGAATCCTCAATAGTAATTTTTTTTACTTCAAGCTGTGCCTTATTAATTATATCCTCTTCACAGTATACCTCAAAATCAAACAGCGCTCTGGTAATTTTATTCTCTTCACAATATACTTCAAAATCTGCCTCCGTATCGAAATGTAAAAAGTTTTCTGTCATTGCATTGAATTCACAATCATTGGCTTTTTAACAGTATCTACCAACCAACAGACTGCGATTCCTCTAATTAAGTCAAATTAAACCAACTCTCCAATTTTTCTAACCAAGAGCTTTTTACGGTGAATTCACAAACATTGGCTTTTTACAGTATCTACCAACCAACCGATTGAATAAACAACCATTGGCTTTTTACAGTATCTACCAACCAACCGACTGCGATTCCTCTAATTAAGTCAAATTAAACCAACTCTCTGATTTTTCTAACCACCCAGATAGCAATGAGTTGGCGGACCACCGGCGGTGCTCCAGAGGCAGTAGAAGCGTCAGAATGGGCTCGCGAAAACCGTTTGCCGGTGGCCGCCGGCAGCGCCGCTTTTAAAAGCGGCTGCCGCGCCCTACCTATCGTTCGAGGCCGGCCCGCGGACAACCGCCCGTTCGCCGCCGTTATACCAAAGGTGGCCATTCTGCGGCCCGTCGGAGGCAAACGCTATTTCTGGCGATCTGCCGCCGGTTATTGTGTGTATATATATATATTCATTTATTTATATTTAATATTTATAGCATGCAGTTTATCAAGAATAATGATTGATCAAACCAGACAAATTTCCATTTGGCGTTTTAATTCCACATTTCAAAGTACAGTAACTGTCATTGAAACAAGACGTGTCAGATCACTTAAATACACACACATATATATTATATATTTACACATACATACATACTGAGGTAAAAACAGTAGTAGAACAGACATGCATAACTGCAATGCTGACTTGTGACACAAGGATTTACAAGTTCTATTTAACAATAGAATAAAAGTTAAGCACTGTGACAAAACGAAAAAAGCAAATGTTAACAACAGAGTAAGTAGAATATTTGGTGAAATAGGATTTCCAAGCTATTTTTAATAGAATAACAGTTAAGCACACTGATGGAATGAAAGTAGAATTTTGGTACTAGTTAATGTGCAATATCAAGTAACAGGTATGAAATTTACAGACTATAATACCATTGTTAAGCACTGACAATGAAATAAGCCAATACTAAAGTTACGTTAAAATATTTGGTACCAGAACAGATAATGAGCAGATATCAAGTATTAGAGGTATAATCTAGGATTTACAAGCTATATTTATAAATAGAATAGTTAAGCACTGTAACAATGAAATAAGCAGCAAATTGTATAGGAAGTAATTGAGATCTTTGGTATCAAAGAATGTGCAGGATACCAGGTAATATACATTTTGACATTAAATTTACACATGACAACAAGTGGGAACAAACACAGTTAACAGCAGGAAATCTGGCTGTAGAGAACACAGCCAATCAGAACGTGTGGAGTGGTTGGGGTCTGCGTGGGGTAGTGGGCTAAGAATTGCGGGACAGTCTAAGTAATGATAATCAGTCTTTCAAGCCTGACTACGGGATCTCCAGAATGAGGCAGCGCAAAATGGGCATATCTTCAGTGATCCCTCGTGCGCCTGTATAAAGGACAAACAACCTCACCATCCCATATCCATCAAGGAGCTGCCCTGAAGGCAGGGTCATGGGGAATAAAAAAAAAAAAAAAGAAGAAGAAAAAATAATTTCCACAGAGAATAGTGTGGATTGGGTGAGTGTAGTCTGGCACTTCTGGCTTCTTGATGTTACTGACTGCAGGATAAAGAAAGTGTTCCGTTGTCCAGTGAGCGGGGTGTCAGTAGTCAGCCTAGGTTTAAAGGGGTCGGCTGTGGGTCCCTCTCAGCTGTCGCGGCGCCTTTTCCGCCTTCACGGTCAGATGCTTTCAGGTAACGCGTAACGTTAACCTGGACCGCCTCATCAGTGGCTCTCCAACAGACACATTGGCACTGAAATGTTGCTGCATAGTTTCCATTTTGTTGTCCATGCCTTACGCATCACATCTCAAACTCCAAAGGCGTCGCAGCATTAGGGTCTGATCTGCACCTACAGGGGTTCCCAGAATAAAAGAATAAAGTAGTCAGTCCTGGTCCCACAACTACTAAACTATGACATTTATATCTAGGTCTACTACATGTTCAGGTGGCCCCAGTGGGAATTAAACCAACAACCACAGGTGTTTGCAAGTTTACCTGATTGCCAAGTGCAAGAAAAACGTCTTCAACATTGTCCCAACTTGCTTCACCTGCTCTTGAAGTGAGCCGCTGTCCCAAAGCTACAAAATGAAAAGGCATATGGTAATTTTGAACCTAAATTACACACAAAAAAAGTAAAATTTAAGAAAGAGTGCATATTCTCACCTGCTCGTGCATTGCTTTCCCTCAGGGTGTGGTTCTCCTCCCTCAGAGCTTGGTTTTCATTCTGGAGTCTCTGGAAATCTACATAAAATAAATAAATAAATACCATATTTCCTGGAAGAAAAGTTTAGCAGTAGAGATAACACACATCAGGTACTGATAAGAGAAATAAGGGTTAAAAGCAAAATTAAAGAAAATGATACATGTACACATACACTATATTATGTCTCGTATGACCGCTTCATCTCATTAGACACCATTGCTTATTATAGTGCATTCACATCTTTGTGTGTAAAAAAAAAAAAAAGAAAGAAAATTAAACTCACAGCCAATTTCTGATCCATCATTCAGGGAATGTCTGAACCAATGATAGCGCCAGGGCCTCTTTTATGTTTGTGGATGGCCTGTAAATGTAAAAAAAAAAACACTTTCAGTAAATAAACAAACAAGTGACATTACAGATTTAAATTTCCAGATATTTAAATATTTCCAAAAGTAAGATAATCTGAAAATATCAGAGACATTGAATTTCAAGGCACAAGTATCATTAACTATAAGGGTTATATGGATATGCATACCCCACTGTCGAAGAAGTTGTGACTTTCACAAAATCTTCCACCGACACATTCAAGCCCCATTAAAGAAACATGTCTAGGTATAGAGAGATTATGTCAGGGCAGTAAGAGTAAAATGCTCACCTCTAAAATTCTCTGTCAGCTCAGACAGCCGCCAGTCAGTTAGCTTATCAGCGACAAAGCTGTCCATTCAAAATAACCTGGAGAAAACATAGCAATATAGCTAGAGGTTAGCAACAATTCGAAGACTTGACCCACTTCTTAACTAACTCTCACTACTTCAACCAGTAGAGCACTGTTTAATATGATAAGCACGGCACAGCTGGTAAACATTAGTCAATTATTGTGTTGCGTCGCGATAGCCGTGGCTACATGCCAACCACAGAATTAGCTACCACGGCTAACGCTAGTCTCAACGTAGCAACTAGCTAAGCCATGGTCATTTATTTCAGCAAATGGTGCTAAACTAGCAACGGGGACATGGACACAGAAAAGTTTACGTTACATCAACAGTGAAAATAATCGCTTACCTTGAATACACGACGAAGTTTCACCGAAGAAGCACAGGCCAAAACGGATAGATGGCCGCGGTTTACTTCAACGACTGTTGTGAGAAAATTCAAAATTCCAACAACTGGGGGGGTGGGGGGCCTTCTTCTTCTACGGGGGTAGAGAGGGCAGGAGGTGTTTCTTCTTCCTCTTCTTCTGAATTTCTGGCAGACTGATGTGTATGTTATAGGAGCAAGGGTTTAATATATGAACTTATTTCTTCTACTTCTTAGTTAATATATCCATGTTTAGAGGGTGTGTCAATTTATTTCTCCTACAAATGGTGATACTGTTTTATCATAATGTACACAACACACAAGTGTGATTGTTCATATTATAAATGTTGACATGACAATATAATAATTAAAAATACATTGAGAGAGAGAGAGAGTGAGAAAGCCAACCCTATAACCCAGAAATGGTTACTCTCTGAAAAAATAACCCACGATTTTAACCCAACATAAATAACCCAGAAACTGGGTTGAAGAAATAAACCAGGAGTTTATATAAATAATTTGATATATTTTACATATATTACTGTATAATCGATTCAGAGTTTCAAAGTAATTTAAATGTCATTTCCTAAATCATACCTTATCATGGAATCAAAAGTCAAGAATCTGTTATAAACCCTAATGGCTTTGGAGCAAAAAAACTATTTGATGTAATTCACATATAGGCTATTATGATTTTATAATCGCTTCAAATGTGAAAATTAGTTAAAACGCTGTCAGTTCCACTCTAACTCCCAACATGCCAAACCAACATGGCTGGTCGATTCTGAGAGTAGCCTTGTATTTCAAAGCGGCTTGCCACCAGCCGGCCGCGGTCCATTAGACAGAGGCAACCGCCAGAGAAAGTGAAGCAGTCGGCCCGCCAGCTGTTCGCCGGCGGCATCTCGCAAGAAATGGGAGTGACGTATTCGGCGGCAAACGTTTCATCCCCGCCAGCGGGACGCACCTATAGCCGACAGTTTAGGGCCGGCGGCAAAAAGAAGCCCTGCGGATATTTTTTGCTATCTGGGCAAGAGCTTTTTACGGTGAATTCTCAATCATTGGCTTTTTACAGTATCTACCAACCAACCGATTGAATAAACAACCATTGGCTTTTTACAGAATCTACCAACCAACCGACTGCGATTCCTCTAATTTAGTCAAATTAAACCAACTCTCCGATTTTTCTAACCAAGAGCTTTTTATGGTTTTATTTCATCCAATGTATTCAACTTTCCGACCAGTTGTAGATCAAAAGCTTTTTACGAGTCTCTTATAGCCAATTTATAGGTCTCGTCAGACCATTGAACCTTCGAAGGTTTACCTCTTTGATTTTAGTTTTGCCCAACTCTCCGGTCTCAATGAACCAAGAGCTTTTTACAGGTCTAATTTAGATTTAATTTTTGTTGCCCAACTCCCCGAATCACGGCGGACCAGGAGCTTTTTACAGGCTAATTTAGATAAAAAAAATGTTTGTTGCCCAACTCCCCGAATCACGGCGGACCAGGAGCTTTTTACAGGCTTTCTTTTCACTCTGTTAACAGTTCTTATTTTGCAATTTCGTTTTACTGTTTAGTTTTCTTTTATACTCTTAAGATTTCATTCAATTTACCAACGGCACTCTTGTTCTTCTTCACTCAAAAATTTGGTTATGCTCAATGTGCAGAAGTTAGATAGTAACAGGTCTCTGCTTACCTTATTTTTGACAGCGCGCTGTTTTGAGTGAAGGAAAAACTGGAGTCCGTCCTGTCTGCTCAATTCAGGGGAAGCCTAACCGGTCTGAATTGAAATGCAGGGGAAACTGGAGTTTGGGGCTAGCTAGCTGCCTGCCAACAGCTCATAGCTAGCTTAATAAAATGCGGGGGAAACGGGGGTGTTTGTGCTAGCTAGCTGCCTGCCAACAGCTCATAGCTAGCTTAATAAAATACGGGGAAAACGGGGGTGTTTGGGCTAGCTAGCTGCCAACAGCTTATAACTAGCTTAATGCAAACTGCATTGCTGTCAAGGCAGACAATTACGAAAACCTGTTCTAAAGCTCAGTCTTCCCCTCCCTCTCTCTGTATACTGAAGCCCTGATGCTAGGAATTTGCAGTCAGCGCATTTTTAATCCAGATGAGGGAATGATTTCAGACGCAATTTTAGCTACTCCTGTCATCAAATCATCAGCTACCAAATGTTAGCTAATGCAATAGCCATGTATGTTACTAGTTAGATGGTGGATTGCCCAATACATACATGCTCAAATCACTTCTTTATTCTGAAATTATTAGACTAAAACATTACGAAATCAGCCAAATTAAGAGTTACAAGAATTAAAAGTAAGACTTAATCTGCTAAGAGCTCTTTTTCGGTGCATGGAATTTCTGCAGGTGCTAGCACTTGGTCCTCCAGTCTTGCCCGCGCCTGATTCAGGTGAAAGCTTTGATGGTGGTGGACTTGATTCCATCGAGTGCACCGAGGGAACAGCATCGGTAATCAGCCTCACACGAGACTCCAACAAATCTCCAGGTCTATAACTCTCCGGAGTGAAATGAGCACCACAAACGACTGAGTGTGTGGTGACAGACGCGGCAAGTCTGCTCACTTCACCTGCACAAAACGCACCCAAAAACGAAAAACCTTGCTTTTCCTACAAGGAAAATGATGTACACGATTTCCTGACAGACTGGACCTTGTGCAACCAGCACAAACACAATAATTTACCATTATGACTTACATAAACTTCCTCTATATCTTGCTCTCTCTCACCACTGTAGAGTGAGAAGCAAGCGGGAGCACAACCTATTGTTTGCCTCTGCCTACGTCATATGATGCGTTGCTAGCGGGAAAGGCTACTTCAGAGCCTGGCTTAAAAATGGGCACCCTTTCATCAAAATTTCTGCTTTAGGGTTTGTGTAACAAAGCAATTTCTACTTATGTGTTTTTAAAAGACCTAAACCTAAACATTACGTATTAATTCAGTTATGAATTCAACCTGCACATTGCTCTTTAAGCACCGCCCGAGTCATTACCATAGATTGTATTACACCGTATTCAGTGTTGTATAAAGTACTAGAAAGCAAAAGTATCGTACTAGAAAAAGACTTTGGTAGAAGTGAAAGTTACCTTTTAGAATATTACTTAAGTAAAAGTCTTAAAGTATCTGATATATACTGAACTTAAGTATCAAAAGTAATTTTCTGATATTTAATGTACTTAAGTATTTTAAGTAAAAGTAAAAGTTTTTTTTTTTTTTTTTTTTTAAAGCAAGCGGAACTTTTATTGTGGCTTTCTTATAGTAAAGCATATTTAGGGTTCCCATATTTCTTAATCTCACTCATCAAATCAAAATCACATTCTTTTCTAGGACTTTTCAGGCACAATTATCTTAAGTTCAAAGAACAAACAGCATAGTTTTAGAGCTGACATCAATGTACAGAAACATTTCTTGCAACACTGGTGTATGACGTTATCTTCACCACTACCCTGTTCACCGAGTTCACCACTATCGCCGGGTAGTCGCAGGGCTCAACATAAAAAAAAATCCCCACTGGCCCCCGGGGCCAGTAGATCAGAGTTTTGCTGGCCCCTTCTACATTTTTACTGTCCCTGAAAGAAATATCATAGGTGTGATTGGAAAAGGACAAAAAAGCAGGAAAATATACGCATAATATATGACGCTTTAGAAAATGGTTCTAACCCAGCTAGCCACTGCCACTGGATGTTTAGCCTTTAGCAGCAAAGCTAGACCAGGGGTCATCAACTACATTTTTCCAAGGGCCAGAATTGTTTTAAGCAGACACTCCAGGGGCCGGACTTTCAAATAAAGAAAATAAAATTATACCTAATACGCATCATCTTGTTTGATATTTTCACTTTCTTACTAAATTAATGCTATATTTTTTACATTAGTAAGCAAACCCCTAAAAACATGGAAAATCCATAATGATAACTAGATAGGCTACTTAACTAGAAAATGATCTCAGATTTGTCCTGTATGCCTAATTTGAAATAACACAATTCTGTTGCTAAATAATACAACCGGCAACATCATCAAGAATGAAGAACGCGTCATTCACGTGCATATTAAGTAGCCACATGTATTTGTTTTGGTCTTATAACACATCCATAGGTTTACCGCTCCAGCGGAGAGGATGGCTCGTTTAGACAGCAGCTACGTTTACAAGCTTTTGTCCAAAGTTCAATATTGGTTGCAAATTAAGACAAACCGCAAAGTCGCTATTTGCAGAGTAGAGCTGTGTTTGCACAGCGCGGTGGACGAGAGTGGACAGCGCAGACTTAGATATCGGTTTCTATGTGTTTCTGCCTGTAGAACAGGTAGGTGGGTTATTGTTATTAAGTATTGACTTTTTAATCATGGAGGTTTTATTGTAGGCTACCTACTTACAGTAACGAGTTCAGACTGATGTTGGCACCCCCCACTCAATTAGCATACAGGCACAGGGAAAAATAAATGTGGAAATACAGAAATAAATAAATGTGGAAATACAGAAATAAATAAATGTAGAAATGTGGAAATACAGAAATACAGAAATAAATAAATGTAGAAATAAATAAATAAATAAATATAAGGGCCGCAGGTCCGATTCAAACCCGGCCGCTGCAAAGGACTCATGGAGCACAAGCTCTTACTGGGGGAGTTAGAGGCCGCCCCAAGTCATTCATCTTTTGACCAATAGTGATTTGGCATGTGATTTATGTATGCCTATTCAGTTCGCTGTGCAGTACGCACCGTACCATGTAGCCTACTTCATGGAGGGGGGGAGAGGCAGAGGTAGAGTGGTCTGCGATCCCCCCAGCACCCCGCACCCCCTGCAGAAAATGACTTCCCGCGCCTCTGTCTTCCACCACTGTTTAACACTAGGTTATGTTATGGTTCGATGCTGAGGCTTGCTGTCTCAGTCGAGGATTGGATGAATTTTCATCACATGGCTGTGCGTCACACTGTAAACATGATTTCCCTTTGAAGCTAAAAAAGCGTAGAATTTTATGCATTTTACAATTTCTTGATCATGCAAATGGTTGATTTTTTTGCAAATTGTTGAAGGACATTTTCAATGGAATTTTATATCCATTTGTGATTTTTTTTATTTTTTTTAATTTTTTTTGGCTTAACTTTGGAGCTTTTTTCATAATGTCGGCAGGTTCTACCAAGACGCATTCAGGGACGGTCAGAATTTTGAGAATCCGACGAACAATTTGTTTTTTTCAGCTTCTTTATAGGGTAAGTGTTTTTTTCTTTTAAACAAAACATGCTTTTTACAGACTGATCTCATTAAAGTGATGGTTCGGTGTAATTTCACTCTAGGGTCCTTTGCACCATGACCTCGAGCCAAACACCCCCCCAGAAGCTTTCTTCAACATTAGGAGAGTTAGCGTAGAGTAGCGTTATCAGCTGAATAGCTTAGTGCAGGGGCTAATGGACCCACATTTGTATCTCGTAAATGACCCCACTAATAATGCCCGAAATGATACCAAACTTCTACACTAGTACAAATAGGTTATGCACTCCTAAAACGATGGATTGGAAAGTTTGTAAGTACACCAGAAGTTTATGAACACTTTAAGTGGCGTATGTATGACACGCCAATTCGTATGCCATTATGGTGTGTTATCAAGACGCACAATCGCTTTTTAGCGTGTTTATCAACGCCGTTTGGCCTCCATTGACCTACATTACATGTGAATTATCGCCGTAGCGAGTAGAATGAAAGGACGGAAGTCTGCAGAAGGGGTTGGGGGTGGATGGGTAAAACATAGGACTTTCACCCAGTAGAGCCGGGGATCGCGTCCCGCATGTGGCGTTTATCAACCATTTCTTTTTTTTTCTTTTTTAAGCCTTCCCCAGTGTTTTTTTCCTAAACCCAACCGTTTATTGTTTTCCTAAGCGTGTGACGTTGGTCACCGTCGGGTTTTTGTCATTTTTTTTTTAGTGGCAACGCCACATGGTGTCTGTTTACATCCGCTATATACAGCGTAGACATACACGTGGATAGCTCAAAATGTGTACAGATAACACGCCATTTGGCTTTAGGAAAGTGGCGTGTATGTTTACACAAAGTCATGATGCCATGTTGCTTTTTCAATCCCACCAGCGGGTTTTGGGGTTAAGAGGGTTTAACTTTATTGTGTTGACAGATGACACTATATAATTATACAATATACTCTACAGTACTTCAAAGGTACATAATCTGTAGCTTGACGAACATTTCACAGCATAAATATGGCAATGGCAATGAAAATGTATTAAGTGAAAAGATCTAAGTTACTCTGTGAAAAATGGACACAGCACAGTCCTCACAATAGCTTTTGATACTTTAATTACTAAGCAGTCAAGGAGCAAGACACCTGTCCAGCAATAACTTCCTCCTCTTATGGTTTATCATGCTGAGGAGAGTCTGGTGGGTCCAAGAACACCTCATCTAACAAGAACCTTCAGGACCGAGCATCTGGTCAACATGGCAGATTCAGTGTTGGACTATACTGTCACTTTTGATCAAGGTAAAAAATGTACTCTACAACTGCAAATACATTTGGTCTTAAATAAAGGAGAAGCATCTATTTAACAGTGTGTGTGGTGATCAATACTAATATCAAGATGATTACAGTATGATGAAAAAAAGTTTCATTTGTATTCTTTATTGTTTAACTTACTACAACATCATCTTAAATGTAGTTATGGCAACACCTAGTTACTCAGTTTAGTCAAGTATGGAGGAAGAATTTGATTAGCTATTAAAACCCATTTTCATTCGTATAACTCGAGTTAAAGGTATGGCTGGGCAGTCGAAATGTTAAGTAGTGCTAATTAAACCCACCAGCGATCTCGGCCGACACTGTCTTTTAGCAGGCTCAGTTGTAAAACCTAAAGATATTTGGTATTGATGACAAAATCCTCGTAATATAAACCTACCCGGAGGACAATGTCAAGCCGATTCGTGCCTTTGAGCACAGCAGTGAATTGACTGCATTTTTATAGTGCTTTTATAGTCTTAACGACTACTGAAAGATCTTTTACATAGTACAGGTACCATTTACCATATACAGTACACACACATTCATACACTAGTGGCCAAGGCTGCCATACAACTTGCCACCTGTTCATCAGAGGAACATTCACACACATATGGCGCAGCATCGGGAGCAATTCAGCGTTCAGTGTCTTGCCCAAGGACACTTCGACATGGGACTGCAGGGGCAGGGATCGAACCACCGATTGGTAGATGACCACTCTATCACCTGAGCCACCCTACTTGAATAAAAAAACTATAAAACTATTACCATTCAGCTTTGGAAAGGCAAATAAGGTGCCCGGACAGTTAGAGGCGAAGGCTTCTTATTCTGTTTAGTTTAACAGCAGTTGGCATCCATCGATATTATATCGATATCGATATATGAGGCTAGATATCGTCTTACATTTTGGATATTGTAATATCGCAAAATGACACAAGAGTTGTCTTTTTTAGGTTTTAAAGGCTGCATTATAGTTAAGTAATGTAATTTTCTGAACTTACCTGACTGTTCTAGCTGTTCTATTATTTGCCTTTACTCACTTATTACTGATGATTATTTATCAAAAATCTCATTGTGTAAATATTTTGTGATAGCACCACTAGTCAACCCTACAGTATCGATGTATTTTATCAAAAATTTGATTTTCTCCATATCGCCCAGCTCTAGATGAGAGGTCAACAGACTCCTTTGAAAATGGCCTAACTTAAGTTATTTAGCCCCCCTTATCGAAAGCTACTTTCATTTGATACCAAATATCTTTAGGTTTTACAACTGAACCTGCTAAAAAACTGTTGAGTCAGGACCACTTTGTCAATAAATAGATTTTATTCATTCATTTGTATTTGGCGGTATGGCTCTGTTCTGGGGCCTCCCCGCTCTTCCACATGCATACGTAGAAAACCTGACGCAGGAAGAGCACACCTCCTAGCCCTTCCATGTGCATACATGGAAAGCCTTAAGCAGGATGTGTGGCAGGATCCTTCTAGGGCACAGAACAGAGCATCATCAATAACAACAGACAGCACATTGACTAAGTCAGACAACATGAATGTAAATGTAAAAGGAGGAGCTGGGATGGAGGTGGGTTGCAAGCACTATCAGAGATGCAGGGAGGTAGGCTGAGAAAAGCAGTTTAAATAGAGCGCTCTATTTGGGAAATCCAATTATATGCTAAGAGGGAATCAGCTGAGCCATCAGCTGGTGTGCTGGGTTAGGGACTATCAGCTATGAGCTGAGATAATAGCCAAGTGTTGTGGTTATGGACATTTCTGTTGAGGTTGTTCATATTTCTGTTACTGTTTTGTATATGTATGGTTGTGATTGGGTATTTTTCTGTTCTCCTGGGGCCTGTTTCACAAAACCAAGATAAGGGATTAAGCTGGGATTTCCCCGTTATCCTGGATGAATTTAGCCTTGACTCGGTTTCACGAAAGCGGAGGCACATAAATCACCATGGAGATTTATTCTGTGCAGCTAGCCTGCCCCCGACCAGGCTAACAGCCAGCATTTATTTAATCCTGATCCCCCAGCAGTGGTTTTACCCTATTGTTATCAGCCTGGATTAAAATACAACAGGTGCATATTGCTGTTCATTTAAGTACTGTTATTATTTAAAATTGTGACCATTATTTTTTTTTTTATAATTATTCATGTGACAGTCACTGTTAGGGCGCTGACACACCAGGCCGATTATCGGCCGTTAGACAGACTGGCGAGGTCAGTGACTCAAATCTGTTCGGTGTGTCTGATATCGGGTAATGACTCAGAAATGATGTTGGGAGAACTCAAAGATGACGACCAGTCCAAAGAGTACAAATCAAATGCAGCTTTATTTACACAGTGAACAAACTCTCATGACAATGAGACAACCATGGGCATACAAACATGTCTGCTCAAGGGTGACCAATATGTACATCAGAATGAATACCTTTTAAACTCTCTGTTTGTGCTTACACAGCATGAGACATCTATTTCAGTTGGAACAGTTTACTCTTAAACTACACCTTTTATGGCCGATGCTCCTAATAGATTCCCACATTCCTGGCTCCGATTCCTCTGTGTGAAAGTTGTACCCAAACTCATAATAGATTTACACATTCTTGTGGGTGAAGTTTGTCCCCAGACTAACCTTCTTGTGTAGTACCCTACATACAAGATATAAAATACATTTGAAACATGTAGGCTGAAATATCCAACCTATCAATCCTCCCTTTTTTATCCTAGTTAAGATACAGTGCTACAATGTGATATGTAACAATATGAACCCCTGGAATGCATTTTGAATGATGATTATCCCCATACATCACTTACATTAAAGATAAACAATGCTAATCATGGCAGAGGCGAAAACCTGGTGGCTGTTTCTTTACCAGGACAAAATTCCTCTGCGATCCCCTCATCAAATTGCTGCCAGCCGAATCTTTGGGGCGATCACATTATTCTTCGTCATGATAGCATAGTTCCTCCATCATTTCCTACATATTCTTAACCCATTTACATTTAATTTTTTATTCACATCTTTTAATCCACTTGGAAAAAAAACATTTCCAGAGTTACAAAACTCCGTTGTTGGAATTAATTCTACTAACACTTTAGGCTTTCCTACAATTACCCCGTCAGTAGGTGACTTGTATTAAACAGTCATTCTTACTTCTCTGAAATCAATACAAGTAATACTAATACTATTTATGTAAAATGCCCTTGTCGCATTTGTTCTTAAAGGAAGTATTATACATTGCGTTTTTGTCATTGAGTGGAGTGATGTCATCCTTATGTCCAACACCCCCCCTCTTTAAACCTCATCTGTTTAACATTACTGTATAAACTAGACAGATGCTTAGCAATAACATGACACTCAGCAATATACTATCTTATAAAATAGACCCATGCATATTTTAGTCAATACCAATTTCCCAATGCATTCAAATTTAGACCGATATTGCAATTATTCAACTCAAATAACCATTTCAACCCATCATTGTAAACACTGTGAAATGTGAAAATTATCTTAAACTCTTCTGATTTTACCTCTGTTAATCAATAAGCCAAAATCGAAATCATTATTAAAATTCAATGAATTGCATAGCTCCACTCTGGAGTCAGTTTAAGTTGTTTTACCTTCTAACAGTTACAGTAACACCACTTTTCAGCTTATGCAGAATAGTGACCTTCACGTCAGATTTCTAAACCTCTATGTATGTTACAAAAGATACTAATTTTGATATGTAGCACTAATCTTGGAAGAAGCTGTCACCGGAAAATTCAATACAAATTTGATAGAATGTATATCACCAGGTACAGACAAAATGTCATTTTTCGCTACAAAGTTGCTTGATATCGAGACATCTCTTAACCCTTCATATAGGTGTGTTTACCTATGTGTTTACCTATGTAATAACCTTATTTTGAAATAATTACTTCTTTAGAGTATGTGTGTTTCCAAAATGTGTACATCAGAATGAATACCTTTTAAACTCTCTTTTTGTGCTTACACAGCATGAGACCTCTATTTCAGTTGGAACAGTTTACTCTTAAACTACACCTTTTATGGCTAATAGATTCCCACATTCCTGGCTCCGATTCCTCTGTGTGAAAGTTGTACCCAAACTCATAATAGATTTACACATTCTTGTGGGTGAAGGTTGTCCCCAGACTAACATTCTTGTGTAGTACCCTACATACAAGATATAAAATACATTTGAAACATGTAGGCTGAAATATCCAACCTATCAGTGTCCTATGCCGTCGTCCGTCTGGGGGGCTGTCGGCATTCATTTTGGCCGACCTGACATGTTCGGTCGGCGGCAGGGCAGTCGGGACTCACCCGGAAATAACGAGCGGGATGAGGTGACTAGAGTCTCTCAAAATCTGACGAAAATCTTTTAAACTGATCTTTGTTGAGCTGAAATGAAGACAGATACAGCAACTGCATGGCCTATTTCTCGCTTAAAATGTTTTCAGAAACCTGTTTCAGTGAACTATTTTAGTACAATATGAGATCGTATTCTGAACGGCCCATGTGACGCGTTCGTCCAATCAGCTGCCGGTTTTCATTTCTTGGGCAACATTACAGATTAGCACCGCCTGCTGTTATAGAGATGTATTACGTCTCGTCTCCTCTCGTCTTTTTGGTCTGTTCTGTGGCAGTTTTTTGGACCTCGGGGACGCGACTGATCATATCGACGGGGTTTTCTGTCAACGGTCGGCCATCGGCTATATGTGTCTACACCTTTACTGTTATATTGCTGTATGAAGACTGCTGTTCATATTGTTAGAAGTTTGATGAATATATTATGGCAGTTGTTGAGATAATTAGAAAAGGCTGATCAAATTTCAAATGTGTTTAAAATGAAGTCTGTTACTAAGCGCAATACATACAATGCTGTACATTTCTATAGTTGACCAATGCACCTTGAATTATTTTAGTTGATTAATTTTTTACTTTTAAATTCTTTAACAATAAGGATCATGTTTGTTCCTCTTCCATGTGCATTGTATTTGGCATTCTTAGCACACAATTTGTGTTGTCCAGTAAACTGGGACTATAATTTGGGAGGATTGTACAATTTTAAGAACATATCCTGATTGTACAATCCTCCCAAATTATAGTCTTCGTTCACTGGACCAGTGACTATCTAGTGTTGTAGACTACTGTACATTCATGTAACAACAGGGAGAGGACACCTCACTGGTTTTTGACCTTATATTTTGCTGGGGGGAAATAACTGATGAATATACTCTGTTCCATTCATGTTTACAGTGTGCATGTAATTTATCACTTAATTATCTTTATAGTTTCTAGATTTTAGAGTGTGTTTATTTTCTGTTCATATATACGAGGGAGCAAGGCATATAATATGTAGAGAAGGAAACTCGTCCTCTATAAAAAATCAAAAAAACACGTGGCAGATAATAGCGGACAGACTGAATAATAGTCTAAAAATATACATTTATGAACTACTGCTCTTAACTGAAACCCTTCAATGAGTCACTGTCATTTGCAAAAACTAACAGTTGTACACTTTGCATTAAAAGCGAGCAGTGGAAGTTAATATGACTTAGGGAATTTATATTTTAGCCTATGAGAGAGAAGGAGAGAAAGTGAAAGATATATTTACGCATCATAGTCCAACGTAGAAAATTGATCTTCATGGTAAATTTCCTGAGTAACATTATCTTCTCCTCACTTTTAAGGCAAAGAGTACAACTGTTAATTTGTGCAAATGATTAGAGTCCTAATCCTTGAAGAGTATGATTATGACGGTTTCAAGTCAGAGCAGTGGTCAGTTAATGTATATTTTTAGGCTACATACGCATTCAGTCGGTCCGCAATCGTCGCTACGCTTTCTCTCGCTGTTTCATTACAGACACAGTGTTTCTTTTCTTTTTATACAAATAATGTGTTTCACGTCCTCATACTTCCACAAGAAGCTGCTGCTCACTCTGTATAAAGTATGTACAATGCGTATTCTCCATTTTGGCATCAGTAAATCTGTGATCGACCTCGCGATCTTTTGAGGAAAGCCATGGACGCGCATCTATCTGAATTACTTCAGCCTGGCTCGACCTAGTCACTCCTCCTCAGCCTGGCTTGGCCTTCGTGAAATGCACCAAGCCAGGATGCACAGATTAGACTAGGTCAAGCCTCGCTTTATTGGTTATGCTGGATTTTTAAATTCTGGGGCCTGTTGCACAAAACCATGATAAGGGATTAAGCCGGGATATTCAGGTTATCCTGGATGAACTGATCCGAAATAAACGTGTTTAACAGTTATTCCGTTGTCTTCTGAATGTGTTCCGCTTCATTTTATTAACATGCATTACTTGTCACTATTGCTGTCACAAGTTTGATTTAAATCCTACGATTGCAGTTGTTGAGATGGTAATAGTAAAAAGTGGGACGATACGGAGGAAATGGGCTTTTCCTCCGCTGCTGTCTCCGTGAAATGTGCCCCCGCCCGTGCAACGCAGGGAGGCGGGGGGAAGCAGGGGGATCCTCCCACACCGTGCAGCGGACTCTAAAAGCGGACTTTTAGCATCAATAACGACGACAATGGCACCTGATCAAACGTCCTTTTTTTACCAAATGGGAGTGAGAATGTGCCATAGAGCTTCTTAATCATTTTATTTTGGGGCTGTCACTTGTCATCTTGGGAGTGAGAAAAAACATGAATAATAACAGGCTACATTGTTTTACAGATATGCTTACAGTGTGTATTGAAGTCACTTCTTCTTCTAGTTTTTGTCCAGTCATGCTTGTTCTGTATGAACATTATTTGTAGAAAGATATTTAGAATTAGACATAGCTTACGGAGATTTGTGCATATGGTTGTAAAACATATTCTCGCATTATGAATAAGCTTCGAAATTAACCCTAGTCCTTATAAATTTCCCAGGAACAAGAATTATTATTTTTTAGTGCTTTACAGGCTACTCAAAGACACTTTACACTAAAACCAGCACATTTAGCGCATAAAAACATATACAGTAATAAAACCAACACATAAAACAAGCATATTAAAGCAATTAAAACGTGGAGTGACTAAGTCGATTTTTTTTAAATCCATACGTATTTAGTCGGTCCGCTATTGTCTGTCGGGCTTTTTTTTTTTTGTTTGATAACAGCCGTATTTCCCTTTTTGCATATTATATGTTTTACCTCCTCGGTAATTTCCATTAGAAGCTGCTGCACACTGTGAAACATATGCGATGGCACGCCTCTTTTCCATTTTGGCATCAGTAAATCTGTGATCGATACCGTGGTCTATTTAAGAAATCCGTGGACGTGCACTTATCCCAGCTATCTACTCCTGGCTTGACATAGCTTCACCTACTTATCCTGGCTTGGCAAACGTGCAACAGATTAAGCCGCGATGAGCGGATCACACTAAGTCAAGCTGCGCTTTTTCAGTTATCCTGGATTTCTTTAGTCTACTTTTGTGCAACTTTTTTGTGCAACTTAGCCTACTTTGCCTTAAAAGTGAGCAGAGGGAATTCTTACCTTTATTAACCCTTATTCATAATGCGAGAATATGTTTTACAGCCATATGCACAAATCTCCATAAGCTATGTCTAATTGGGGGAATGCTGTTTTACAGCATTCCACCTATTGTTATCCTGTTCTTTATTGGGGGAATGCTGTTTTACAGCATTCTACCTATTGTTATCCTGTTCTTTATTAGTGGGAATGCTGTTCTACAGCATTCCAACTATTGTTATTCGGTTCTTTATTTTTCTTCTTATTATTATTATTCCGTACGTTTTTTGGCTCTCCGTAACTTCTGCATACTTTCAGCTATTTGGGGGAATGCTGTTGTGCAGCATTCCACCTATTGTTATCCTGTTCTTTATTTTTTTTAATTGGGGGAATGCTGTTTTACAGCATTCCACCTATTGTTATCCTGTTCTTTATTGGGGGAATGCTGTTTTACAGCATTCCAACTATTGTTATTCGGTTTTTTATTAGTGGGAATGCTGTTCAACAGCATTCCAACTATTGTTATTCGGTTCTTTATATACTTCTTATTATTATTCCGTACGTTTTTTGGCTCTCCGTAACTTCTGCATACTTTCAGCTATTTAAACCATTCAACTTTTCAAATGTTCAGCTCTTTCAGCTAATGATGGGACTTCTTCAACTTTTTTTCTACTATTTATACTTTTAAAATTTTAAGCTTTTTAACACTTTTTTTTAACATTGAAGTGAATGAGAGCAGCCTTCAACTCCTTAAAATCTTCTCCCGCCCCAAAATTTTCAGCTCGCCTTCATACTTTCACCTACAGACGCCAAACAAACTTTAAAATGTTCACAAAATATTCAGCTATCCGGCTATGGCTTTTCAGTTTGATACCTTTTACAGTTTTTTGGAAAAAGCTGTTTAAGTTTGGTGATCATTTCCGGAAATTTTATCGATTAAACAGAGTGTGTTGTATGAGGTAGAGTGGATGATGTCATAGCTAGAGGGTGAAGAGCGAAAAATTATCTTTGTCCCTTCTCAATAAATTGTTCTTCCCCACAATATCTACTTTTCATACACAATTCATACATCAAAAGCGTAGGTAGTTTTTGTCTAGTTTCAGCCAATCTGCTTCAGTTTTGGTGATAGCCTTTTACTTTTGGCGGGTTGAGCTTCCAAATGACAAGAGGTCCATATCTTTCTCCATTGGCTCCAATGTTAAAACTCCTGGATATTTCCCAGCGAAACACTGAACGAACCACTTTTTGAAATCGCTGATATGACCACATTTTAACGTTTATCCATATAAATTTTATACCGATATGTTCACAAAGGCCTTGTGGTGCTCAGGATGACGTCATTTGACTGATAGCAGTTATCGTTTTGCCACTGTGAGGCTTTGTTTGAGAGCTCGCTCTCAGGGACTCTGAATAGCTGAAGCACAGCACAGCTGACAGATTCAGCAGGTGTTGCTCATCAACTTGATTACAGACATCAAAGCATGTTTATAAACATATCCACTGGCCATTCGTTACCATGACAACACTTTCACAGACACACCCAGATACTACAGGCAGTAATATGAACAGTAGTCTATACAGATACTACAGGCAGTAATATGAACAGTAGTCTATACAGATACTACAGGCAGTAATATGAACAGTAGTCTAGATCTGTTGCATTCCACTTCTGTCTGTCTCCTAATCTGTCTCCCTCCCTCCCTCCCTCCTTTTCTCTCTCCGTCCCTCTGTTTTTTTGTTTTTGTCTCCCTCCTCCTCCCTCATTCTCCGTCTCTCGCTGTCTCCTACCCTACTTCTGTCTTCTTCCCTCTGTCTCCTTTCCTCCCTCTGTCTTCTTTCCTCCCTCTGTCTGTATCCCTCCCTCCCTCCTTTTTCTATTCTGTCTCCCTCACTCCCTATCTATCTCCTTCCCTCCCTCTCTGTCTCTCTCCCTCCCTCCATCTCTCTCTTTCCCTCTCTCTCTCTGTCTCTTTTTCTTTACCTCTGCCTCTCTCTCTATCTCTTTCTCTCTCCCTGTCTCTCTCTCTCTTTTTCTCTCTCTCTCCTTCTCTCTTCATCCCTCCTTCTCCCTCCCTTTCTTCCCCCCTCTCTTCCTTTCTCTCTCCATCTCTTTCTTTCCCCCTCTCTCTCTCTCTCTCTCTCTCTCTCTTTCCATCTCTCTCTCCCTCTCTCTCTCTATCCCCCTCTCTCTCTCTTTCCTTCTGTTTCTCTCTCTTTGTCTCTCCCTCTCAGACCTCACAATGTTCTACATATTTTGTCATTTTTCAACTTTTGAGCTCAACAGTTCAGTTTAAGCGTCAACTCTTTTAGCTTTTTAATGAAATTCATACTTCTTAAAACGATTTCCACCTTTTTTCTACTACTCTCTTAACTACTGCAACTACTACAAACATTCACTGGCCGTCGTTATAATGACAACAGATACACAGCCAGATACTACAGGCAGGAATATGAACTTTAGTCTGTCTTCTTTGTTCTATTCTCTTGTTCTGGTCTGTCTGTCTGTCTTCTCGCTTCCCCCTCTATCTCTCTTTTTCCATCTGCCTCTCTCTCTCCTCTCTATCCGGCTCTCTCTCTTCTCTCTCTCTATCCCCTCTCTCTCTCTCTCCTTTTTCTTTCACTCTCTCCATCCCTCCCTCTCCCTCCCTGTCTCTACCTCCCCCTCTCTCTTCCCCTTCTTTCTCTCTCTCTTATCACTCTGTCTCTTTTCTTTCCCCTTTGCTCTCTCTCCTCTCTCTCCTCTCTCTTTTTCTCTCTCTCTATCTTTCTTCTCTCCTCTTTCTCTCTCTTTGTCTCTCCCCCTCTCTCCTTCTCTTTCTCTCTCTCTTTGTCTTTCCTCTCTCTCTCTCTCATCCCCTCTCTCCTCTCCCCCTCTCTCCATCCCCTCTCTCTCTCTCCCTGTCCCTCTCTCTCTCTATTTCCTTCTCCTCCATCCCTCCTCCCTCCCTCCCTCCCTCCCTCCCCTCCCCCTCTCTCTCTCTCTCTATCTCTCTATCTTTCTTTCCCTCTCTCTCTCTCCTTTCCTCTCTATCCCTTTCTTTCTCTCTTTGTTTGTTCTATGCATATGGATATGGCTGATAATAAGTCTTTTTAGTCAATTTGTTGAAACTTCCACTTTTGACAGTTTGTATAGTTTAGCTTACTTGCTTTTCTACAAATGTATTTCAAAGAAATTATTTTATTATTATATATTATATTATATTTTATTAGTGGTGTTCTTCAACTTTTTCAATGAAATTCATATTTATTGAACCAATTTCCACTTTTCCAACTATTCTTCAGCTTCAGCTAAAGACCTCACAATGTTCTACATATTTTGTCATTTTTCAACTTTTATAGCCAACAATTCAGTTTTAGCGTCAACTTTGAACTTTTAACGATTTCCACTTTTCAAATATTCTCACTACCTCAACTTCTTCTTACGGTTTGAGCTATTTATCCAGTTTAGCTTTAGCAATTCAGCTATTCAGCATTCCTGTCGCATTTTCTGCACGGAAATGCATGGTTTTTTCTTGCTTATTCCGTACGTTTTTTGCTCTCTGTAACTTCTGCATACTTTCACCTATTTAAACCATTCAACTTTTCAAATGTTCAGCTCTTCTCAGCTAATGATGGGACTTCTTCAACTTTTTTTTATACCTATTTGGCGCCGTTTTTAAAATTTTAGCTTTTTAACACTTTTTTTTAACATTGAAGTCAATGAGAGCAGGCTTCTACTCCTTAAAATCTTCTTCCGCTCCCAAAAGTTTCAGCTCCTTCATACTTTCACCTACAGACGCCAAACTAACTTTAAAATGTTCACAAAATATTCAGCTATCCGGCTACTACTTTTCAGTTTGATATCTTTTACAGTTTTTGTGAAAAATCTTTTCAGGAAATTTTATCGATTAAACAGAGTGTGTATTGGGCTGCTTAGAGTGATGATGTTATCGCTCAGAGGGTGAAGCTTCAAAAAAATTATCTTAGTTCCTTCTCTAAAATTGCTCGTACACCCACAATTTTTACCTCTCATACACAAATTATACATCAAAACTAATTTTTGTCTAGTTTCAGACAATCTGCTCAGTGTTGTGATAGGCCTTTTACTTTTGGCTGGTTGAGCTTCCCAAATGACAAGAGTAACACAACTCCCTCCATTCACTCTCCTGTATAACTTTTTGCATTTCCCAGCAAAACGACGAACCACTTTTTAAATCGCTGATATGCCCACATTTTTATGTTTATTCACATAAATTTTATACCGATACGTTCACAAAGGCCTTGTGGTGCTCAGGATAACGTCATTTGACTGATAGCAGTTATCGTTTTGCCACTGTGAGGCTTTGTTTGAGAGCTCGCTCTCAGTCTCTGTATAGCTGTAGCACAGCACAGCTGACAGATTCAGCAGGTGTTGCTCGTCAACTTGATTAAACAGATCAAAGCATGTTTATAAACATTCACAGGCCATTGGTTACCATGAAAACACTTTCACAGACACACACCCAGATACTACAGGCAGTAATATGAACAGTAGTCTATACAGATACTACAGGCAGTAATATGAACAGTAGTCTATATAGATACTACAGGCAGTAATATGAACAGTAGTCTATCTCTGGCCTTCCACTTCTCTCTGTCTGTCTTCTCTCTCCCCCTCTCTATCTCTCTGTTTCTCTTTCCCTCTCTCTCTCACTCTCTTTCCCTCTGCTCTCTCCTCTCCCTCTCTCTCCTCTCTCTCTCCATCCCTCCTTCTCCCTCCCTGTCTCCCTCTCCCTCTCTCTCTCTATCTCTCTCCTCTCCATCTTCTTTCCTCTGCCTCTCTCCCTATCCCTCTTTCCTTCTCTTTATCTCTCCTCTCTTTCTTTCCCCGTCTCCTCTCTCTCTCAACAACAAACCCAAAAGACTCTGCTCTTTTTTTCTTCGCCTCTCTCACCTCTCCTCTCTCTCCCTCTCTCTCTCTTCCTCTGCCTTCTCTCTCCTCTCTTCCTTCTCTCTCTCCCCCTGTCTCTCTCTCTTCTCTCTTCTTCCTCTCTCCATCCCTCCTTCTCCCTCCTCTCTTCCCCCTCTCCTCCCTCCCTTTTTTTCCCTCTCTCTCTCCTCTCTCTCCCTCTCTCTCTCTCCCTCTCTCTCTATCTCTCTCTCTCTCTCCTTCTCTCTCATCCCTCCTTCTCCCTCCCTCTCTTCCTCTCTCTCCCTCTCTTCCTCTCGCTCCCTCTCTCTCCTTCTCTCTCCATCCCTCCCTCTCCCTCTCTCTCTCTCTCCCCCCATCCCTCTCTCTCCCTCCCTCTCTCTCTCTCTCTATCCCTCTGCCTCTGTCTCCCTCTCTCTCTCTCTATCCCTCTGCCTCTCTCTCCCTCTCTCTACCTCTGCTGCCTCAATCCCTCTATCCCTCTGCCTCTCTCTCTCTCTCTACCTCTGCCTCTCTATCCCCTCTATCCCTCTGCCTCTCTCTCCCTCTCTCTCTCTCTACCTCTGCCTCTCTATCCCTCTGCCTCTCTCTCCCTCTCTCTCTCTACCTCTGCCTCTCTATCTCTACCTCTCTATCCCTCTCTCTCTCTCCCTCCCTCTGCCTCTCTACCTCTCTCTCTCCCTCTCCCTCTGCCTCCCTCTCTCTCTCTCTCTCTCTCTCTCTGAGTCATTATCAGTTAGAACATATACTCAGACCTCACAATGTTACACATTTTGTCATTTTTAAGCTATTCATCCAGTTTAGCTTTAGCAATTCAGCTATTCAGCATTCCCACGCATTTTCTGCAGGAAATGCATTTTCTAGTTCTAAATATCTTTCTACAATTAATGTTCATACAGAACAAGCATGACTGGACAAAAACTAGAAAAAGAAGTGACTTCAATACACACTGTAAGCATATCTGTAAAACAATGTAGCCTGTTATTAGGGCCCGAGTGCCGAAAGCGGCGAAGGCCCTATTGAAACTTAAGGAATTAATGTTTCTATTCTTTCTTTTTCCCATCAAATGAATTGCCTTTTTGAGGGGCCATCAAGTCTGGTGAAAATTTACGTATTTTAAGGGTTTCGGGAATAGGCGCACAAAAATGGCTCGATAGCGCCCTCTAGAAAGTTAAAATAATTGAGCCCCTGCAGTGCGTTTAACGTAGACTCATTAAACTTGGTACACATATGTAACATGTACAAAAAACTTCATTAGAGCCATACCCTAAACCCAACAGGAAGTCCGCCATTTTGATTTCAAAGTTCGAAATTAGTGCGATTTTGGCCATTTCCACGTCTTACTTTAACGAACTCCTCCTAGAGATTTCATCCGATCAACTTCAAACTCGGTCTGTGCCATCTTAAGATGTTAAAGATAAAAAGTTGTTAAAAGAAAAACTTTTCGTCATAGGGCGTGGCCGTGGCGGGGCGGCCATTTTGTGCGTTTCGCCGCCGAAACAGGAAGTGGGTGTAACTCGAGTGTACATTGTCCGATTACTTCGAAACTTTTCAGGATTCATAAGAGTCCAACCCTGAGGACAAATAAAGGCCGATATTTACTTAAAGTCATAGCGCCCTCTAGTGGCAACAGGAAGTAGGCCTAAAACTCAAGGGGCTATACTTTAACGAACTCCTCCTAGAGATTTCATCCGATGGACTTCAAACTTGGTCTGTACCATCCCAACACCTTAACGATGAAAAGTTATTAAAAGAAAATTTTTTCGTCAGACGGTGTGGGCGTGGCGTGGCGGCCATTTTGAGTGTTTAGTGATGAACAAAGAAGTTGTTGTAACTTGAGTGTATGTTGTTGTATCTGCCCGAAATTTCTCACGATGGACAAGGGTTCAGGCCTGAGGAGACCTACAGGCCAAAATTGACTTTTGGTCATAGCGCCCCCCCTCTGGCCACAGGAAATGCGCCTTATATGACAAACATCATCCGATGTACATGAAACTTAGAATGTGTGGTCTACATGTGATACTGAGCCGCCACCTATAATATGACCACGCCCCCTTTCATAACATTTGAACCGTTTAAGGTAGAGTCTTGTGTGAGGTGTCATTGAACTCAGCAGATTCTTTGTTTTTAATTGGTCATGGTTTGACCCGCCCCCTATGCTTAAGCCACGCCCCCTTTTATAACATTTGAACCCTTTAAGGTATACCCTTGTGTGAGGTATCAATGAACTCAGCAGAGACTTCCTTCTTCATTGGTGATGGTTTGGCCAGCCCCCTATGCTTAAGTCACGCCCCCTTTCATAAATGCTGACCCATCTAAGGTAGAGTCTTGTGTGAAGTATCAATGAACTCAGCAGAGACTTCTTTTTTTATTGGTAAAGGTTTGGCCCACCCCCTATACTTTGGTCACGCCCCCTTTCACAGCTAATGAACCGTATGACGTAGAGTCTTGTGTGAGGTATTGTTGAACTCAGCGGGGAGTTCCCTTTTCATTGTTGACAATTTGCGGCGTCTGAGTGACGCGGAAATGCACGGTTGCAAGGAGCGGCGTCCGCTGGCAACCCCCGACGTGCGCAGAGGCGCGAGGGCCAGTCCATCGCTGCTCGCAGCTTTAATTAGGGCCCGAGTGCCGACAGCGGCGAAGGCCCTATTGAAACTGAAGGAATTATTTTCTGCAAAGTAATTGCCTTTTTGAGGGGCTTAACATATTCAAAAACTCACCAAATTTGGCGGTCGCATCAAGTCTGGTGAAAAATTTTGTATTTTAAGGGTTTCGCGATTAGGTGCACAAAAATGGCTTCGCTAGCCCCTAGAAGAATTAGAAAAATTTAGCCCCCTTCGTGCTAATGCGTTTAGTAGACTCACGAAACTTGGTACACATATGTAACATGTCAAGACGTACAAAAAACTTCATTAGAGCCATACCCTAAACCCAACAGGAAGTCCGCCATTTTGATTTCAAAGTTCGAAATTAGTACGATTTTGGCCATTTCCACGTCGTACTTTAACAAACTCCTCCTAGAGATTTCATCCGATCAACTTCAAACTCGGTCTGTGCCATCTTAAGAAGTTAAAGATGAAAAGTTGTTAAAAGAAAAACTTTTCGTCATAGCGTGGCCATGGCGGGGCGGCCATTTTGTGCATTTCGCCGCCGAAACAGGAAGTGGGTGTAACTCGAGTGTACGTTGTCCAACTGGCTCGAAACTTTTCAGGATTCATAAGAGTCCAACCCTGAGGACAAATAAAGGCCGATATTTACTTAAAGTCATAGCGCCCCCTAGTGGCAACAGGAAGTAGGCCTAAAAGTCAAGGTGCTATACTTTAACGAACTCCTCCTAGAGATTTCATCCGATGGACTTCAAACTTGGTCTGGACCATCCCAACACCTTAACGATGAAAAGTTATTAAAAGAGAAACTTTTTGTCAGACAGTGTGGGCGTGGCGGCCATTTTGAGTGTTTAGCGATGAACAAAGAAGTTGTTGTAACTTGAGTGTACGTTGTCGTATCTGCCTGAAATTTCTCACGATTGTCAAGGGTCCAGGCCTGAGGACACCTACAGGCCAAAATTGACTTTTGGTCATAGCGCCCCCCGCTGGCAACAGGAAATGCGCCTTATATGACAAACATCATCCGATTTACATGAAACTTAGAATGTGTGGTCTACATGTGATACTGAGCCGCCCTCTATAATATGACCACGCCCACTTACTCAGGCCACGCCCCCTTTCATAACATTTGAACCGTTTAATGTAGAGTCTCGTGTGAGGTGTCATTGAACTCAGCAGAGACTTCGTTTTTAATTGGTCACCCGCCCCCTATGCTTAAGCCCCGCCCCCTTTCATAAAATTTGAACTTTTTAAGGTATACCCTTGTGTGAGGTATCATTGAACTCAGCAGAGACTTCCTTCTTCATTGGTGATGGTTTGACCCGCCCCCTATGCATTAGCCACGCCCCTTTTCACAGCTAATGAACCGTATGACGTAGAGTCTTGTGTGAGGTATCGTTGAACTTGGCGAGGAGTTCCCTTTTCATTGGTGACAATTTGCGGCGTCTGAGTGCTGCGCAAATGTACGGTCGCAAGGAGCGGAGTCCGCCAGTAACCCCGACGCGCGCCGAGGCGCGAGGGCCCGTCCATCGCTGCTCGCAGCTTTAATTATTCATGTTTTTTTTTTCTTCTCACTCCCAAGCTTGAAGATGACAAGTGACAGCACCAAAATAAAATGATTAAGAAGCTTTGTGGCATTCCAACACATTCTCACTCCAATTTGGTAAAAAAGGACGTTTGATCAGTTGCCATTGTCGTCGTTATTGACGCTAAACGTCCCCTTTTAGAGTCCGCTGCACGGTGTGGGAGGATCCCCCTGCCTCCCCGCGTTGCACAGGGCACATTTCACAGGGACAGCAGTGGAGGAAAAGCCCATTTCCTCCGTATCGTCCCACTTTATCGCAGGGTGCCAGTGCAACCATTTCTTACCATCAAAACAACTGCAATAGTAGGATTTAAATCAAACTCATGACAGGAATAGTGACAAGTAGCCTAATGCATGTTAATAAAATGAAGCAGAACACATTCAGAAGACAACGGAATAACTGTTAAACACGTTTATTTCGGATCAGAGCGGCAACTGATTTAACACATAAGACTCGAGGATTAATCTTAGCCTGCCTGTTAGCCTGCTCTGGAGCAGGCTAGCTGCAAAGAATAAATCTCCATGGTTACTTGGTTGGGTTAATTCAACCTGCTTTTGTGCAACCAAATCAAAGCTAAATTCATCCAGGATAACCAGAATATCCCTGCTTAATCCCTTATCTTGGTTTTGTGCAACAGGCCGCTGGTGTTGCCTACTGCTTTTTGGATCCCTTTGTTTGTTGGACCTCGGCCTTTTTGTTGATAATAAATCCTCGAGCTCAAACTTCTCTTGCCTGATCTCTGCTTTTGGGTCCTCAAATTCCCCGGCGCATGACACCAAGCTTTACTCCGTGACCTGCCAGAACTCGCTATGCTTCATTAATCGGCCAAGATCGCTGGTGGGTTTAACCAGGGGCCTGTTGCACAAAAGTAAAATGAAGAAATCCAGGATAAATGAAATAGCGCAGCTTGACTTAGTGTGATCCACTCAGCTTAATCGGTTGCACATTTGCCGAGCCAGGATAAGTAGGTGAAGTTATGTCAAGCCAGGTGTACATAGCCCGCTGAGCAGCAACTAATTATGGAAAGTTATGAGGAGGTGAAGCATATAATATGCAGAAAAGGGAAATACGGCTGTTGTTATCAAACGGAGAGAAAAAGCCTGACAGACAATAGCGGACCGACTGAATGCGTATGGTAGAGCTGAAGATCTTTGCCCGAACCCAACGGGACCCGACGGGACCCGACGGGTCTTCGGTCTTAATTTCTATTATTTTACACGGGCTCGGGCCGGGCTCGGGCTTGTGCTTCGGGTTGCATGGGAAATGAGCGGTCAGCTGATGGGTTTCGATTAGCGTGAAAATGGATCCTGAGGAGGTGAAACGGAGGCTGGTCTCTGGAGGACTTAGCCTATTTCTTTGTTCCAACTTCCAAGTGGCCTATAGCCTCCGTTAGTCATGAATAAATGATGTTAAAACATGTATAAATGACTCATTTTTTACGAAAGACAAAGGAGCTGTGTGTGTGCGGCGCAGTCTCTCTCCGACACTCTAATGACTGCTGATAGACGGCCTTTTGTACAGTCGGGCTGTAAACGGATTCGGGCTTTTAAAAAGCTGTCAATCAAAATGTACTTGTCGGGCTCGGGCCGAACTCTATCGGGCTCGGGCCTTTTCGGGCCGTACTTTTAAGGCCCGATTACAGCTCTAGCGTATAGATTTTAAATAATCTACTAATCACTCAACATTGTGCTAACATATGTGCTGGTTTTACTGTAAAGTGTCTTTTAGCCTACTATGTAAAGCACTATATAAATTAAATGTATTTAGCCTACTTTGCCATAAAAGTAAGCAGAGGGAATTAATGTTCCTCGGGAAATTTACCCTAAGCCCTTGACGCCTGAATTTATTTACAATTATATAAAAAAATGTATTATGTGTGTTTCTGGCTCCAAGCTGATGCTAAATTAAGTTGAGATTGTTAATTTGTCTATAGCATATAGAATAGATATAAATTTAGGTATGATGCAAATTAGCGACAACAGGCATTTATGGTAAACATTTTTACAAAATAGTAAAATTAATAAAACACATTTTCCCATCTCAGATATGTAGATTTTATTCATGTCACAAAGTTGTTAGAACTTCTAAACTTTCATTGACAAATAAATTAATCTTGACAACAGCAAGAAAGAAAACACTCTCCTACTCCCTAACATTGACAGTAGTTTTTATACATTCCATGTTACATTCTGTTTAACTCTTTCCTTGTTTCTCCAGTTCATAAGTGAACAAAAAAACACACTATAATAAGTTACACTGTCAGTTTAACTCTGTCCTTGTTTCTCCAGTGCACAGTGAACAAAAAAACACACTATGGGCCCTATTTTAACGATCTGAAACGCAAGTATGAAACGCAAAACACAAGTAGCTTTGTGGGCGGATCTTGGGCACTGTTGCTATTATACCGGCGGGATAAATGACTCTTGCGCCCGACGCAAATCTAAAATGGGTTGGTCTGAAGTAGCTAGGTGTGGTTTGGGCGTAACGTGCAATAAACCAATCAGAGCGTCATCTCTCATTCCCTTTAAGAGCAGGGCGCTTGTTCCATGGCGGATTGCTATTATGACGGCGGATTTGCCGGCGACGCTAGCGGAGCTGCCGGCGCAGATGCGGCAAAGTAATAAATGCCCGTCTTGGCCGAGTGGCGATGTTGCTGCGGCCTCGGGCGCATATCCTCAAGTCTGGAGAGGATTGCTGCAGCCATGGAGCGTGGGCCTCCAAACGCACCACCTGCTCCTGCTGTGCCCTTCCTCTTCCCCCACTCCATCTCCGTCCACTCGCTCCATCAGGAGCGCATCGCGCATTACTCCCGGACCAGATCCCGCCGTAGTTCAACATCACGTCTCCTTAAGTCCTCTAATATTTCCTCATTTATGTCATCAACACATCCATGATTCATGGAAATGTTGTGTAAAACACAACAAGCCACAAAGAATGCTGCGACTTTTTGAGGACTGTACTGTAGCCTCCTGATCTATCCAAACACCTGAAGCGCATTTTCAGTAATATTTTCCTTTGTAATTATGTATGGTTTGCAAAAATGGGAACTGCTGCATCCATTTAGATGAGAGAAGTGTATGCGTTGTGCACACGCTACATTATGGCCAAGCATGCGCCCCTAAAATAGCATCTGAATAACGCGCTACTGACTTTAGACTAGCGCCGCTGACTTTAGACCAGGTTTTTCCTGGTCAGTGGCGGAATTGTTTTCTGAAACTGCAGAATAGCACAAAGTAACGTTTGCGCCGGAACACGCCTCCTCTTTTCGCTGAACCACCCCCAGGAGCGCAAATACATTCCCTAATTTACCGACGTGCGTCTGTGGAGGGAAAAGTCCGCTGCGCGTCGGGTGCAAAATAGGAATGATACATGCGTCGGTGTACAAAGGCAATTGCGCCGAGTGCAAGATAGGGCCCTATAAGTTACTCTGTCAGTTTAACTCTGTCCTTGTTTCTCCTGTGCATAGTGAACAAAATAACACACTATAATATGTAAATTAACAGCTCTGGAGAGAGGGTGGATTGCCTAATGTGCTTATTGTGAGATTGATTTGTTTAGCAGATACATGAAACCGTTAGTGTGCATGAGTCACTTGGGCAGGGTTTCTCAAACTTCTTTTAGATTTAAAAGTTCTCAGGATACAAACAATTACTGAACTTTTCATCTGTCATGTGAAACTGGGTCATGTGGAAAGTGACCATGTCACTTGAAGTGTCTTTGCATGAAACAGTCTTACTTGTGGAATTCACGAAAGCAGTCCTTGTTTTTGTTGAGGCACAGGTGAACGGTGTACGTTGCACATTTAATTACAGTCTGGCCCTTGCAATGTGGGAGTTTGCAGGGTTGTCACTCACTTTCAACCACTGGCCAGTGACCCACACCATCTGAACGGACTTCCTGTGTCGGCATAACCGTAGCTGGACCTCGGATGTTTCTTCTTCTCAAGCTCCCTTTCAACATCCATTGAAGGCCGCCCCCTCTTCTTCTTTGACAGATCCTTCCCTTGCATGCAGAGTGCCTGTGCAATAGATGTTCTGAAAACAAGCAAATCCTTCTGCTTCTTTCTTGGGACTGTCAGTGACTCGCAATCCCGCCGATACAACAACCAGCTGTTGACAATGACGATGTCCACAAAGTGAAAAAAAAGTCTATGGTAGTACTTTTTTGACCTTATGTGGATGCGGTAATATGCAATCAGTGCATCAAGAGCATCAACGCCGCCCATGAACTTGTTGTACAGGCTGATGATGCTTGGGCATTCCACAGTCACTTTCTGTTTCAGATTTTGATCCCATCTTTCAATGTTGGAAACAGGCTGTGCAAAAGTGCTTGCAACGATCACCCCTCTGTTGTCAAACCATTTGACTGCTCTTATTTCCACATTGTCAACAACAACCTGTTGCTCTTCAAGTGTGCCTCTTCCCTTCTTCATTTCTGCATCTGCACTGAAACTGCACCCTCGCAGGCGACACTGCCGTACAGTCCCAAGAGCTGGTATCCCATTGTTTGCAAGAGCAACAAACAAATCCAAGGAGGAAAACCAGTTGTCAAAGTACACCAGATGATTGACAGCACCATGGATAACTTGTGCAAGCTTTAGCACAATGTTTCCACTTGCCCCAATGTCTGGTAGTCCTGGTACAGGCTCAATTTTCCCTGTAAATATGTCAAATTAATGCACCAGGCCTGTTGTGTCACAAAGCACAGAGATCTTGTATCCCCATTTGTATGGCTTATTGGGGATATATTGCTTGAGACTCGATTTTCCTTTGAATGGCACCATTTGTTCATCAATCGATAACATTTGGTCTTGAGGGAGAGCCTGAAATTTGGGGAGGAGTGAATCAATAAGAGACCTGACTTTGAAAAGTTTGTCACTGTTGTTGGGTGCCATGTTGTCATTGAAATGAATGAAATGTTTTATTTCTTCCCATCTGTCTCGGGACATCACATCAGCAACATGCGGTACTCGACATGCACTTGACCAGTACATTCTTGACCTTGGTAAATGGAAAACACTCATGTACACTACAGTGCCAATAAACTGCTCCAGTTCATTCTTATCCAATTTGAGGGCACCATTTGGATTTTGTTGTGTGCAATAAAGATTGCTTTGTTCCACAATAGTATCCAAAAGATCAGAATCAAAAAAGTTTCTGAAGTATTGAATGGGCAGTCTGATTGCATCAGCATCTGGAAGAGCACCTTGCCAAACTGGAATGTCTTTTGCAGACTTATTTTCCTTCACTGTCTTCCATACTACCTTTTGTCTTTTTGTAGTGGTAGCTGATTTCCCTCTTGCAGCAGTAGCACTGGTGGTAGGATGTACATCATGATTTCCTTCGGAGTCTTCATCATTGTTGCTGTTGTCAGTACTCTCACCATCGCTGCTTTCATCATGGTTTTCATCAACTGGTGTAGGAGTGTAGTCTTCATCACTATCCCCACTGTCACTGAGACAGCTGTCATCACTTTCGACTGATGGAATCCTGATTTTAAGTCCGCCTGGTCGCTTCCCATAGATCGTTGTTGTATTCATTATGTTCTGTGTTAAAACAAAGGACAGGAATTGCTTTTATATCCTAACATGACATTTTTATATACTTTTATATCACAACATGCTATTTTTATATACTTTTATATCCTAACATGCAACTTTTATATACTTTTATATCCTAACATGCTAATTTTATATACTTTTATATCCTAACATTCTATTTTTATATACTTTTAAATCCTAACATGCTATTTTTATATACTTTTATATCCTAATATGAAATAATCTGCCTAAATAAAATGCATGTGAGTGCTGAAAGCCATCTTAATACAGCATTATTATAGGTAAGTAATTGCTTTTATATCCTAACATGCTATTTTTATATCCTTTTATATCCTAACATGAAATAATCTGCCTAAATAAAATGCATGTTAGTGCTGAAAGCGATCTAAATACAGCATTATTATAGGTAGCCATTATAGCCGAATCCAGACGTTATGGACGAATGACGCAAATTTGCTACAAACATAAATCTACAAAGTACGTAAAACAATATTCGTCACATGAAGTCTATTTGAATAACATAGCTATAGAAGCAATCAATAAGCTGATACATATTTTTATCTTAGCACAACTTACCTCATTTTGGGAAATTTCTCCAAATTTGCGGCCTTTGGTTAGCGGATTTTGCTAACCAAACATTAGCTTCCGCGAACCGGATGTAGTTCCCACTCCAACCGGTCCTACGAGAAACCAGTGCGTGCAAAAGGTTCCTAGGTATGTATCGAATGTAAACAAACCGGCATTGGGGGAATACACACGCTATCTCGCCTGCAGTCGGAATGGAAGGGGTTTGATGCAAATTAGCGACAGTCGGCGTTAAGGGGCTAAGGACTAGACTTAATTCCAAACCCTTATTCATAATGCGAGAATATGTTTTACAACCATATGCACAAATCTCTATGAGCTATGTCTAATTCTAAATATCTTTCTACAATTAATGATCATACAGAACAAACATGACTCGAAAAATAAATAAGTGATTTCAATACACACTGAAAGCATATCTGTAAAACAATGTAGCCTATTATTCATGTTTTTTTTTCTCTCTCCCAATCTCGAAGATGACAAGTTACAGCACCAAAATAAAATGATTAAGAAGCTTTGAACACATTCTCACTCCCATCACGTAAAATATGGACGTTTGGTCAGGTGCCATAGTCGTCGTTATTGACGCTAAAAGTCTCCACCGCTGCACGGACCCCCCCCCCCGCCTCAACGCATTGCACAGGGCACACTTCACGGGGACAGCAGCGGAGGAAAAGCCCATTTCCTCCGTATCGTCCCACTTAATCTCCGGGTGCCAGTGCAACCATTTCTTACCATCTAAACAACTGCAATAGTAGGATTTAAATCAAACTCATGACAGCAATAGTGACAAGTAATGCATGTTAATAAAAATATATCGGAACACATTCAGAAGACAACGGAATAACTGTTAAACACGTTTATTTTGGATCAGAGCGGCAGCTGATTTAACACATAAGACTCGAGGATTAATCTTAGCCTGCCTGTTAACCTGCTCTGGAGCAGGCTAGCTGCAAAGTATAAATCGCCATGGTTACTTGGCTGGGTTTAATTCAACCTGCTTTTGTGCAACCAAATCAAAGCTAAATTCATCCAGGATAACCTGAATATCCCGGCTTAATCCCTTATCCTGGTTTTGTGCAACAGGCCCCAGCACTATTTAACATTTCAGACTGCCAAATCCATAAAATCCAGGCAAACTGCATTTTCCAAAATATACCACACTAAGGTAACATTGTGTTGGGTACCGGTAGGGTACAGATTCAATCATTGGGAAATTATCAAAGATGTTTTGTCAATATTAATAAAGTTATGAATATGGTTATTAATAACTTTACCAAATCAACATACAATCAAAACGGGGCACCACCCTGAACTTCAGGGGCCAATAAACGAACTGTGAAATCGTCTCATTTAGGTGGTGTTCTATGTAGCCAGAACAGTCTCATTAAAGATAAATGCACACACTACATTCACATATGCACACACAGGATTCATACATGCACACACATGATTCATAAATACACACACAGGTTACACAAATGCGCACAAAATTCACAAATACACACACAAAATTTAAAAAGCACAGAAGATTCACAAATGCATACACAATTCATAAATGCACACAAAATTCAGAAATGCACACACAATTCAGAAATGCAAACAAAATTTAGAAATGCACACAAGATTCAGAAATGCACAGGACAAGATTCAGAAATGTATTTCTGATGCACACACAAATATATCTTGATTTACAAACTGCTTGCGGTCTGTGAGCTGTGAAGCATTTGTGTGTGAATTTTGAGACTCCCCTGACGTGGCTCAACACACAAATGCATTTTTTTAAACAGGGAATGATCTGCAACCAATCAGATATCTCCCTTGTTTTAGCCAATCACAAGAACGCACCCCACGTGGGGGATTGTTTACTTATAAGCTAATTGAGAATGAGGAGGTGTCGTCAGGGCACAGTGCCCCTTCCTCCATTTTGAACTGCTCATGTTCATTGTTTATGTTGGTTGCGGAGGTCTTCATTTTAGAGACGTCGGATTTATCGGGTGGCTGCAATTAGAAGAAAGGACTTTACTTCGACCTAATCTCCCAGTCAATGAGAGTGTGTTGTCTTTATATTCATTCGGGTAAGTTCTCTTAAAATGTGTTTATGTTGTCGGCTCTTAAAGCCACGAAGTGCACTTAGCTAACGTTGTTGCCTAGCCTGCTAGCTAACTACAGTGATAGCTAAGCATAAGTGAATACACCCATGCTAATCATTTAACATAAGGCTGTTAGCTGGGTCGCTGTCTTTTGTGCCATTTGTGTTTGTAAAGTTTAATGTCCGGTGGCATTTTCATCTCTTTTTATAAGCCGTTACTGTATATGGGTAACGTTAGCAGTGATTTAGAAATGTGTGTTTATCAGTTGTAGCTGCAGGATGGGAGGTAAAGCTGCACCTTGTTTACTTCACTAGCAACGTTAAATGAAAGCTAAAATGTATAAGTAGTTTCCCATGTGAAGAGCATTCATAACGGTAAACATGTGTCTTGTGTTTGCTGCTGTCTTTTAACAGGGACTAAGGAACAAACGGAGGCTGCACTAGCATCACCAGAAGGGAGAGATGAGGAGGATAGGGAAAGCAAAAGATGTTGAATAGATTATTTGCTATATTAGAGATTGCCATTCAAAAAATAAATGTATCAAATTAACTGATTTGTCTGTGTCTTTAAGTTTTTGGCAAATGTTGACCATTTAACACACTTAACAACATGTTGGTTATGTTGGTTGTAGCATTGTAGCTTACAGTACTATTTAACCTTTCTCACTTGCAGTTTACTGCATATCATACTGCCTGTGGCAACCTGCATTAGCTGGTAGCGTTTACCTTGTTGTAGTTGCTGATCATATTTTGCACTGTATTTGTTTGAAAGCTAGAAGCTACTGGACAATGAGCTAATGTTACATACATGCAGTAAACTACAAGCTAGCTAATGTAAACTGTTAGCTACTGTAAGCTTAATGTAATTTAGATTAATTAATGCAATTCTCCTTACCGGTAAGTGTTATGACAACTACAAAGTACAAACATGAATGTTTGAAAAGTTTTTAATTCATTGACATGGGATAAATAAGAGAAAACGATAGCCTATCAGTGTCGGTAACATTACCTACCTTAGCACATTGCAGACAAAGTTGCCGACAGAATATTCTCCTCCTGCAAGCAGACTGACACTGATTCACTTTCTCCATCTCAACAAAACAAATTAAACAGCCCAGTTCACAGTTCCACATCAATTTCTTCAAGTGTTTTGAAATGCAGCATTCACACTGTTGCCCCCTATACAGTCTATAGTTGCCCCTGGTTACCGATAGTGTAGGTATGCCGAAATGGTGGACGGGCTCAGGCCATAGGCTCAGACATAGGCACCTCCCAATTCGTGACGTATGTCACGTGGGGTGCGTTCTTGTGATTGGCTAAAACAAGGGAGATATCTGATTGGTTGCAGATCATTCCCTGTTTAAAAAAATGCATTTGTGTGTTGAGCCACGTCAGGGGAGTCTCAAAATTCTTCAAATGCTTCACAGCTCACAGACCGCAAGCAGTTTGTAAATCAAGATATATTTGTGTGCATCAGAAATACATTTCTGAATCTTGTCCTGTGCATTTCTGAATCTTGTGTGTATTTGTGAATTTTGTGCGCATTTGTGTATCCTGTGTGTGTATTTATGAATCATGTGTGTGCATGTATGAATCCTGTGTGTGCATATGTGAATGTAGTGTGTGCATTTATCTTTATTGAGACTGTTCTAGCTCAATAGTGTTCCCTTTTTAAATACCGATCTTAATTAATTTGGTTAATTTATCTGGTATTCTAAAGGAACAGAAGGAAGGGTGAGTCAGAGCACAGACTGTGTTCAACCAGCTTGTTATTACAATAGGTTCACAAATAATCACAGACAACTGCTATTTACAGGATAATAGAATGTATTAACTTCAAAATCATCAATGGCCAATCAATAATCCTTTGATCAATTAAAATCAATATACCCTTTTATAAACTACAACAAAAAGCAGAAACAAAACCAACATGTGGTGAGATGGGTGTGTGTGTGTGTGTGTGTGTGTGTGTGTGTGTGTGTGTGTGTGTGTGTGTGTGTGTGTGTGTGTGTGTGTGTGTGTGTGTGTGTGTGTGAGAGAGAGAGAGTGAAAGAGGAGGGGGTGACGAGGTGTAGTCTAGCCAAAGATTACAAAAATGTCTACTCCTGTGAGCTGCACAAAACAATTTAACCCCAAGAGGGCGGTAGTGGTAGGCTAGGTCCAAGATTAGCCGTTAGCTCGTTCAGGCTAGGCTACGTGCTACAGACAATAGGCTAGGTGCTAGCCGGTTAGTTTATCTGTGAATGACTGAGGCAGCTAGTAAGGCTAGCTGCTAAAGCTAACGTGTCTGCAGCTTTGTGGCGGCGCCATGTGTGGCTAGGGGCTAGCTGTTAGCTAGGGTGAAACACATGAGCACACAAAAGAACACACTACAGAGCGCAGTTGTGAAGCTGAGCTATGCTATCGCGGGACTACGGTTGCTGGCTGAGACCAGCTGCTCACCGTAGCATATATGTTCTTTGTTACACATGATGTGGCTGGGGGGTTAGCCGTTAGCTTGTATATGTGTGTGTGTGTGTGAGATAGATTAGTGAAAGAGGAAAGAAGCACATTTACAGAAAGAAAAACACACTTGAATGAGAAAAGAAAAGGCACCTTGAGTCTTGATTTTCTCGCTCTGAAAATAAACTCTTGTATGCTAACAGGGGGATGTTTACATGTTTAGCCTCTCTGGTAAGCTAACAGCTGATCTGTTGCCTACACGGGTCCACGCCCTGACTGTCTCGTCACGCCGCGGTACCGTTGGTTCGGCTAACTAACGGGAGTTTTACTATCTCGCTCAGAACAGTAACTAAGCTCCATGGAAGGAGCTAGCAATGCAGCATTTACAGTTTACCTAAGCTACATTATTCAACACATCATCAACAAGTACCATGATCAAAGATACATTCACAGCCAAACAGATTAATAATCAAAGTGTGCAGTAAGAGCACCATATTAATCAGATCACAGTAATGGTAACACAAATAGCAACAATAGCACATTACTCATTAATAATACACACCCTGTTCTAATCTGCCCAGAACACTATTAAGCCTCTTACTTTTGGAGAAAATACTAACTCTTAGCACACGCATACAGTGTTTCTACTGGAATTCATAGTCTTTGGATCAGAAAAAAGTTTTACTACTGTGAGTCTGTTCAGTTTTAACGTTACAGATATCACAGAGCTAATGAACAATTCAGATACATAACACATTTTGCAATGTGCATTTCAACACATTTTAACTCACTATGACCACTACTACTGTCATTACTAAACATTGTTCCAAAATATGAACAATAACGTTGCCGTCAGTGGGCTTACTTGCTAGCTAAACACTGCTCCAGCACATAAACGGTACCTTAGAATGTTTTGTGAAACAGGTGATTTAAATTCACCGCTCATTTAACATTCTTTATCATGTTTGATTTGAGCAGTATGCATCCCTACTAAATAAACCTGATAAACAGTTTAAACAGTAATGTTAATACAGCATGTCGGGGGAATATAACGTCTCCTGCAGCGGGGAGTCAGAGGGGCCGCAGCGTTGGCTACCATTAGCTTCTTGTCTCACCTGGGCTCTGATAAACAGTAAATTCAGCAAATTCAGTGACCATAACGCTACTTTCCAAGCGACTGTAGCTGTTAACGTGGTTTTCATGGTATATCAGCCGCCGAGGCTTTCGTTGCTGTTTGTCACTCTGCCTGAGCAGAAACTACTTTACTCGCGCTGTTGTTTATTTGGGGGACATTCTAAAATGCTTAATGTGAAAAAACGCTTAAAATGAAAAATCTTAACGTGGTTTAATGTACTTTAACAACGATCAATGATCACCAAATTTCTCTTTGATATTGCTCCTCATAACCATTGAAAACTAAATAAATTCCAAAAATAAATTCCAATTATTATGGACGTTATCTGAAGAAGAAAACGTTAATGTGAGATAACTTCTATAATCGTTGGATTTCGGTTTAGTTTTTCTGACAGGCTTAAGTGTTATGTGAAATTTGGTGATCACTGATCGTTAATGTATAAATGTATATAGCGCAAACACTGGTATGCTACATTTATTTACCCGCCACCGTGGCATTTGGCGGGTGGCAGGTGCTAATTTCCATCCCTTGCCTCGCCTGTAAAGTGGACGAGAGCAGAAAGTTACAGAAACACTCACATCCTGTTAGGTCCCATTGCGATTTAATAAAATTTTATCGGACCCAGATATATCAGCTTGTACAGTCTCCAGTTGTTTTTATTATGACAGAATAGCTGTCAAAATTCTCTACCTGCGATTTGTTGCTGATGTTAATAAACGACAGCCTTTAGATGATCCATAATCTGAACGTATTTTAATATATTAGGGGCGTCGAAAATAGTGGGCGCTTATTAGTGGGCGCTATAGAGCCAATATACCACGCCCAGGCCTAAATATGATCTCAGATCAAAGTTCTTACTATTTTGAACATGAATTTGAGTTTTTGTGCATCCAAAAGTAACAAAACACCTGTTCGTAAAATGAAAATGAATGTACGAAATGATAAAAAATTAAAAGCTTTGCAATTTAGCTTCGCAATTTAACTTCGCCAAAGTCTTTGGAGTATACTGACAAATTTTGAAGTCAATCCGCTTAATTCTGTAGGAAGAGTTCGTTAAAGTACAACCCCTAAAAATTGTCAAAATTGTCCAAATATGCAAATTCAATTTAAAATGCCGAACTTCCTGTTGGGTTTAGGGGCTGGCTCCATGAGGCTTTTTTGTAAGGTTGGACAGCATACATATGCATACCAAATATCATAGGTCTAGGTGAAACACACTGCTGGGGCTAATTCTTTGAAATGTTTTAGAGGGCACTATTGAGCCAATGTATGACAATGGATGACCATGTATGTTCGAGTTACAAAAACTTTCTTTTTCATGATGTAACATCAAAGTTCGCAGTGCCGCCACAGCGACACCCTTCGACAGAAAATCAGATTGTTCAAATGAGGCATCATCATGGTCTTAAGGCTTTCCTGAACACTTTTGAAGTGGATCTGGTCAACCCGCTAGGTAGAGGACATCAAAGTGTAATGACTGTAACTTCCTGTTGCCAGTAGGGGGTACTATGATTATATCTCAATATTTTATGAAGATGTCTTCAGGCCAGGACCCTTATAAAGCCTGAGCAGTTTGGGGCAGATATGACAATGAAAAAAAAAAAAATGTCTTGATGTCTTGATACGATATACATGCCTTCTAATTTTTTTTTAATTGCCTCTACGTGAAGGTGAAAGGAGGGGCTTTAACTGGTTTAACTGGAAAACTCATAGGGGGCGCTATTGAGCCAATTTGCCATGCCCTAGGCCGAGACAAATATCAGATCGCAATTTTCAGTGTGTGCGTACCAATTTTCGTGTGTTTTTGAGTAGCCAAGAACCTCTATGTTCAAACACATAAAAGAAGAAGAAGAAGAAGAAGAAGAAGAAACATTAGAATTTCAATAGGGCCTTCGGCCCCGATGATGTTTAATAATAAAAATATAAAACAATAGGGTTCTACCCCTTTGGTTTCAAGTTCTGAAAAACCAGAACTTGAATAAAAATTTCCTAAAAACAATTGGAAAGATAATATAATGAACAATGGTGAGTTCAGTCATTGTGAAGCCTTCATATATTTAGGAGACCTTGAGCTTTCTGTTTAACTTCGTGGTATGATTTTTTTTTTTTTTTTTTTTGCAGACCCCAGCAGGGCCATTCCTTGTGGCTTGTCCAGCACTGTGCCAAAGACATCTTGATGGCTCTTGCCTTCCTTCACAGGGAAGGCTATGTCCACGCTGACCTCAAGCCACGCAACATTCTCTGGAGTGCTGATGACGAGGGCTTCAAGCTCATTGACTTCGGCCTCAGTTTCAAAGAGGGAAATCAGGTGGGTGTGCCTGGGAATTTGAAGGTCAGTATAATAGAGCAGGCCTCACTTGGGTGAGAGAGCTAGAGATGTGACCGCAAAGAGAAGAGATCACTTCTAATTAAAAAAATTGCATAGAACATTAAAGCTGCTTTGCCTGGCCATAAGCAACCGACATGTTTCTTTAATTCTGAGTTTAAGTGCACTATTGCAGATCAGATACATTTTTACCTCGTCCAAACAAACTAGTGTGTGTTGAGTATTGTGAGCTCCTCTTTCTTTGGCTTGCTCATCAATAAGGTTATACCCAGGTCGACTTTGTGTTTGAATGGGGTAACCCTCCTTTATCTACTCGGCTTCGCGACCCAGGTAGCGAGTTGGGTTTGATCAGGGTAGACTAGTCTTGATTTCAATGTGAATTGCGCTGGGGCGGGACAAATTATGATTGGTTGGAAATGACAGTGGGGCAGTCTTCACCGGTCCCCGCACACTTTGAAGAAACAACAACATAGACTTTATCTCACTGTGCTTTACACTGGGTTTTCACCATAGACTGTATAAAACTAGGATTTTCACAGGCAGCTTCAACGACAGCAGATCGGAGCAGTTTAATTAATTTCTGAACAGCCGCTGGCAGTGTGTGCCCGGATGTTCAGTAGACTGCGTTTTGCAGAATGGTTGCGGAGTTTCAGAGGAAAAACTGCCTGTAAAAACCCAGAGTAAAAGTAAATGTATGAAAATAAGTTTTGTTTAATTCTCTCGGCACTGCCGCTCTTACTCCCTCTCTCTGGCATGAGACACCCGTGCAGAGACTGCAATTTGTCATCAATGAAAAGGGAACTCTCTGCTGAGTTCAATGATATCCCACATAATAGTGTAAATCAAACGGGTCATAATTTATTAAAGGGGGCATGGCTTAAGCATAGGGAGCGGGTAAAACCATGACCAATGACAATGGAACTCTCTGCTGAGTTCAATGATACCTCACACAAGACTCTACCTTAAATGGTTCAAAAGGCATAAAATGGGGCGTGGTCTCAGTACATGGGCGTGGTTAAAGTATAGGGGCCAGCTCAGTATCGCACGACACACATAAGTTTCATGTAAATTGGATGCTGTTTGTCATATAAGGCTGATTTCCTGTTGCCAGCGGGGGGCGCTATGACCAAAAGTCAATTTTGGCCTATAGATGACCTCAGGGCTGGACTCTTGTCAATCGTGAGAAGTTTTGGGCAGATATGACAATGTACACTAAAGTTACAACAACTTCTAAATGCTCAAAATGGCCGCAATGCCCACACTGTTAGATGAAAACTCAAGCTTTTAATAACTTTTCATCGTTAATACAGGGCTCCAGACTAACTTTTTTCTCTAGGAGCACAGTGGCCCCCAACTGAAAATTTTAGGGTCGCAACCAGAAAATTTAGGGGCACACACTGTAAATCAACATGCTAACCAAATATTCACATTTCTACTAATTTCCACTGTATTACTAATAAATACTTTGATAATAGATGCAGAAATTACAATGTGCTGTTTCAAATTCAGTGTCACTTTTGAAGATTCAACATAGAAGGCACCATTGCTGTCATGACAGTAAACAAAATATAAAAAAAATATACCAGCTCTAGTCTACAATTACAATGAATTCAACTTAAAATTAAACATGCATTGTTTAGGCTACTATCCTTAGGGTTGGGTACCTTTCGCATCTGAACCAATATCGGTACCGATACCTGAAATTCGGTTGCAGTTACCTATTTTCTGTACTTTCCCTCTGTAATTACAAAACAATTTTTTCAGTTGTAAACATGAATCCAAACCTATTTATCCTATGTACTTAGAACATTATGTTATTTTATTAGAATATGTTTCACTCTAAAGAAATTAAACAAAAATAAAACCCCTCCCTCTCTCTTCCCAAACCCGTCCCTACAACCTATTAAATTGACACTGTAACTTTTTTAGTTTAGTTTTATTTTCATGACCGTTTTCAATTGCTCTTTTATGTTTCATGTAAAGCACTTTGAATTGCCTTGTTGCTGAAAGGTGCTGTAGAAATAAAGTTGCCTTGCCTTACAACCTCAGCCAGTCACTAGGGCACATAAACCACTGTACCTACTGCTTGTCTCAGAGGAATTGTAACGTCAACAGCACCGCGACCATTTTCGGCTCGCCATTAATAGCATATCGCAGCAACGCTGTCTGCGTGAATTAAAAAAAAACTGTAACCATACTTGCATCCACTTTATCGGCATTGCCGTGACTCACTGTGACTTCAACAAAACTGCAGAGCCGACGTAGTTTGCACCGTCCGCACCTCTGCGAGTGTGTAAGTTTGTGTCAGAGCTCTGCTCTCTGTCAATTTTCAGAGAGGACAGATAAGCTTGCGTGCTCAGGTACCGACATTTAATGGGTAAAAAAAGGGGGCAAATTTACTGGTCGCACATGTGCGACTGGATGTAAAATTCAGTCGCACACTCTAAAATTTTGGTCGCAAAATGCAACCATTTGGTCGCAGTCTGGAGCCCTGGTTAATAATAGTGATCCCGCATTTATGAAATTATTTGGCCCGCCCCAGCCCGCCCCGCACCACTTTATCTATTTTTACAACCCGCCCCGCACCTGCGACCATTAAATAGACATGCACTGTAATGGAAATGAAAACATCCTTTGTTACAGCCTGAAAGTGCAGAAACATCGCCCTTTTAACTGACAACAACAGACGATTATGAATATAAATTAAATAGACCATAAATCAGGTCATGTGATAAACAATTTAAACATTTAAAGCAGCGTTTATAATCATCTAAAAAAAAAATCTATCCGATTTGTATAGGCCAACAGTTTACAACCTAGTACGCTACATATAAACAATGAACTTTGTTTAGTTTTTTTTTAACACACGGGAATGTTCATTTGCCGTTTTTGCGTTCGCTGTGCAAAAAAAGAATGGCATCCACTGTACCGGGATTTAATCTGTTTCTCCTAGACTCTAGCACCCGGCCAGCAGAGCTGAATGTGCGCTCGCTTGATGCGCTTGTGGCCGGGATACAGAGTATCATTTTTGAAAGCTTGGAAAGCACAGGAAAGGAGATTGACTGGGAATGCCAGAATTTTAGAATCTCCTCTCCGTCCCAAAAGAACTGTCCCTCAATGTAGCGCTGAACCTCGTCTTTCCCGGCGGCAACGTCACTTTCATCCTCCCACTCACTAAAATCATCTCTTTTTCTTTTGACTCGCTCGGCTTCGTCAACTAAAAAATAAAATATAACCATATTTATCCTTCACTTACCACTGTCAAATTCCCTGACAAGTCTTCTGGCCTGGTCGTACACAGCGTTTCTCTCCTCCGCTTGAAACATCTTCAGGGACTTAAAACGGGGACAAAGAAAGTTCCAAGCTTGTGGGTGACGCTGATGGAGATTTTCTCGTTTAGCAGCTGCGTTGCCTGTGCCCGAATATAAACCATGTACTCCGGATCACCGTATTGGGGCTCGCAGTGTTTCTTCAGTTTAAAAAAAAAAGTACGACAAGCTGAATAGTTGGATACGTATCACCCTCCAACTCTTCACTCGCAGATTTAAAAGGCAGCAAAAACTCAGTAACTGTTTAACACATCCAGCTGAATGCCATCCATTCTGTGGAGCTGATCTTTCTCCTGCAAGGCCTGTTGGATTTCATGATACTGTTTACTGACTGACTGCATCATCGCAACTTTACTGTTCCAACGGGTTTCACATTCTTGTATCACGGTGTGTGGGAGTTGTAGCCTACTACAATCCCGGATTTTTTCAGGTATGTCACAAGGCTTTTGCACTTTGCAATGACATCATTCAGAGTTGCGCATATATGTTGGCGTGTTCTCTTTTACATCAAATGTGTGTTTGAGAATGATATTAATGACGTGGGCTGTGCACGGCACCCACTTGTAGCTGCGAAGGGCAGCTTTTATGTTTTCTCCCTGGTCACTTACAAACATTACTTTTGATATGCCGGCAGGTTCAATACCAAAGTCATGCAGCTCATTAATAATTTGCTCGTGGATGTTGTGCGCTGTCTTTTTGAGAGTAGAGTCAAATTCAGCTGTGCGTACGACTCTCCAATTTCCAGTCGTCATTAATGAAGTGACCAGTAAACGCCGTGTATGATCGTTTGTTGAACTCATCGGTCCACATGGCTGACATTTTTTATTTTGTTTTTAATGACCCGCCCCAACCCGCCCCGCAAATAAAGTGACAATTTATTTACCCGCCCCAACCCGCCCCGCGGGATCCGCGGGTTATGAGACGATCCGCGCATCACTACTGGTTAAGGTCTTGAGATGGCACAAAATGAATTTAAAGTCGATCGGATGAAATCTCTAGGAGGAGTTTGTTAAAGTACAATGTCAAAATGGCCAAAATCACACTAATTTCAACTTCAATTCAAAATGGCAATCCTGTTGGGTTAAGGGTATGGCTCCAATTACCTTTTTTGTCGTTTTTTTCGTTAGTCTACGTTAAATGTACTGCAGGGGCTCAAATTTTTAAAGTTTTGTAGGGGGCACTAGCGAGCCATTTTGGTGCGCCTATTCCTGAAACCCTTAAAACACGTACATTTTAACCAGGCTTGATGCGACCGCCAATTTTGGTGAGTTTTTGAGTATGTTAAGCCCCTCAAAAAGGCGATTAATTTGCCGGGTAAAGAATAATAATTCCTTCAGTTTCAATAGGGCCTTCGCCGCTGTCGGCACTCTGGCCCTAATTAAAGCTGCCGTTGGATGGGCCTTCGCACCCTGGTGAGCTTTATTTATCCTTACTGTACAATGACAGATTCAAGTAGCTACAAAACATTAGTTCTGCTAGTATACAGATGGACTGGAGTATGTGACAAGTTAGCTGTTCACTGAATATGATGTGCAAGCCCCGCCCATTTCGAGAACTTAAGGTTATTGTTATGGTTGACCCAGGTGATCTCTGAATTGTCATGATATACCCATGTAGACTGTCTTGGTTTGAATTTCCAAAAGGAGGATTGAACCCTGATCAGAAAAACCTAGCCCAACCCTGGTAGGTGGTGTAAAAGAGCTATTCATCTTTCCCACACTGGGTGTTAGATACTACACATCTGCCTCCTTTCTGAAATTTGAATTTTGAATTCAGACCTAAAGAATTTGAGTTTTCAATTTAAATAAATCTGCATATATTTTAATTCTGTTAATGTCTTTTCATTTATTTTAGTGACACAGTTAGGAAAAGCTTTGTTAAATTAAGTAAATGTTACTTTTCTGTATTGTTTTTATACTGTAAGATTACATTTGGACCACCAACAATGTACTATGGCCACCAAGTTTAGGGGCTTGGTGACTCTGGGGCCATTGCTTCAAAAATATTACCTTTACCTGATCGAATGTTGATTCTATCTCTCTCTCTGTCTGCCTCACCTCCTCCAGGATGTCAAGTACATCCAGACAGACGGGTATCGTGCTCCAGAGGCTGAGCTTCAGAACAGCCTCGCTCAGGCCGGGGTGGAGGGGGACTCAGGCTGCACAACCGCTGTGGACATGTGGAGCCTGGGCATCATCCTGTTGGAGATGTTCTCAGGAATCAAGCTCAAAGACACCGTCCGCTCGAAGGAGTGGAAGGTATGACAAGCTCTACTCAGGGTGGATTGTTGATAATGATTTAGTAGAATCAGACCATTTCAAAATGTGTAAATGTTTTTTAACATGTAAAATGTCTTTACCATCCCTTGCACAATTATTCATTATTAGAGTACCAAATGGATGTATAATAAGAACTGGAAACAGTGTTCAAGGCAGAGCCCTGTTTAGTCCCATGAGAGTTCTTCAATGGCGCATGAAGCCTTCATGGAGCCAAACATTACCCAGATTATTGGCTCTGCTCCCCACTGTGCGACCTATACAGCATGCGCACTAGAGACCTCCGATGGCCAATGATTAAATGATTTAATCGTGCAGCTCTTCTATACTTTCCAAATGTTATCGTTCTGAATGGATCAAATTCCAATGGTGAAACCAGTCATTTTGGGGAGTTGTGACACAAGTCTATGGGGAAAAAGTATTTTTGGGCCAGAGGGCATCACATGACAGTCCGGGAGTTGCATTTCTTCTGTTTAGCCACTAAATACAAGAGATTTCTCCCTGGCACTTTCATGATCGAGCCAGAATAATAATAATAATAATTAAAGCTGTAAGCAGCGTTGGACGGGCCCTCGCGCCTCTGCGCGTCGAGGTTACTGGTGGATGCCACTCCTTGCGACCTTGCATTGGCGCAGCATTCAGACACTGCAAATCATCACCAATGAAAAGGGAACTCCCTGCTGAGTTCAATGATACCTCACACTCTGCAAACTCAAAGACTCTACGTCATACAGTTCATTACCTGTGAAAGGGGGAGTGGCCAAAGCATAGGGAGTTGGGCCAAACCATCACCAATGAATAAGGAACTCTCTGCTGAGTTCAATGATACCTCACACAAGGGTCTGCATCAAATGAGTCATAAGTTGTAAAAAAGGGGCGTGGCTACAGCATTGGGGGCGGGTCAAACCATCACCAATCAAAAAGAAACTAGCGAGCCATTTTGGTGCGCCTATTCCTGAAACCCTTAAAATACGTACATTTTAACCAGGCTTGATGCGACCGCCAATTTTGGTGAGTTGTTGAGTATATTAAGCCCCTCAAAAAGGCTATTTATTTGTCGGGAAAAAGAATAATAATTCCTTCAGTTTCAATTGGGCCTTCGTCGCTGTCGGCTCTCTGGCCTTAACTAGAACTGCAAGCAGTTATGACGGGGTCCAAGCCACCGATGCCAGTCGCCCCCGACGCCCCGGGGAGCGTGCGAAAGCGGAACCCAAAGCCTGGCGGTGGGGAGGCAAACATCAGTAAACATGGAGAGGTGTGAGCCACGACGTCTGCGGTACATTGCCGTTGCAAATGTAGTGGTTAACAGTTCATCTCCATGCATATACAGACTACCTTTAACAATTCTCTGCAATAAACAAACTTCTTAACCCCCCTGACTACAGGGGACAGCAGAGAGAACTGAGAGAGTGACTGAGATGGTGGAGGGGGGGAGGCAGGTGTGGTGGTTGAAGGAGCAGGGGAGGTGGTCAGGTTGTTGTAAATGGTGTCATAGGCGCCGATTTCTATTTTCCTCTGTGAGTGCTCATGGCGCACACCCTTTAAAAAAAAAAAAGTAGTCAAAAATGGTTTGCATTTCAGAACCTTAGGAAATGGACAGTGGCCGACACACGCACCTATTAACTCGATAATTATGCCGTAAAGTAGGCTTTCAACTCAGGACAGCGCCACTTCTCACAAATACAGATAGGATTGGAGATGAAAAGTTTAACTGCCACGTAACCGCGATCAGCTTCGTGGGAAATTAAGACTCAATGCCACCGACATAACCAAACGCTCCACTTAGCACCAACGGCAATGTTTAATTTTAAATGAATGTAGCCTACTGGCAGTCTGGCACACGTGGGTGGTCAGTATTTTCCGTGGGTGCTCGAGCTCCGGAGCACCCATGGTATCGACGCCTATGAATCGTGTTGATTTTGGATTGAAAAAAGAAAAGAGAGTTGCATTTGTTCACTGTGAAGGTTGTAGAAACTTTAGCAGGTGGGTTAAGAAGTGTGTTAATTGTAGAAAAGAAGTGGAGCACGCAAAAGCAAAAACCAAAACGTAACGGTAGGAGGCAAACATCAGTAAATATTGTGAAGTGTTAGCTGCAAGGTCTGTGGTACAATCCCATTGCAAATATCCCATTAACATTGATTAAGTAAAAGGGCCAAAACTGGTCTACGTTGAATAGCGCTCCCTAATGGCCGATCTTTACCAAATTTGGTACAGAGTGTGCTGAACAAGCATCACAAGTGTTGATAGCCTTTACTGTTGCAGAGATATTACAATTGCAAATTTACCTTTGAAATATATTGAGTTATTGGCCAAAACAAATAAACATTGATTATAGCGCCCCCTAAAGGCCGATCTTCGCCAAATTTGGTACAAAGCATCGTAGTGCAATGCTGAACAAGGATCTCAAGTTCTTTGCTGATAACATTTAATTTGGTTGAGATATGATATATGTGTGTGATAGCTAGCTAGGAAAAATTGTTTGGTCGTCAAATGCGCATAGTTTAACGTAGCAAAATTCTTTGAGTAACTTTTGGTCAGGGCCATCTGGAGATGCTATGTACCAGGTTTCGTGCAAATCGGTCGCACAGCCTAGGACGAGTTTGAAAAAGTTGGTTTTAGACATTAAGCAATATTGCGAAAATAGTTTTCAGCAGAAATGGGCGTGGCCTATATCACGTGATTCAGCTTGATTCAAGGAACACGTGGATGTAAGAATTTCTAATGTGCGACGTATAATGTGGGAGTTAAAGGCAGAAAACCATTATAGTGCCACCTAGTGGTCCACGTGTAATTTTTGGTAGATGTGATCCATCACCCATTGTCCATCTACCCTGTAAATTTAAAGTTGTTCACATTAGTGTAAGTGGTGAATCTAGACTTGGGTTCCATAGGCCACGCCAACGTTGACCCCTAAGTACCCCACTCTAGGGTTGGCCTCAGGAGTGGCCCTAGATGGTACCCATCAAATTTTGTATAAATCGGATGAGCCGTTCATGAGATATAAACTTTTTGTACTTGTAGTGCCCCCTAGTGACCAATTTTCGTAAAATGCGTGGGGGACCTCCAGAGGGTCATGGCAAACAAGAATCTAATGTTTGGCGTTAAAAGCATTTATTTTGGCCGAGAAATGGCAAAGTTGGTGTTTTCATAGTGATTTCATAGCCTTGCTACCGCCGGGTTCTTCCAGACTCAGACTTGAACCCCTAATGATGATGATTAATAATAATCCTTAGAAAAACAATAGGGTTCCACAGCTCCGCTGGAGATGTGTACCATGTTGCCTTGCATACACGGTTCCTATGCCCCCTCGGGCTTGGACCCCTAAAAATCCATAGAAAAACAATAGGGTTCCACAGCCCTGCTGTGCGAACGGCGTAGCTTTGCTACCGCCAGTTCTTCCAGACTCGGGCTTGGACCCCTAATAATAATTTAATTTATACCAACATTTAGGGTACACCCCCAAGATTTTTTTTGTACGTCTGTTTCTTATGCCCACCAATTTAGTTAGTCTACGTGAAACTTGAACTAACAAAACAGTGGACTTCAACTTGTTTGTTTGACCCTTTGGAAATAAATAAAAATACTTTTTTTTCAGAAGTCACATATATTTGATGATTCAAAGAAGAAGAATTAATTCGAGCAATTGGTGGACTTGTGATTTCTGACATAGACAATGTGATTTAGTTTTTGCTATTTTGAAAAATGTTTGCATGTTTAAAAAGGTAATTAACAAAGTTAGAGGAAGGCTATTTGTATTTATATTAAAAAACAATAAATATACATTATAGGACTATATTAAATGAATAAAGGACGTTGGTCGAAGTTTCACAAGTTTTTAATGAATTGTTATGAGGAAGGAAAAGTCAAATAGAGCAGAACCTTAGTTGCAAAAGAAAGATAGTATCCTTCAATCTGGTTTCCTCCTCTTTAGGATAACAGTACTGCCATTGTAGACCATATTTTTGCCAGCAACAGTGTGGTGTGCCCTGCAATCCCTGTCTATCACCTCAGAGACCTTATCAAAAGGTAAGTTGTCACACATATAGCTATTAATTCAGACTGCTTCTCAATGACCTCTATGCTATTTACTATACTGTGTATTGACCTGCTTACCTGTGTAAGCAAAGGAATATGGTCTATCGTAATTTTGTTACACTGGACTTTTCTTACTTTGTGTCTGTAGCATGCTTCTCAATGACCCAAAGCAAAGATGCACTGCTGAAACTGCCCTGCTGAGCCCATTCTTCAGTATTCCCTTTGGTATGTGTCAATATTTGAGACGTCCTCCAAGATTAATACATCTCTGAGTGAACCATATTTACTGTTTTGTGTGTGTGTGTGTGTGTGTGTGTGTGTGTGTGTGTGTGTGTGTGTGTGTGTGTGTGTGTGTGTGTGTGTGTGTGTGTGCGTGCGCGTATGTACGTGCGCATGCCTGTGTAAGCTCCTCGCATTGAGGACTTGGTTCTGCTTCCCACGCCTGTCCTGCGTCTGCTTAACCTGATTGAAGACAGCCATCTGCACAATGAAGAAGAGTATGAAGGTACAACACCATATATTTTTTCTGTCCTTAAATTATGAATGACTTAGTGAATTTCCTGATTTGATTTCCTGTTTTTTCCAAGTGTAAGAGAGGTAAGTCAAAATGTCTGTCATTGTTTCTCCCAGACATCCTGGAGGACATGAAAGAGGAGTGCCAGAAGTATGGCTCAGTGGTTTCTCTGCTCATCCCCAAGGAGAATCCAGGGAAAGGACAGGTTAGACTGTTATTCTATAAACCCACAATCTTTAAAAAAATCATTTCAGTTAAACAAAAACTTATGGAGTTATAATAGTAAGAAATACTATTTATTTCACAGCTATTTTTTATCACAGAGAATCCTACATTGTGTTTAAGATGTGCAGACTTCCTTAGGTCGTAGCACACCAAACTTTATGAAGACTTTATGAAGAAGGGGCCAATATACTCTTTTTTTAGTTCAAGTGGTATATAAAGATACAGATGATTTTAGCGTTTATTCTGTTAATGGATTTGAGTAGGATAAGGACCCTTACTACACTGGTACAGTGGTCTCTCCTTTAACTAGTCTACTGTATATCGTCAACGTTTTATTTACGGGATTGTTTCGGTGCCACCGGAGGTTCCGCCGGATGTCCCTCATTTTCGGCCAGATGTCCCTCACCTTCCGCTTTCTTTGTGTTGGCATTCTAAACTCCGGTCATCCTCCGAGCTAGAACTGACAATCAAATTATATTTATCTTTTTTTGAGTAAAATTCTCATCGCAAGCTCGAAAAGCCATTTTAATTCCAGAGGTCGCCTCCCTACGTGCACGTTCCACTAAAACAAGTTCCCGAGGCTATTTTGCCTTGTGCCACCCAAGGCGATTGTGATTGGTTTAAAGAAATACAAATACAGCAGGGCACATTTTTCTCCTGTGCTGGAATGTTGTGTGGACTAGCCAGAGCTTCCTCCGCAGCATTGTGGAGGTAGGTCTGGCAATGAGAGACTACTCCTTTACTTACCCCCAATGTCTACTGTGTGCAGCAGCTGCATGGCTTTCCACTCTGGTGCAGGAGATGATCCGCTACCATTCACTTATGAGTGTATATAAATGCTTTTAATTTTCTCATTTGTATAATTGTAATTGTCTTAAAATAAATTTTTAGTGATACTATTCATGTTATGTGTCTCAACATATAAACAAAGTATTTTTGTTTGTAGCAAGTGAGAGAGAGAGAGAAGAATGCTTGTTAAACAACAAAACATTAGACAAGTAGACATCCGAGGTTAGCACACGTTCAGTTATTTACCTATTAATTCCTCAACATGTCCTGTGTGTTTCCATCAGGTTTTTGTAGAGTATGCCAACTCCAGTGACTCCAAAGAGGCTCAGAGGCTGCTGACGGGCCGCACCTTTGATGGGAAGTTTGTTGTGGCTACCTTCTACCCTCTCAGTGCCTACAAAAGAGGTTACTTGTACCAGACTGTGCAGTGAAGTCCTACAGCTCAATTTACACCTCTGCACTGTTTGCAAGAAAAACACAACTCAATAGGCTACCACAGGGGAGAAGTAATTTATCCCTTTGAAAATAACTACAGCCAACCCAGAGTTATGAGTGGTTGCCCTGCAGTTTGAGTTCAAATGATTCCGTTATTAATGAGCGTAGTTAAAAGTTCTGCATGTCATTCATGTGTTTTTTTTTGTTTTTTTTACAGTAAATCTGTGTTCCATGCAGAGTGTAAATTGAACTCAGCTATGAGAAGTGTACAGCGACACTTTATTTCTTCTTTCTCCAGTCTGCACTGCTGTTGTCAGTGCACATCCATCTAGTTCTTATAGGTTAAAGGCACCAATCTCATTTATTGACTCTGTGGTCTGGATACAGCAGTTCCTTCCATTTCACTCTCATTCATTCATAGAAATTACCATAATAAAAGAATGTGTAATTAAGACAAGTACAATCTTCTCTAGAGATGCACCGATTACAATTTTCTAGGCCGATTCTGATTTCCGATTTTTCATTGAGTTTGACCAGCCGATACCAATTTTAGCTGATTACGATTTCTTTTTTTCTAACCACTTTACAGCACACACAAATACTCATTTTCTGTCTTTTTTTTAATAGAAAATTTTACATTACGCATAGAACATAGAAATGTTTTTGAATAGATAATCAATCGCTATAAAATAGAACTATAATTACTCCTGGTGTGGGAAATTAACACACATCTAAAGTGCAATGTTATGGAAGAACCATTTCCTTCTTTTCACATCCAATATCCAACAAACTAAACTTCTGTATGTATGAAAACAAGGAAAACAGGTAATGGCAATAAAATAATATATAAATAACAAATAAAAATAAAATAAATATAGCCTTAATACAGTTTAAAGATATTTCTCAAAACACACACACAGGCCTGTTTGAACGACAACAGTAACGTTACCTGAAAACAGCGTGTAGTTCCTTTTTTAGCAAGTTTGCTTTATGTGTCATTGTGCATAAATATGAACACTACCATTGCTGTCAACAGGCTTATCTGCTAATGTTAGCTACCGACGGTTACCTCGGAACAATCCAGCAAATTGACGGTATTCTAGAGTGCCGTTACCTGAAACAGATGATTTAACGTCACCCGCTCATTTTACACACAGTTTAGCAACAAAACTAAACGCTGAGGGAAGATTACTAAGTTTTTAATGTTGGTTTTGAGAGGTATGCATCCCCACTAACCTGGAAAGCGTTTTAAACAGTAACATTAATACAGCAGCCAGCGGGGCGTCAAAGGCAGAGGGACCACAGGGTTCGCTAACGTTAGCTTCTTGTCTCATCTGGGGTCTGAGAAAGAGTAAATTTATCAAAGTCACGCTATTTTCCAATAAACTGTAGCTGTCATATTTCACAGGACCCGCCTGAGTGCGGTTTTCATGTTCCAGTTTTTCAGCCTCAGAGGGGAGAGAGAGAGCGGCTGACTGTTCACCTGAGATCAGTAGAGCAGACGGCTCTGCTTAGCCGTGTATAATTACGAGTTTATTACATTTCATAAACAGCTGAATGAGCGGCAGTGCGCCGCTGCTACATGCATATAGTGGAAACCCTGCATGTGCACATGTGATGCTGATGTTGCGTGATGTAAATGATGCGGCGCCCGAGTGAATTTGACCGGCATAAAATCAGCATTATGTCAGACTGACCGGCAGGTCGCTGGTAATGTCCGATGACGTGAAAATCGGCCAATTCCGGTCACTGGCCGGTCAATCGGTGCATCTCTAATATTCTCTGATGTGGGTGGACAGAACAAAAGCCTTTGCAGGGCTCCACACTAACTTTTTGCCTTGGTTGCACTGGTGCGCCTAACTTTTTTTATTTAGGTGCACCAGCACAAAATTTAGGTGCACCCAAATTTTTCCTCGCATCGCCGCAACGCTGAATGGCGATACACGATATATAGCTCTGTATTTTTTTACAAAGTGGGCTAAATGTTCAGTTTTAAGTCAAAGCCACTTTTCACAAGCTCTTTTATTAAAACAGATTGTGATTAAAATAAAATGCAAAGACAGGGTTTTCTTTACCAGTTTGAAAATATACAGCTGCAACACATGTAAATGAAAGTTATCTAAAATAAATAGCCTGAGAAAGCTCCTTCATAAGCTTTCAACAACAATAACAGACTGATTAAAAGAGAGAGAGGACGCCCGGATAGCTCAGTTGGTAAATATAGAGGTTTGACTCCGACCTGCAGCCCTTTCCTATATGACAGGCATGAAAACGGGTCAGGGGTGAAAAAGGTGAGAAGGATATTACCCCTCTAGGGGGGTCCAGGGGGCATGCCCCCCCAGAAGAAAATTTTAAATATTCCATATTTTAAAGCATCAATCTGATGCATTGTGAGATGCATTTTTTGCCAACCAACAGTGTAATATTTCAATATGCACTCATTGAAGTTAATTTGACTGGCAAAACAGTTAAATTCCTTCTGACATTACACAATAATAAAAGTCATAATTTTTAAAGACTAAAACGTTTTGGATACATTTGTACTTCGTCCAACCATATATTAAATAAAGAGTCAATGTGGATTTACATATTGCAATAATATCATAATCCTACAATGAATCATTGTGAAAACTAAAATTTACTACTTTGGCCAGGTCATCATCAAAAAAGCAAATTAGTACATTCATGATTTTGTCCATGCTGATATTAGCTGCTTTATTTACATTTATTAAAAACGTGGCATTGTTTATCTTTTCATATAGCTAGAAGTCTAAACTCTGGGACAAGGCCGTTATGTTTAAATACCTGCCATGCTGATTCCAAACAGACAGCTTTATCAAGGCAGTTTGGGCTTCAGATAGCTTTTACAAATCATGATCCGCTATGAACGTGCACACACGTATTGTTTGTATCACGGTCGGTCAGTAAAGGAACAGTCGCAGTCTTAACGGTAGCGGTCGTTGCCGGTAACGTACTCGTATACAGAGTGCACGGACCGAAGCTTTGTGACTAGCATCTAATGACTAGCAAGCCCTGTCTTACCGCTGCCGGCGTCTTCCTTGAACATGCGCTGCAGAAGGTTGGTGGAACTCGTTTCATTGGTTGGTGGAAGTTCGATGATTGGTCAAATCCATAGACAGTATGGTTAAATCCAGCGCATTAAAACAAATCCCATGTGGACTTTTTAATTTATTTATTTTTCTAAAATAGTCATACGGCACCAGGCCCGAGTACTTACACCCCCCCTCTCCCCCCTTAAACATTTTCTCATCAAATCTACACGATTCACGTAGGTCACCTATTTTGGTTTCAAAACGGCGAATTTCGCCTAAAGGTGAGTGATTTTCATGTCTGTACATGTCATCCCCCCACTCTCTCTCCCCTTTCATGTCTTCAGCTTTCCTATCAAAATAAAGGCCGAAATCTTTAAAAAAAAAGAACGACCGAAAGACAGGGGGAATGCGATGGACTGAAGCGTATGCTAGGCTACTCAGAGAGTGACGGCTGACTCATTAGCGGCGTTACACCAGTCTTGTGTAGGCTATGAAATGTCTGTATCGTCACTGCGCTGCATTTTTATGAACTATGATCCAGCATGCTCCGTCTTACACGCTATTACTCAATGAACTGAAGTTAGTTTAATAATGTGTTTTTCGCCGTGGCGGCCGCAGTAACAGAGTTACCGGCGGAAACACTAGTAACAATACAGGTTTCCCTCTCATAGTTAACAATATACAGCTGTGTTAATAACAATTAAAACTGTAGACAAATGTCGGGAGTTTGGACCAGCGGCGCTGTGTCTCTCCATGTTGCAGGTGAGCCGGCCGGTGTGTGAGTGAATGGGGGCGGGGCTGCGCGGAGGAGAGATCCAAATCCAAACACAGGCACGGCTTTCCAGAAGGAATGGGTCATGTAACGCAACATTAAACCATATCGATATAAACAACATCGCTACGTTAGTGGAGAGGCAGCGGATGCGAGGACGTTAGGTGCACCGGTGCGACCTAGGAAAAATCTTAGTCGCACCCTTACAAATTTTGGTCGCATTTGCGACCAAATTGGTCACACTCTCGAGCCCTGCTTTGTCAGAAGAGGAAGTGTAAATTCAGACACTGATTAGAAACATGTAGCAGGAAACACTGATCTCTTAGTAGTATGAATGTGAATGTCTGTCAACCTGTTAAATTAATAATTGGAATGTCTGTCAACTTGTTGAAAAATGATACTTAATAATAATATTCAATTCAATTCAATTTTATTTATAGTATCAAATCATAACACGAGTTATCTCGAGACACTTTACAGATAGAGTAGGTCAAGACCACACTCTATAATTTACAAAGCCCCAACAATTGCAGTAATTCCCTCAAGAGCAAGCAGTGCGACCAGTGCGACAGTGGCGAGGAAAAACTCCCTCTTGGGAAGAAACCTCGGACAGACCCAGGCTCTTGGTAGGCGGTGTCTGACGGTGCTGGTTGGGGATGCAATGAACAGTGGCGATAATAATAATAATAATAATAATAATAATAATAATAAATTGAATTTATATAGCGCTTTTCATGGACTCAAATTAATAATGGAACAGTGACTTCAAATGGTAGTCGTAGTAGTTCATGTCATATCAGTGCGCTGCAGGGCGTTACAGGATGTAGCGTGGCCCAGCAGAACATGGATGGACGTAGTAGGAAGCTGCAGGGTTCAGCAGGACGCAGCATGACATTGCAGGTCACCGCGGAGCTGAGCAGGGAGTGCAGCAGGACCACGGCGACAGCTGCAACCAGGATCTTGGTGCCAACGTTCTCCAAGGAAATACGCTGGGGGAAAAAACATAAGGACTCCGGGGAGTAAACTCCCCAGAAGCTAGGATTAATAACAAGCATTTCTGGGACGGGATGCACATAAATGTTAATAGAAAGGGAGAGGAGAGAGCAGCTCAGTGTGTCAAAGGAAGGAAGTCCCCCGGCAGTCTAGAACTATAACAGCGTAACTAAGAGAGACAGGTCATAAGGAGAGGTGGCCTGTTCGGGCTTGAAACTCTCCCCTGCTGGATCGGGCTGTGCTTGCCTGCCTCCCTCTACTTTTGTTATATATTATTAATCTAACAATTATGTAGAGAAGCAGTTGGGCCAGTTAGGTGGACACTGCAACTCCTCACTCCCTAACTATAAGCTTTATCAAATAGGAGAGTTTTAAGTTCATTCTTGAATGTGGTGACAGTTTCTAGGAGAGGAGCATGATAACTAAAGGCTCTGGCTCCAATTCTACTTTTAGAGACTCTAGGTACCACAAGTAACTCTGCATTCTGGGAGCGTAGTGCTCTAGTGGGACAATAAGGTATTAGGAGCTCTTCTAGATATGATGGTGCTTGACCATTTAGAGCTTTGTAGGTTAGGAGAAGGATTTTAAATTCAATCCTGGATTTTACAGGAAGCCAATGCAGGGAAGCTAATACAGGAGAAATATGATCTCTTTTCTTAGTTCTTGTGAGAACACGTGCTGCAGCATTCTGGATCCGCTGGAGAGTCTTAAGGGACTTATTTGAGCAACCTGACAGTAGGGAATTTCAATAGTCCAGCCTGGAAGTAACGAATGCATGGACTAGTTTTTCAGCATTGTTTTGAGACAGGCTATTCCTAATTTTGGCAATGTTACGAAGATGGAAAAAGGCTGTTCTTGAGGTTTGTTTTAGATGGGCGTTAAAGGATATATCCTGATCAAAAATAACCCCTAGATTTCTGACAGTAGTGCTGGAGGCCAGGGCAATACCATCCAGAGTAGCTAAGTCTTTAGATAATGAGGTTCGGAGGTGTTTAGGGCCCAGCACAATAACTTCAGTTTTGTTAGAGTTTAACATCAGAAATTATAGGTCATCCAGGATTTTATATCTTTAATGCATGCTTGAAGTTTAGCTAGCTGATTGGTTTCGTCGGATTTGATTGACAAGTATAATTGGGTGTCATCCGCATAACAGTGAAAGTTAATTGAGTGTTTCCTAATAATATTACCAAGAGGAAGCATATGAGCCTTGTGGAACGCCATGGCTAACTTTAGCGTACTTGGAGGATTAACAAATTGAGATCGATCAGAGAAATAGAACTTAAACCAGCTTAGAGCGATTCCTTTAATGCCTACTAAGTGTTCCAATCTCTGTAACAGGATTGTATGGTCAATAGTGTCAAATGCAGCACTAAGATCTAGTAGAACAAGAATGGAGACAAGTCCTTTGTTTGCAGCAGTTAGAAGGTCGTTATTAATTTTCACCAGTGCCGTCTCTGTGCTATGATGCTTTCTAAATCCTGATTGAAAGTCATCAAATAAACTATTGCTATGTAGAAAATCACATAACTGATTAGGAATTACCTTCTCAAGGATCTTGGATAAAAAGGGAAGGTTAGATATAGGTCTATAGTTTGCTAAGACCTCAGGATCGAGGGTGTTTTTTTTTAGAAGAGGTTTTATAACAGCTACTTTAAATGACTGCGGTACATAACCTATTAATAAGGACATATTGATCATATCTAGTAATGAAGTGTTAACCATGGGTAGCGCTTCTTTGAGTAGTCTCGTTGGGATGGGGTCTAAGAGACAGGTAGATGGCTTAGCTGAGGATATCTTTAACATTAATTGTTGAAGGTCTATAGGATAAAAGCAGTCTAAAAATATGTCGTGACTAGTCGTTCTTTCTAGCGGTCCTGCGTTTAAAGGTGAACCGTTAGAAGTTGAGGGCAAAAGGTGATGGATTTTATCTCTAATTGCTATAATTTTATCATTAAAGAAGCTCATGAATTCATCACTACTCAGAGCTAGAGGAATAGATGGCTCAGTAGAGCTGTGACTATCTGTCAGCCTGGCTACAGTGCTGAAAAGAAACCTTGGGTTGTTCCCATTTTCTTCTATTAGTGATGAGTAATAGTCTGATCTGGCCTTTCTTAGGGCCTTCCTATAGGTTTTGAGACTTTCTTGCCAATCCAAATGAGATTCTTTCACTTTGGTGGAACGCCATTTACTTTCTAGGTTTCGCGAGATTTCTTTTAATTTGCGAGTTTGGGAGTTATACCAAGGTGATAGTTTCCTTTGCTTCATCATCTTCTTTTTGAGGGAAGCAACGGAGTCTAAGGTCGTCCGTAGGCAGGTCGTAGCACCGTCTACTAATGTATCACTTTGAGAGGGACTAAGGTTAACATAAAGGTCCTCTGTTATGTTAAGGCATAACATAGAGTCAAATGCTGTTGGAATATCTTCCTTAAATTTAGCTATAGCACTGTCAGATAGGCATCTAGTGTAGAAGTTTTTATCTAATTTAGTATATTCAGGTATTAAGAATTCGAAAGTAATTAAAGAACGATCTGATAATACCGAATTCTGCGGAAATACTATTAAATCCTCAATTTCAATACCATATGCCAACACAAGGTCGAGGGTGTGGTTAAAACAGTGCGTCGCCTTGTGCACACTCTGACTGAAACCGATTGAATCCAATAATGAGTTGAAAGCAGTACTAAGGCTATCATTGTCAACATCCACATGGATATTAAAATCACCTACAATAAGTACTTTGTCAGATTTAAGGACTAAACATGATATAACTCTGAGAATTCAGATAGAAATTCAGAATACGGACCTGGAGCCCTGTAAATAACAACGAATATAATTGGCTGTAATGTTTTCCATTTTTGATGTTGAAGATTAAGAACAAGACTTTAAAACGAGTTATAATTTAGTTTAGGTTTAGGATTAATTAACAGGCTTGAATCAAAGATGACTGCAACTCCCCCTCCTCGGCCTGAGCCTCTAGGAATTTGAGTTTTAAAATGACTGGGAGGAGTGGCTTCATTTAGACTGACATATTCTTCATGGCCCAGCCAGGTTTCAGTAAGACAAAATAAATCGATTTTATTATCTGATATCAAATCGTTTACCAATACTGCTTTAGAAGACAGAGATCTAATATTTAATAGTCCACATCTAATTTTCCTATTTTGTTCTATCGTTGCTGTCGTTTTAATTCCAATTAGGTTGTTGAGTATAGCGCATCTTTTGTTTACCTTTGATTTAACCGATCTGAGCCGGGGGACAGACACCATGCTTACTAGACTATGAGTGGGCGACTGCTCCAACGGAAGCACAGAGGGGCGCATTGCACTGCACCTCTGATTACTAATATCAAACTTGGGTTGTCATGGTTTATGACCATGACATTAATAGACTCGGTCAGATTTTTAGATATGAGAGCGGCTCCGTCCCAGGTGGGATGAATGCCGTCTCTCCTAATCAGACCAGAACGCCCTCCAGTTATTCACATAGCCCACATCATTATCTGGGCACCACCCCGACAACCAGCGGTGGAAGGATGATCGACGTACGGCTGTACATTTCATCATTGGTCAGGTTTGGCAGGGGTCCAGAGAAAACTACTGAGTCCGACATTGTCTTTGCGTATGCACAAAGTGACTCAACATTAATTTTAGTGATCTCCGATTTACGACCATTACCACCTACGTGAAGTATGATCTTACTGTATTTACAGTTCTTTTTAGCCAGCAGCTTTAGATGGGATTCTATATCACCCGCTCTAGCCCCGGGGACACATATGACCGCAGCCGCTGGGGCCACCGGCTTCACATGTCGCAGTATAGAGCTCCCAATTACCAGAATTGGCTTCTCAGCAGGTGTATCACTGAGTAGGGAGAAACTGTTAGAGAGGCGAAGATGCTCCGGTTTAGAGCAACCGTCATCATGTGCACTCCCTGGTTTAGATCTAACGCTACGTTTCCCTCGGACAGTCACCCACTCGCCCGGCTGCTCGGTGTCTGCCGGGGGACAGCTAGCAGAAGCTGCAGAAGCTACAGTATGAGCTACGTGGCGCTGGCTAGCTACGGAAGCATACAATTCTGATTCCATGGTGCGGAGCCGTGCCTCAGACTCACTAAGCCTTGCCTCCAGAGCAGCGAATATACTACATTTATTACATGTATCGTTATCACTAAAGAAGGCAGAGGAATAGCTAAACATTTGACACACAGAGCAAGAAAGAGCAGGAGAGGGAGAGGAATTAGCCATTGCTAATGGCTAAGCTAAAGTAGCTAACAGCGTTTTAACAATTGTAAATTCAGCGAGTCAGTCGCTGTCAGTGAAGCTAAGTATAAGTGCTTGAGTAGAACAATTGTAATTCAAATGCAATCCAGGCAAATAGCCGCTAATTTAAACAATAAAGCAGAGTTGAGTAAGTTTTTGCTGGAGCAGCAAACTAGCGTTTGTAACACGGGAACACCGGAAGTGACACAACACGCTTACCTTACACGTCAGCACGTATGATCTGCTAATTCAATATAATACTTATCATATTATTATTTGTTATGTTCAACGTTTATTGAGAGAAAATGGTTTTGTACATGGGATATACAGGTATCCTCTGCTGGCTCCTTAGGCAGTTTTTAAGGAGAAATAGTTTGGATTGACCCCACAACCAGTAGTTTTCACTCACTCACTGCCATTGTCTGAGCTAGCCAAGGGCCCCTAGTGCCCTGTCCTGTAGCCTTATGCTTTGTAGGTTTTTAATATCAAAAGTCTACATAATCATAGAATATTTTCATCATCAGTTGACTATGCTCCCATTCATGAGGACATACAGTGAGTTCTGTGTTTTGACTGCAATGAAAAGGACATATGAACAAGTGAATATTTTTGAGTATAACTGAAAATGATTGGGGATTCTTCTGGCTTGCACAGTGAGAAAACGACTGTCGTATGAATCAAATCTGAATTGTCCAAAACCTTTTTTTAATTAGAAAATGAGTGTATGAACAAAAGTAACAGAAATAGAACAGTGGAAAAAGATGTCTTCTAACTTACTAAAAGCCAAGTACGCTTTAATTTGACCTTGGTTTAATTGGAATTGTAGATCAGATATACAGATATAAGCAGTAGTTTAAAGTGTAACATTTGTGGTGTCTTCAAAATTTTGCTAATGGCTTAGATTGTTGTTGTTGCTTTCACCAAAGTTGGACATTTTGAAATCCTCCACATAGTGGATTTAAAGAATGTGTAAAGATGGTAAAAAATATATATGGTATATTGTGATATATAACATTATCAAATATTGAGATATAAAATTACCTATATTGGGATTGGGATAGAAGATTTTGACCATATCGCCCAGCCCTTGTTTTACTAATAGAACCTAGGAAGAAGCATGATTATGTCAGATAGCAGTAACAAAGAGACAGTAAGCTTGGTATTTTTGTAGTGGAATGTACTTGTTGAAATGGAAATAGTTTTGTTCTCTTTGTTTTCATTCTCTTGGTTCTACTTTGTACTACCCATCAAGTCCACTCTGTCACACTGACAGGTTAGATTTTTTTCTACACAAATGCCCTGTGACATTTAAGCTAACTAACTAACCAAAATACTGGTATAACAACAATTTGTGCTACAGCTGCATGTGTCTATTCCTTGAGTAGCCCAAGCCATTGCAGATGCCTTAGAGAATTATTCCCTTCCAGCAGAACCCAGTAATAAAGCCAGACTCTTCAAATCAAGCAGTCATCTATTTAAGGGGATATTTCACCATTGGAAAGATTAAATATATCTTTAAATTGGGTCACTTATGTAGTAAAAATGTGATTTTTTTTTTTTTAGAACTTGGTGGCTTCTAGGCCAAGAAAAGCCATAAAATGTGTTTTTGGCTCATGTGGATGAAAGACACCAAATCCCAGAATGCACTTGCTTCGCTGCTTTAGTGTCTACTCCCAAGCCACGCCTACCGTTTACAGACAGAAAGACAGTGAGACGATCAACTCAACAAGTGTGTTTTATTGTCATTTCAACCATACACACAAAAAGTTTCACCGTGGCTCTAGTGGTGTTACATATTTAAAATATATAAAAACGACCTTATATAAAAACGACATACGAAACAGGCTACATTATATGCTTCGTAAAGTTTAGCTAACACATAGCTACTAGCATTAGCGCTTCATGGGCTGTGGTTATAAACACAGCTGTAAATTTGCGTGGGATGTAGAATGGTCAGCATTTAACAGTCACAAATGCCACCAGCAGTTAGCTGGATACAAAGACCCCATTTCTGCAACAGGCAGTCTGTGTTATCACAGCACACCTCGACTAGTCTTACCCGGTGACAGAGCAGCAGGCTGGATAGTCCGGTACAGCAATATTTCCACAACAACAAAAACACAGTTGTGTTTGATGATGCATTAGGGTTGCACAATTTGGAGAAAAAGTCATATTGGGATTGCGATTTAAAATACTGCGATTGCGACATAATAGTATCATGAGTCTACTTGCTTGATTATCAAGGAAAATGCACAAAGTACAAAAGAATTTAAACATACAAAGTTAAATGAGCATAAGAAGAAATACATAAAAAAAATGTGCAATACTTTTTTTAAATAACTTAATATTTTACTAAATTAAATAACTAAAACATCTTTTCAAAATAGACATTTTCGCTTTGCTCAACAGTACAAATGAAATAAATAAAACAATAAATAAGAAAAATACAAACATTTTGTTTTCCCTTATAAACAACATTTAAGGTGGGTGTCACCATATGACACACGCTACCGCCTAAACAGACACAGAACACGCACACAGAACGCATGCTGTGCACGTAAATCGCAAATTTTTTGCCGATCACACAGAGTGACATTGCTTAGATTTATCGTGCAGCCCTATGATGCATGACAAATTACTGTGTACATTGGTCTTTTATATGGTATTGAGGTACTGTGCGGGGGTAGACTTGAATTTTTGTTTGTGTGTGTTGAAAACTAATCTTAACTTCCAAAGCTTTGTCCCCTCAGTTCAAAAGTTGCTGGGGCTTTCTCACTTGTCTTTAATAATGGCATATAGTTGTCATATATCACATACTGGAGGATGGTACTAGTTCTAAATCTGATAGAAAAGGGCACAGCAGGTTTTTAGAATTATAATGTGACTGCTCTGCTTTTATGGATAAAACAAATGCTTACTTATTGATCCAGCATTTGTGTGTATCCAGTGTTTTTGTTCAAAATGAAGTGTGTGCTATGCAGACGTGTACACCCAAAAGTACATAGGAACATGCCACACAGTCTTAATGTCACTTTTCACCCATACTATGATATTAATGGACTAGTCGCTTTTATTTTACTCCTGGTGACGCTGTGTTAGCGTGGTTAACGCTCACTATGTCAACAGTTAACCATTAAGAGATCTGGAACGGAGGGAGAGATGTAAGCCGTAGTTTAATTATAACTTGAATCACATATTTTTAGATTCAGTGTGACTTACACTTCCCTTCCATATCATAGTTTCTGAGAACAAAACAGAAAATTAGTAAATGTGAGAATTTGAAAAGCTGGAACCAGAGCAGCGATTTTTCTTGATAGATTACATAACCGATCAGTCGATTGTTAACGGCCAAGAACAATAACTGTAACGCTAACTATAACTGCAAGCCAGTCACCCCCGACAACCCGGTAAAATGGGCATACTTTAATGTAGCAAAATTATTTTGATAACTTTTGGTCAGGTCCATCTGGAGATGCTACATACCAGGTTTCATGCAGATCGGTCACACAGCCACGCACAGTGGTGGAAGTGGCTGAATTTATTTGTCTGCAGTCCTGAAAATGGCACCCCCCCCCCCACCATGTACGGTGTAGGCTGTAGCGGGACTTTTAGGCGGAGAAAAATAAGAAGAAGAAACCTTAGGAAAACAATAGGGTTCCACACCCTATTGTTTTTCTAAGGATTATTCTTCAGTTGATAAAACTCATGCTACAGCCTAAACCGTACATGGTGGGGGGTGCCATTTTCAGGACTGGTCCAGATCCCTGCAAGGACCTCAGACAAACAAATTCAGCCACTTCTACCACTAGGTGGCGCTATAGCAGAAAACGTGTTTGGCCTTATAAACTCCCAAACTCCGTACATCGCACATAAAAAAATACACATATCCACGCATTCCCTGAATTCAGCTGAAACTCCTGATATAGGCCACGCCCATTTCCGCCTAGACTTTTATGAGCGATTTTTTTTATTGTAAACCTACTTTTTCTAACTCCTCCCAGACCGTGCAGCCGATCTGCACAAAACTTGGTACATAGCACCTACAGACCAACCTGACAAAAAGTTAACAACATAATTTTTATCGGACACAAATGTGTCGCTAGCTACAAAAACACAAACTTTGCCACATCTCGGCCAAAATAAATGCTATCAAAGTGAAACTTTTGATTCTTGTTTGCCATGACCTCTGGGGCTCCCCAACAAATTCTACAAAAATTGGCCACTAGGGGGCGCTTCAAGGACAAAAAGTTTTATCTCATGAACGGCTCATCCAATTTTTACGAAATTTTCTAGGGACACTCCTGAGGCTACCCCTACAGTGGGATACTGATTCGTCAAAGTGGGTGTGGCTTATGAGACCCAGGTTTGGATTCACCACTTACACTAATGTGAGCAACTTCAAATTTACAGTGTAGATGTACAATGGTTCATCACATACCAAAAATTACACATATGGAGGTGGCGCTATAACAGGGGTCGGCAACCTTTTTGATATGAAGTGTTTTATTAGTTATTTATTTATTAATTATGACATCACATCAAAATGTAATATCCAAGGAGTCTGTAATTTTATTCCATAGCAACATTTGATAACATTTATTTCTCATAATCAGGACCTTGTAATTATTATTATTGTATATTATTATTATTGTGATTATGGAAACATGGTTTTAGTATGCAGTGTCCTGATTGGTGGAAAATGGGCTGACAAAAATATCACTGTCAAAGAGCCTGAAGCGAAAAGTTGTGGAAAAGCCCAGCTTTAATGATGAATGGACTGATAAGCAGGTCTGTATGCCTCATTTTCAATGAAACGATGCTGTGGCAAAATAATAAAACAACCAGCATCATTATCAAGAATGAAGAACATGAACATAACTATTTCGTCATTCACGTGCATATTAAGTAGCCACATGTATTTGTTTTGGTCTTATAATGCATCCATATTTACCGCTCCAGCGGAGAGGATGGTTTCTTCAGCCAGCTTAAGTTTATAAGAATTTGTCCAAATTTCAAGATTCCCTGCAAACTAAGATAAACAGACTACAAACCGACAGATTTTGTTTTAGCTTGTTTTGTAAAAAAATTGCTATTTGCAGAGTAGAGCTGTGTTTGCGCGGAGGACAAGAGTGAACTGAGCAGACAGAGCAGATTGAAATATTGCTTTCTACATGTTTATGCCGGTCTACACAGGTGAGTGCATTGATAAGTATTGGCTTTTAAGTCACAAAGGTTTTAATGTAGCCTACTTACAGTAACAAGACTAGCGTTAGTTCATCTGCCCCAGCGGCCGTTGGTAATCCTCTTTGTATTGTTCCCAGTCAGAGATATGAGTCAATCAAACTACCGTAAATAACAGGTCGCGCAACTGGGAACGTTGTAATTTGGCATGCGGATGAGAGAGTGCTTCAGCATTTCAACCATGATTTCAACACATCAATAACTCTCTTGCACACATATTGCCAGTGTGCCATTGGTTAAGGTCCCGCGTGCCCATGGTGGCACGCGTGCCTAAGGTTGCCGACCCCTGCGCTATAATGTTGTAATAACTCCCACATTACGCATCGCACATTAGAAATCCTTACATCCACGTGTTCCTTGGATCAAGCTGAATCTGATGATGTAGACCACGACCATTTCCGCTAAGAAGTTTTTTCGCAATATCGCATAATGTGCAAACCAACATTTTCAAACTCCCCCTTGGCTGTGCATTCGATCTGCACGAAACCTGGTACGCTACTTTTTGTCACCTTACAAAAAGTTATCAAAAGAATAATAATAATTAAAGCTGCAACAGCGATGGATGGGCCCTTGCACCTCTGCACGCGTCAGGGTTACTGGCGGACGCCACTCCTTGCGACCGTGCATTTGCGCGGCACTCAGACACCGCAAATCGTCACCAATGAAAAGGGAACTCCCCGCTGAGTTCAATGATACCTCACACAAGACTCTACGTCATACAGTTCATTAGCTGTGAAAGGGGGCGTGGCCAAACCTTTACCAATAAAAATGGAAGTCTCTGCTGAGTTCATTGATACCTCACATAAGACTCTACCTTAAACAGGTCACCATTTATGAAAGGGGGCGTGGCTTAAGCATGGGGGGGCGGGCCAAACCATGACCAATGAATAAGGAAGTCTCTGCTGAGTTCATTGATACCTCACATAAGACTCTACCATAAACGGTTCACCATTTATGAAAGGAGGCGTGGCTAAGCACGGAGGGGCGGGCCAAACAATCACCAATGAAGAAGGAAGTCTCTGCTGAGTTTAGTGACACCTCACACAAGACTCTACCTTAAACGGTTCAAATGTTATGAAAGGGGGCTTGGCCTGAGTACGTGGGCATGGTTAAAGTATAGGGGGCGGCTCAGTATCACATGTCGACCACACATAAGTTTCATGTAAATCGGGTGATGTTTGTCATATAAGGCACATTTCCTGTTGCCAGCGGGGGGTGCTATGACCAAAAGTAAATATTGGCCTGTAGATGTCCTCAGGCCTTGACCCTGGCAGATACGACAACGTACACTCAAGTTACAACAATTTTGTTGTTCATCGCTAAACACTCAAAATGTCCGCCCCGCCATGGCCACGCCCTATGACGAAAATGTTTTCTTTTAACAAGTTTTCATCTTTAAGGTCTTAAGATGGCACAGACCAAATTTGAAGTTGATCAGATGAAATCTCTAGGAGGAGTTCGTTAAAGTACTACGGAAATGGCCAAAATCGCACTAATTTCGAACTTTCAATTCAAAATGGCGGACTTCCTGTTGGGTTTAGGGTATGGCTCTAATGAGCTTTTTTGTACATCTCGACATGCTACATATGTGTACCAAGTTTCGTGAGTCTACGTACTGCAGGGGCTCAATTGTTTTAATTTTGTAGGGGGCGCTAGCAAGCCATCTTTGCGCGCCTATTCCCGAAACTCTTAAAATACGTAAATTGTCACCAGACTTGATGCGACTGCCAAATTTGGTGAGTTTTTGAATATGTTAAGCCTCTCAAAAAGGCAATTCATTTGCCGGAAAAATAATAATAACTACAACTGCAAGTAGTTATGACGGGGCACAAGCCACCGATGCCAGTCTCCCCCGACGCCCCGGGGAGCGTGCAAAAGCGGAACCCAAAGCCTGGTGGATAAATATCGAGAGGTGTGAGCTGCAAGGTCTGCGGTACATTGCCGTTGCAAATGTAGTGATTAACAGTTCATCTCCATGCATACACAGACTACCTTTAACAATTCTCTACAATAAACAAACTTCTTAATCCCCTTGATCACAAGGGACAGCAGAGAGAAATGAGGGAGTGACTGAGAGGGTGGGGGGGGGGAGGCAGATGTGGTGGTTGGAGGATCAGGGGAGGTGGTCAGCTTTGTGTAAAAAAAAAGTAACTGACACGTAAACGCGATTAGCTTCGTGGGAAATTAAGAATCAATGCCACCAACATAACCAATCACACTATGACAGACGCTCCACTTAGCACCAACTGCAATGTTTAATTTTAAATGAACGTGGCCTACTGGTAGTCTGGCACACGTGGGTGGTCAGTATTTTCCGTGGGTGCTCGAGCTCCGGAGCACACATGGTATCGACGCCTATGAATTGTGTTGATTTTGGATTGAAAAAGTGAGAGAAAAGAGTTGCATCTGTCTAATGTGAAGGTTGTGGAAACTTTGTCAGGCGGGTTAAGAAGTTTGTTTATTGTAGAAAACCAGGGCAGCACGCAATAGCAAAAACCAAAACGTAACGGTAGGAGGCAAACATCAGTAAATATTGAGAAGTGTGAGCTGCAAGGTCTGTGGTACATTCCCATTGCAAATATGCCATTAACATCGAGTAAAAGCAACAAAACTCGTCTACGTTTATTATAGCGCCCCCCTAATTTGGTACAGAGCCTCAGAGCGGCATGCCAAACAAGCATCACAAGTTTAGTGTTAATTGCTTTTACTGTGGCAGAGATATTGTAATTGCAAATTTCCCATTTAAATGAATTGAGTTATTGGCCGAAACAAATAAACGTTGCTTATAGCACCCCCTAAAGGCTGATCTTCGCCAAATTTGATACAAAGCATCATAGTGCGATGTTGAACAAGGATCTCAAGTTCTTTGCTGATAAAATTTAATTTGGCCGAGATATGATATGTGTGTGGTAGCTAGCTAGGAAAAAATTTTGGGTCGTCAAATACGCATACTTTAACGTTAAATTCTTTGTACAACTTTTGGTCAGGTCTATCTGGAGATGCTATCTACAAGGTTTCGTGCAGATCTGTCGCACGGCCTAGGACTAGTTCGAAAAAGGTTGGTTGTGTGCTTTATGATATGTTGTGTGCAATATTGCGAAAACCTTTAAGCGGAAATGGGCGTGGCCAATATAAGGTAATTCAGCTTGATTCAAGGAACACGTGGATGTAAGAATTTCTAATGTGCAATGTGTAATGTGGGAGTTAAAGACAAAAAAACATTATAGAGCCGCCTAGTGATCCACATGTGTAATATTTGGTAGGTGTGGTCAAGGGCCCATTGTCCATCTACCCTGTAAATTTAAACTTGTTCACATTAGTGTAAGTGGTCCATTTAGACTTGGGTCCCATAGGTCACACCCACTTTGACCCCTCAGTACCCCACTCTAGGGTTGGCCTCAGGAGTGGCACTAGATGGTACCCATCAAATTTTGTAAAAATTGGATTAGGCTTTCATTAGATATAAACTTGTTGTACTTGTAGCGCCCCCTAGTGACCAATTTTCGGAAAACACGTGGGGGACCTCCAGAGGGTCATGGCAAACAAGAATCCAAAGTTTGGCATTGATAGCATTTATTTTGGCCGAGATTTGGCAAAGTGGGTGTTTTCATACTTAGCTACACAAATTTGTAATCACAAATATTATTTTTCCATTGATAAAAGTCACACTACAGCCTAAATCGTACATGGTAGCGGGGTGCCATTTTCATGACTGGTCCAGATCCCTGCTCCCTACCTCAGACAAAAAAATATGCTATAGCAGAAAAAACATGTTTGGCCTTATAACTTCCAAACCGTACATTTAATTAATACATTAACATTTAATTGCACATTATTAATACACATATCCACGCGTTTCCTGAATTTAGCTGAATCTTGATATAGGCCACGCCCATTTCCGCCTAGACATTGATGCACGAAAAGTCACGATTTATCATAAACCTACTTTTTCGAACTCCTGCTAAACCGTGCAACCGAGCCGCACGAAACTTGGAACATAGTATCTCCCGACCGACCTGACAAAACTTTATAAAAATAATTTTTATCGGATGAAAATTGCGCAAATTACGCACAAATTTGTGTAGCTAGCTACAAAAACACAAACTTTGCCCTATCTCGGGCAAAATAAATGCTATCCAAGCCCAACTTTAGATTCTTGTTTGCCCTGCTCTTACGAAAATTTACGACAACGTACACTCAAGTTACAACAACTTCTTTGTTCATCGCTAGACACTCAAAATGGCCGCCACGCCACGCCCACACCGTCTGACGAAAAGTTTTTCTTTTAATAACTTTTCATCGTTAAGGTGTTGGGATGGTACAGACCAAGTTTGAAGTGCATCGGATGAAATCTCTAGGAGGAGTTCGTTAAAGTATAGCACCTTGACTTTTAGGCCTACTTCCTGTCGCCACTAGGGGGCGCTATGACTTTAAGTAAATATCGGCCTTTATTTGTCCTCAGGGTTGGACTCTTATGAATCCTGAAAAGTTTCGAGGTAATCGGACAACGTACACTCGAGTTACACCCACTTCCTGTTTGGCGCGCAAACGGACCAAATGGCTCGCGCGCACGGCCACGCCCTATGACGAAAAGTTTTTCTTTTAACAACTTTTCATCTTTAACATGTTAAGATGGCACAGACCGAGTTTGAAGTTGATCGGATGAAATCTCTAGGAGGAGTTCGTTAAAGTACGACATGTGGAAATGGCCAAAATCGCACTAATTTCGAACTTTGAAATCAAAATGGCGGACTTCCTGTTGTGTTTAGGGTATGGCTCTAATGATGTTTTCTGTACATCTTGACATGTTACATATGTGTACCAAGTTTCGTGAGTCTACGTTAAACGCACTGGAGGGGCTCAATTTTCTTAACTTTGTAGGGGGCGCTAGCGAGCCATTTTTGTGCGCCTATTCCCGAAACCCTTAAAATACGTAAATTTTCACCAGACTTGATGCGACCGCCAAATTTGGTGAGTTTTTGAATATATTAAGCCCCTCAAAAAGGCAATTCATTTGACGGGAAAATAATAGAAGAAACAATAATAATTCCTTCAGTTTCAATAGGGCCTTCGCCACTGTCGGCGCTCGGGCCTTAATAATAGAAAGAAACAATAATTTTTTCAGTTTCAATAGGGCCTTCGCCGCTGTCGGCGCTCTGGCCCTAATAACCGGTTAAGGAGAGGAGCCTTGTCGGGCTAGAACTCTCCCCAACCGGATCAGGCTGTACTGGCCTGCCTCCCTCTACTTTGATTATATCGTTGATTATATGGTAGATGAATCTAACGACTATGAAGAGAAGCAGAGAAGAGAAAGGGGTGCTTTGTCTGAAGCTATACACCCTCCCCCAGCGGTCTAGGCGAACGCTGCAACTCCTCACTCCTAACTATAAGCTTTATCGAAGAGGAGAATTTTAAGTTTACTCTTAAATGTGGTGACAGTTTCTGCCCCTCGGACCCAGACTGGGAGCTGGTTCCACAGGAGAGGAGCCTGATAGCTGAAGCCTCTGGCTCCCATTCTACTTTTATAGACTCTAGGAACCACAAGTAACTCTGCATTCTGGGGGCGCAGTGCTCTAGTGGGGCAATAAGGTACTATGAGCTCTTCAAGATATGATGGTTTGACCATTTAGAGCTTTGTAGGTCAGAAGAAGGATTTTAAATTCAGTCCTGGATTTTACAGGAAGCCAATGCAGAGAAGCTAATACACGAGAAATATGATCTATTTTCTTAGTTCTTGTCAGAAGACGTGCTGCAGCATTCTGGATCAGCTGGAGAGTCTTAAGGTTTTTATTTGAGCATCCTGATAGTAAGGAATTACAATAGTCCAGCCTGGAAGTAACAAATGCATGGACTAGTTTTTAAGCATCGTTTTGAGATAGGATGTTCCTAATTTTGGCAATGTTACATGAGTGAAAAAAGGCTGTTCTTGAGGTTTGTTTCTTTTTGTTTTGTCTGAGTTTAACATCAGAAAATTGTAGGTCATCCATGCATGCTTGGAGTTTAGTTAACTGACTGGTTTCGTCTGGCTGGATAAGTATAATCGCATAACAATGAAAGTTAATTGAATGTTTCCTAATAATATTGACTAGGGGAAGCATATACAAGGTGAATAGAATTGGTCCAAGCACTGAGCCTTGTGGGACGCCATGTCTAACTTTAGCATACCTGGAGGATTTATCGTTAACAATAACAAATTGAGATCAATCAGATAAATAGGATTTAAACCAGCTTAGTGCGATTCCTTTAATGCCAACTAAGTGTTCCAGTCTCTGTAATAGGATGGTATGGTCAATAGTGTCGAATGCAGCACTAAGATCTAATAAGACAAGTACAGAGACAAGTCCTTTGTCTGAAGCAGTTAGAAGGTCGTTAGTAATTTTCACCAGTGCCGTTGTTATGATGCTTTCTAAATCCTGACTGAAAGTCCTTGAATAAACTATTGCTATATATAAAATCACATAACTGATTGGCGACTACCTTCTCAAGGATTTTGGAGAGGAAGGGGAGATTAGATATAGGTCTATAGTTGACCAAGACCCAAGGATCAAGGTTGGGTTTTTTCAGAATAGGTTTTATCACAGCTACTTTAAATGACTGCGTTACATAACCTGTTAATAAAGACATATTGATCATATCTAGTAATGAAGTGTTAACCATGGGTAACGCTTCTTTAAATAGCCTCGTTGGGATGGGGTCTAAGAGACAGGTCACATCTAATTTTCCTATTCTGTTCTATCATTGCAGTGGTTGTTATAATTCCAATTAGATTGTTATATAGCCCCTCTTTTGTTTACCTTTGATTTAACCGATCTGAGTCGGGGGACAGACATCATGGTTATTAGACTATGAGTGGGCGACTGCTCCAACGGAAGCACACAGGAGCACTTAGCACTGCACCTCTGATTACTTATATCAAACTTGGGTTGTCATGGTTTATGACCGAAAATAGACTCTCAGATTTTTTGATATGAGAGCGGCTCCGTCCAAGGTGGGATGAATGCCGTCTCTCCTAATCAGACCAGGCTTTCCTCAGAACGCCCCCCAGTTATCTATGTAGCCCACATTATTAGCTGGGCACCACCCCGACAACCAGCGGTGGAAGGATGACATGCGGCTGTACATGTCATCACTGATCAGGTTTGGCAGTGGTCCAGAGAAAACTACTGAGTCCAACATTGTCTTTGCATATGCACAAAGTGACTTAACTTTCATTTTAGTGATCTCCGATTTGCGTAATCGGGTATCATTACCACCTACGTGAAGTATGATCTTACTGTATTTACGGTTATTTTTAGCCAGGAGTTTTAGATATGATTCCACATCGGCCGCTCTGGCCCCAGGGACGCAAAAGATCGCAGCTGCTTTTCTTGGAGCCGCCAACCTCACATTTCGCAATATAGAGATCCCAATAACCAGAGCTGGCTTCTCAGCAAGTGTGTCACTGAGGGTGGAGAAACTGTTAGAAAGGTGAAAATGCTCCGTCATGTGCACTCCCCGGTTTGGAGCTAGCACTACACTTCTCTCGGACAGTCACCCACTCACCCGGCTGCTCGGGGTCTGCTAGCAGAAGCTACAGTATGTTGTCCCGCACCAGCTACGGGGCTAGCTACGGAAGCATACGATTTTGATTCCATGGTGTGGAGCCATGCCTCACACACACTAAGCCTTGCCTCCAGAGCAGCGAATAAACTACATTTATTACATGTAGCTTTATCACTAAAGGAGGCAGAGGAATAGCTAAACATCTGAAACACAGAGCAAGAGAGAGCAGGAGAGGGAGAGGAATTAGCCATTGCTAATGGCTAAGCTAAAGTAGCTAACAGCGTTTTAACAATTGTGAGATCAGCAAGGAAGTCGCTGTAAGAGAAAAGAACTATAAGTGCTTGAGTATAACTGGTATAGTTTAAATGCAATCCAGGCAAAGCATCGTAACACAGAAAGTGAGACAATACACTTACCGTAAACGTTAGCGTCAGTGCACTCACGCAACACAGTGCACGCCTGTAATTGTCATGCAGTGTGAGGTCCAACAGTCTGTTTATTAATTCATATTTTATCCTTTATTTTCTTTCAAGAAGCCATGTTTGAGCACACATGCATATATATTCCTTTAAAAGTTATGGGGAAGAATACAAAAAACAGAAACTGGATCTGTGAATTCTCACAGAATCACAATTGAATTCATATCTTGCTACGCAGTCAGAATCTTATTAACCTGGAGTCCCAGTCTCTGTCACAATAATCATCTATGTGAAATTTTAGGCCTATTGGCCATTTAAAATGTTGGAAATGGCATATAAAGAGCCTTTTTTCCATGTCCACTGAAGTTTCTCAGCTTGCACTCTAGTAACATTTGTGTGGTCCATGTAGCTTTGCATAAAAAAATGGTTGTCATTCGCAAGCCTGCTGTTACTTTTATACTTTAAGTACATTTCCAAGCCTGTACTTTGTTACTTTTACTTGAGTAAAGAAGTTAAATCAGTATTTCTATTTTTACCAGAGTATTTTTAACACAAGTATCTGTACTTCTACTTGAGTACGGGAAGTGAGTACTTTTGCCATCTGTGGCTGTAAGACAGAACACTACAATATGATCCGAGCGGGGCGCATGCAAAGCCCATATCCCACAATGCAATGCGGGCATTCATCTCAGAGATTCGGACAGCGATCTTAACGCCAGTACATATTTAATCAGTGGTTTTGTCTCCAGCAACAACACGTTGCCAGTAAGTTATGCACCGTATTAATGTAAAAATCAGTGGAATACTCCGGAAGTGACGTAGTTAATACCGCTCTGCGTCTGTGAAAGATTGTTGCATGTTCTACGTGAGAATTTATAATATGAAAAAAAAATTGTTTTATGCTAAGCACTTTGATTTGCATTGTCGCAGAAAAATACTAGGCTATATAAAAAACCTACAGCTCTATGTTTAGAAATACAGCCTAATGGCTTGTTTGACTAATTTGCATTTGTTTTGGCTTGTACTGTTGTGAAAAACAAAAAATAAACTATTTACAAAGAGAAGCATTTTTATTTTATTTTCCATGCATTGTTATTTAAAAATGAAATTTTCTAATTTTGCGGTTCATGAATGTTAATAGCAAAGACTAAAGGGGAAAAAACATGAGCATATTTGTTTATTGTGTGGGGCTTTGTTTGATTTAACATCACACTGAATTATTAGTTGTTTTAAATAAATGACTTTTTTGAAATAATTTATGGTAGGCCTAACATATTATTATATTCAGAAGATGATCCTCATATCAATCACTGTGGTTACAGGTTGTAGCCATCCTAGCCTTTACTGAGACTACCTTTTCGAAATTAAGAAGGGACTTGTTTTAGGATGCATTTTCAGGAAATTAAAAGGATAAGTAGATTGTTGCCAAGGTTTTTGTTAACAGAGTAAGATGTATATAGCTCTGTATGGGTATGTGTACATATACAACATGTGTTTTGGCATTTTTGGCACACTTCTACCTCAGCCTACTGCACACAGGCACAAGTACTTTTGCATATTCTGCTGAAATAGAGACCTGTGTGCAGTGGTACAATGCCAACAATCTCATTCAACAATTTCACAAACTGAGGAAAGGGTCGTGACGTGGGTCAGAGGGTATCAGAGGTTATAAATAATGAACCAATCCATTGGCTCTGCTCCTATAGGCACCTTGGTGTTTATATGGACAACACCTTTGGCTGGAAGGCCTGTGTTGAAAGTGTGTATTATCATTTAGAGCGGACACTCACGGTGGATCATATATTTCTAAACTATACGTCTAATTTGGACCTACCTCAATTAAAACTTTAAATAATGTAGCTTGAGGCTGCAGGGGTTCATGATATAATGCAAAGGGTTGTGTGTAGGTTGCTCTTGTCACTGTTTGTGTTACGGGGCGAGGGATGTTGAGGACCCAAAATGCAGAGAGAGCAGGCAGGCAGGAGGACGTTTGAAGTGGAGGATTTAATATAAACAAAAAGCGGCAGTACAAAGACTGGAAAACTTACAAAAATGAACTGACGGGAAAAACACAGGCAGGATTACACTGACGCAGACACAAGGCACAGGGAGGGAACACAAGGACATGGCTACAAAACGATCTGACAAGACACAAAGGGATTCACAGAGGTTAAATACATGAGGTAGGGAGCAAACAAGGAACAGGTGGTAACATCAGGTGAAACACATCAGGGCGGGACAGGACAATCAACAAAGGCGGGAAAACTCAGGAAGTAAATGGGACAAGACAAAACAGAAAACCAGACTATCAAAATAAAACAGGAAACAGGAACACAGACAGAAAACATGACATAAACCAAATGCAAAGCAAAACACCGAAACCATAACAGTTTGTCAAAGATGAGCAATAGATTGTGGCTGTGGGATGTGCTTCAGTCTGGCTACATTTGTTTGTGTTTTTTTTCTATTGTAAGTATAGGAAACTACGTCAAGCGTTATGTGTGAAGCATTTGAACTCGAGGCAAATATCCCTGTGGGGACAATAAAGTATCGCCTGCAAAGTGGTTTCCATGATAAGTAAAAATTAAAACGTCGTAGGACCTTTCCAACGATGTGTTTGCTACAGTGCTGGACTGGGACAAAAATTGGCCCTGGCATTTTTGGCCCAGGCGGCCCACATGTGATTGGTCAGACACATTCCATGCAGACAGACCTCTTAAAATGTGCGCACATTCTATGATGTGAGTTGCCTAGTGTTCAGCGTTCATGTGATCATTACTCCTGCTTTGAAATATTGACCTCTGAACCTTGAACCCAGTACATGTTTGAAGGCTTGTCATTTAGCAACAGAAGGTGCTACACACATAGGACCAGCTGTTATAGAAAGCTCTGGACCTCAGCTGTCATGTAGATATGGTCACCAAAGTTTACCCACTGTAAGCACTGTCAAATATGGTAATAAACTATTTTCACCTATTCAACGATTCTATTTTTAAAATCTGATGACACCAGTGTGTTCCCCATCCCAAAAAAAACAGGGTGTATCCAAAATTTTACACTGCCAACTTCTACTTATATACCAATATATTTTAAAACTACAACTCCCACTAGAGCCCAGAACTTGTTACAAAGCTGTACTAGCTACTTACAAAGTAGTTCTTCCGGGGTGGGTGGGTGGACTTGTTCTGCTCTTGTTTTTCTGCTGTCTGCTATGAATGGGCTTCATTCCATTTCAGATTGCCGCCGCCCACCGGCCGACCGAGCAAACAGTACACGGTTAAATGGATCAATATATAAGCACAATAACCTGTGGCTGGAACTGGAACAAAACCAATGTACAAGCATTCCAATTGCAGATCTCCCCTTCCTCTCACAATCAATCAAGAAATCCAATTTCTGCCAATGCATTACCATTTTTGAGAACAACCATTTCATGTCATTTATCACACTCACACAGAAATATAGGGTTGGGAGAGAACAATTCCTTCAATATCAACAACTTAGACTTAAAATCAAAAGATAAAAATCTGACTCACCAACAACACGTTAAAACCCTGTCAGCTCACAGAAGAACTTATGAAAATTAATAACTTAAAAAAACTGACCTCCCGGCTATATACAGTGATTTCCAACCTAAACACAACAATAACACTCCCATCAACCAAGTGGGAAGCTGATCTGGCCTTCTCTCCCACCCCTGATTACTGGGAACAAATCTGTAAGAATAACTTCTCCATGACTGCTAACACAATTCAATGCAGCTTATACAATATAAAGTAATTCACAGAACTCACATCACCCAAAGTAAAATGTTCAAAATGGGCCTAGCAAACACGGGTATGTGTTCACAATGCACCTCAGGATTCACTGACGACTATCTGCATGCCATGTGGCTCTGTCAACCAGTTCACTAATTCTGTATCACAGTCACTGAGACAATGTCCACCACCCTGAGCTACAGAATCCCATCATCTCCAACACTCTGTCTCCTTGGGGATATCTCCGCAATCCACATCCTGCAAAAATTCAGGAATCCGTTTTTCATTTCTCTAGCTGTCGCTAAGAAAGTAGACCTCCAAAACTGGAAATCAAAGAATTCTTGCCACATCAATCACTGGACAAATTTAATCTCAGAATACATCTCAATGGAAAAAGAAAGAAGCAAATGCCAGCCTTTGAAGACACCTGGTCCCCATTTCTAACATTTCTAAATTCAACAAAAATATAACTACAAGCCGTGTATATTACCAGACATATACCTCCCTCCTCTTTTCAGTTCTTTTACATTATTTATATCATTTAATTATTCTATTTTCCCTTCTTTTTTTTTCCTTGCAGTTATCACTTTACTCATACACACGTACACATACTATCAACACCATCCACGCATAACATGTTTTTCCAACTCCCTTCAAACACGAAAACTGTGATCACCCAATATGAATCGTAGATCATTCTACCCAATTACTAATAATACGTCCTTGTGTTTGTCAACTGTCCTGTCCAGTCCCGTCTTGTCAGTTCTGTCATTGTCCCGTTCCCTCTGTTGTTCTGTTCGTGACCTTGTCGCGTTTTATGTGTTATGTGTTACACTTTGTACGCGGTGCTTTAATCCCCCCTGCCCTTATATGGATCCAGGGTCTCACTAAAACAGAATCTGAATGTAACACTGTGTATATAAAATATATTTCTCTAAAATAAAAATAAAAGTTGTCCTCCGAAGAGGGTGGTAGAAAAAAAAAAAATCTCTTGATATAGACCACGCACATTTCCGCCTATAGTTTTATGGGAGAGATGCACACCCCTAATATCTATCATACAGGGGCTGGCTGTGGAAACACAGGCTGCGGGGCTACAGGAGCTGTCTGTGGGGGCTAAATTAACTGGGTTAGGGCAGAGACTTGTTCAGTCAGAAGTGATAATTGGTTAGACATGGCTTGTCTGTCTTCCATAAGAGTCCGGATCAGCTGTTCATCTTGTCCAAGCAGTGCTCCTTGGTTGCTTATGGCAATTTGGTTTATAGTGCTGATAGGGTTTGTTTCCATATCCACTGAATCCGTCATGGCCAGATCGTAAAAACACACAAAGTCAAAACTAAGCTTGCAACTGGAAATACAAAAGGCAGACTTTAAAAAAAAAAAAAAACACTTAGGATGGCCCAAGTGTTGACGATCTGGCAGAGACTGGTTGGAAAGCCGGGGTTTAAGACAGGAGTGGTGATTGCTGAATACCTGTATAAGTAAATACCTGTGGCTTCCTACTCACCTTGCGTAAGAAGCCACAGGTGTCCTGACGAGGAGGGAGAGAGAACCGGGAGCACCACACCCACTCAGCACACGACAGACGGAAGACAAAACAAAAACAAGGGAGAGGGAAAACAGACAGCACCATGGGGCCTGTTTCACAAAACCAAGATAAGGGATTAAGCCGGGATTTCCCCGTTATCCTGGATGAATTTAGCCTTGACTCGTTTTCACGAAAGCGGAGGCACATAAATCACCATGGAGATTTATTCTGTACAGTTAGCCTGCTCCCGACCAGGCTAACAGCCAGGATTTATTTAATTCTGGGGCCTGTTGCACAAAAGTAGAATGAAGATATCCAGGATAAATGAAAAAGCGCAGCTTGACTTAGTGTGATCCGCTCATCGCGGCTTAATCAGTTGTACGTTTGCCGAGCCAGGATAAGTAGGTGAAGCTATGTCAAGCAATGATTTACAACCATATGCACAAATCTCCATAAGCTATGTCTAATTCTAAATATCTTTCTACAATTAATGTTCATACAGAACAAGCATGACTGGACAAAAACTAGAAAAAGAAGTGACTTCAATACACACTGTAAGCATATCTGTAAAACAATGTAGCCTATTAATATTCATGTTTTTTTTCTCACTCCCAAGCTCGAAGATGACAAGTGACAGCACCAAAATAAAATGATTAAGAAGCTTTGTGGCATTCCAACACATTCTCACTCCCATCTGGTTAAAAAGGACGTTTGGTTTTGCCTGTTGTCGTTATTGACGCTAAAAGTCCCCTTTTAGAGTCCGCTGCACGGTGTGGGAGGATCCCCCTGCCTCTTGCAAATTATAGACTTGGTTCACTGGACCAGTAACTATCTAGTGATGTAGGCTGTACATTCATGTAACAACAGGGAGAGGACACCGCAATGGTTTTTGACCTTATATTTTGCTGGGGGAAATAACTGATGAATATACTCTGTTCCATTCATGTTTACAGTGTACATGGAATTTATCACTTTATTATCTTTATAGTTTCTAGATTTTAGAGTCCAATTTCTTCAGTGTCTTTATTTTCTATGTCCATATACACTCACCTAAAGGATTATTAGGAACACCGGTAAGATTTCTCGTTAATGCAATTATCTAATCAACCAATCACATTGCAGCTGCTTCAATGCATTTAGGGGTGTTGTCCAGGTCTAGACAATCTCCTGAACTCCAAACTGAATATGTAAACTTCAAATAATGGGAACTAAAGGTGATCTAAGCAACTTTGAGCGTGGCATGGTTGTTGGTGCCAGATGGGCTGGTTTGAGTATTTCACAATCTGCTCAGTTACTGGGATTTTCATGTACAACCATTTCTAGGATTTACAAAGTAAAAGGAAAAATATCCAGTATGCGGCAGTCCTGTGGGCGAAAATGCCTTGTTGATGCTAGAGGTCAGAGGAGAATGGGCCAAGTGATTCAAACTGATAGAAGATCAACTTTGACTCAAATAACAACTTGTTACAACCGAGTTATGCAGCAAAGCATTTGTGAAGCCACAACATGAACAACTTGAGGCGGATGGGCTACACCAGCAGAAGACCCCACCGGGTACCACTCATCTCCACTAAAAATAGGAAAATGATGCTACAATTTGCACGAGCTCACCAGAATTTGGCGTAAACAGAATGAGAACATGGTTCTGTTACCACCTTGTTACCACTGAGCAGGCTGGTGGTGGTGTAATGGTGTGGCGAATGTTTTCTTGGCACACTTTTGGCCTCTTAGTACCAATTGGGCATCGTTTAAATGCCACAGCCTACCTGAGCATTGTTTCTGACCATGTCCATGACCACCATGTACCCGTCCTCTGATGGCTACTTCCAGCAGGATAATGCACCATGTCACAAAGCTTGAATAATTTCAAATTGGTTTCTTGAACATGACAATGAGTTGACCGTACTAAAATGGCCCCCACAGTCACCAGATCTCAACCCAATAGAACATTCTTGGGATGTGGTGGAACTGGAGCTTCATGCCCTGGATCTGCATCCCACAAATCTCCATCAACTGCAAGATGCTATCCTATCAATATGGGCCAACATTTCTAAAGAATGCTTCCAGCAACTTGTTGAATCAGTGCCACGAAGAATTAAGGCAGTTCTGAAGGTTCATTGATAAATTATTCAAGGGTCTACATCAAATGAGTCATTAGTTATGAAAGGGGGCGTGGCTTGAACATAGGGGGCGGGCCAAACCATCACTAATGAAGAAGGAAGTCTCTGCTGGGTAAGTGGGCGTGGTCATATTATAGGGGCCGGCTCAGTAACACATTCTAAGTTTCATGTAAATCGGATGATGTTTGTCATATAAGGCGTATTTCCTGTTGCCAGCGGGGGCCGCTATCACCAAAAGTCAATTTTGGCCTGTAGTTGTCCTCAGGCCTGGACCCTTGTGATTCGTGAGAAATTTCGGGCAGATACGACAACGTACACTCAAGTTACAACAACTTCTTTGTTCATTGCTAAACGTTCAAAATGGCCGCCACGCCACGCCCACACCGTCTGACGAAGAGTTTTTTTTTCAATAACTTTTCATCGTTAAGGTGTTGGGATGGTACAGACCAAGTTTGAAGTCCATCGGATGAAATCTCTAGGAGGAGTTCGTTAAAGTATAGCACCTTGACTTTTAGGCCTACTTCCTGTTGCCACTAGGGGGCGCTATGACTTTAGGCAAGGCAAGGCAGATTTATTTATATAGCACATTTCAGCAACAGGGCAATTCAAAGTGCTTTACATAAAACATGAAAGAGCATTCAGAAAACAATTAAACAATTTAAAAACATTAAAAGTCAAGAACAAAATTTACAGTGCAGTATAAGAATTAAAAAAGAAAAAAAAAACAGAAACATAAAAGACAAGAATAAAATTTACAGTGCAATTTAAGCACTGTTAGGTAGGCACTGTTATGCACTGTTAGGCACTGTTCTAGGTACTATTAAGCCCTGTTAGGCAATATTAGGTACTGTTAGGTAAAACATTAAAACAGTTAAACTTTTAAAAGCAGATAAAATAGGTTATTTAAAGAAAGGCAAGATCAAAAAGATAGGTCTTCAGCCTTGATTTAAAAGAACTGAGAGTTGAAGCGGACCTGCAGTTTTCTGGGAGTTTGTTCCAGATATGTGGAGCATAAAAACTGAATGCTGCTTCCCCCTGTTTAGTTCTTACTCTGTGGGACAACAAGTAGATCTGTCCCAGACGACATGAGAGGTCTGGGTGGCTCATAGTGTAGTAGCAGATCAGAAATGTATTTTGGCCCTAAACCTGCAAAAGTATTTTGAAATCAATTCTTTGAGGCACTGGAAGCCAGTGTAGAGACTTCAGTACTGGAGTGATGTGATCCACTTTCCTGGTTTTAGTGAGGACTTTGGCAGCAGCGTTCTGAATCAGCTGCAGTTGTCTGATTGATTTTTTAGGGAGACCTGTAAGGACACCGTTACAGTAGTCAAGTCTACTGAAGACAAAAGCATGGACAAGTTTTTCCAAATCCTGATGAGACATAAGTCCTTTAACCATTGATATATTTTTAAGGTGATAATAGGCTGATTTTGTAATTGTCTTAATGTGGCTTTTAAAATTCAGGTCTGAGTCCATGACTACACCAAGATGTCTGGCTTTGTCTGTTGTTTTTAACATTGTCGTTTGAAGCTGAGCGCTGACTTTTAATCGTTCCTCTTTAGCTCTTTAAGTAAATATCGGCCTGTAATTGTCCTCAGGGTTAGACTCTTATGAATCCTGAAATGCTTCGAGGTAATCGGACAATGTACACTCGAGTTACACCCACTTCCTGTTTCGGCGGCGAAACGCACAAAATGGCCGCCCCGTCACGGCCACGCCCTATTACGAAAAGTTTTTCTTTTAACAAAATGTCATCTTTAACATCTTAAGATGACACAAACCGAGTTTGAAGTTGATCGGATGAAATCTCTAGGAGGAGTTCGTTAAAGTACGTCATGTGGAAATGGCCAAAATCGAACTAATTTCGAACTTTGAATTCAAAATGGCGGACTTCCTGTTGGGTTTAGGGTATGGCTCTAATGAAGTGGCTAAAGCTTAGGGGGCGGGCCAAACCATCACCAATGAAAAATGAAGTCTCTGCTGAGTTCAATGACACCTCACACAAGACTCTACCTTAAACGGTTCAAATGTTATGAAAGGGGGCGTGGCTTAAACTTAGGGGGCGGGTCAAACCATCACTAATGAAGAAGGAACTCTCTGCTGAGTTCATTGATACCTCAAACAAGGGTCAACCTTAAATGGTTCAAATGTTATGAAAGGGGGCGTGGCTTAAGCTTAGGGGGCGGGTCAAACCATTACCAATTAAAAAGGAAGTCTGTGCTGAGTTCAATGATACCTCAGACAAGGGTCTGCATCAAACGGGTCATTAGTTATAAAAGGGGGCGTGGCTAAAGCTTAGGGGGCGGGCCAAACATCACCAATGAAGAATGAAGTCTCTGTTGAGTTCAATGACACCTCACACAAGATTCTACCTTAAACGGTTCAAATGTTATGAAAGGGGGCGTGGCTTAAGCTTAGGAGGCGGGCCAAACCATCACCAATGAAGAAGGAACTCTCTGCTGAGTTCATTGATACCTCACACAGGTCAACCTTAAATGGTTCAAATGTTATGAAAGGGGGCGTGGCTTAAGCTTAGGGGGCGGGTAAAACCATTACCAATTAAAAAGGAAGTCTGTGCTGAGTTCAATGATACCTCACACAAGGGTCAACCTTAAATGGTTCAAATGTTATGAAAGGGGGCGTGGCTTAAGCTTAGGGGCGGGTCAAACCATCACTAATGAAGAAGGAACTCTCTGCTGGGTTCAATGATACCTTACTCAAGGGTCTACATCAATCGGGTCATTAGTTATAAAAGGGGGCGTGACTAAAGCATAGGGGGTGGGCCAAACCATCACCAATGAAGAAGGAACTCTCTGCTGAGTTCATTGATACCTCACACAAGGGTCAACATTAAATGGTTCAAATGTTATGAAAGGGGGCGTGGCTTAAGTTTAGGGGGCGGGACAAACCACCACCACTTAAAAAGGAAGTCTGTGCTGAGTTCAATGATACCTCACACAATGGTCTGTATCAAACGGGTCATTAGTTATTAAAGGGGGCGTGGCTAAAGCTTAGGGGGCGGGCCAAACCATCACCAATGAAGAATGAAGTCTCTGCTGAGTTCAATGACACCTCACACAAGACTCTACCTTAAACGGTTCAAATGTTATGAAAGGGGGCGTGGCTTAAGCTTAGGTGGCGGGTCAAACCATCACCAATTAAAAAGGAAGTCTGTGCTGAGTTCAATGATACCTCACACAAGGGTCTGCATCAAACGGGTCATTAGTTATAAAAGGGGGCGTAGCTAAAGCTTAGGGGGCGGGCCAAACCATCACCAATAAAGAAGGAACTCTCTGCTGAGTTCATTGATACCTCAAACAAGGGTCAACCTTAAAGTGATGGTTTGGAGTAATTCACCCTAGGGTCCTTTGCAGCATGACCTCGAGCCAAACACCCCCCCAGAAGCTTTTTCACCTGGGTCTAACATTGGGAGAGTTAGCTAGAGTAGCGTTATCAGCTGAATAGCTTAGCGCAGGGGCTAACTGACCCACGTTTGTATCTTGTAAGTTACCCCACTAATAATGCCCGAAATGATACCAAACGTCTACAAGTAGTACAAATAGGTTATGCTTTCATAAAATGATGGATTGGAAAGTTTGTAAGTACACCAGAAGTTTATGAACACTTGCCTGCTCTCTTCAGCTCTCTGTTGCTGTTGCTGCTACCTGCAGTTAGACGATTTCTTAGGGCCGTCTACAAATTACTACACCGAAAAGAGTTACAACCAAAATATTTATTAATTCAATGATTAAATAAGGTAATGTCTCCAAACTTACCTCAATTATTACTTGTCTCCTGCTAGTTATACTACAGCACTTACTTAAAAAAAAAAAGTTAAATTAATAAATAATTTTGTTGCATCTTTTTTCGGTGATGTAATTTGTAGACGGCCCTAAGCACTCGTCTTACAGCAGCAACAACAACAGCAGAGAGCAGAAGCCAGCAGGCAAGTGTTATTTACATAAACTTCTGGTGTACTTACAAACTTTCCAATCCATCGTTTTATGAGAGCATAACCTATTTGTACTACTTGTGGACGTTTGGTATCATTTCGTGCATTATTAGTGGGGTAATTTACGAGATACAAACGTGGGTCCGTTAGCCCCTGCGCTAAGCTATTCAGCTGATAGCGCTACTCTACGCTAACTCTCCCAATGTTAGACCCAGGTGAAAAAAGCTTCTGGGGGGGTGTTTGGCTCGAGGTCATGGTGCAAAGGACCCTAGGGTGATTTGCTCCGAACCATCACTTTAAATGGTTCAAATGTTATGAAAGGGGGCGTGGCTTAAGCTTAGGGGGCGGGTCAAACCATCACTAATGAAGAAGGAACTCTCTGCTGAGTTCATTGATACCTCACACAAGGGTCTGCATCAAACGGGTCATTAGTTATAAAAGGGGCGTGGCTAAAGCTTAGGGGGCGGGTCAAACCATCACTAATGAAGAACGAAGTCTCTGCTGGGTTCACTAGATATGTTTCCATCGACCTGTTTTTATCCGAATTAAGTGATATCGAATGAAAAATGCCTTATGGAAACAGTAAAATCCGACTGAATTTCATGAATATCGACTCAAATGAAATACGTTCGGTCTCATCGGATTTTCTCTTGATCGATATACGGCTTATGCGATAAACGCTGATGGAAACGTTATTTGCCGAATAAATAATGAATTGCGATTAAGTTTTAGGTCATTTTATGGTTGCAACCCGCAATAAAACGAAGAAGAAGAAGTTTCAGTTCATTTCCGCCCAGTATTTCCGCTCTGTTTGCAAAACAAAAACAGATGTAAGTGGACAAACGAGGAGACAAGATACTTTTTCAATTTAATTTACCAGAAAAATATAACAGCTATTTTAGATAGCAAAAATCTAAGAAACGCCATCATTTATCAGGAGCTCGCGAAGGAAATGACCAACAGTTACGACAGGGACATTAAACGCTTAACTTGAAAAAGCTTAACGTGGTTTAATGTATCTAAACAACGATGATCATCACCAGATTTATCATGGTCATATCTTGTCATGAACACTTAAGCCTGTCAAAAAAACTAAATCGAAATCCAACGATTATAGAAGTTATCTCACGTTAATATTTTCTTCATCAGTGGCCACATTAATATTATTAATATGGTGAGGAAAAAGCTTAACGTGGTTTAATGTACCTAAACAATGATCAATCATCACCAAATTTCTCTCTCATATTACCCATCATAACCACGGAAAACTGTCAAATAATCTAACCCAAAGTCCAATTATTATGGACATTATCTGACATAAAGCATTTCTACTTCACAGCAGGGCAGCGGAGTGGCTGGGGGTTGACTCTCCACGGTTCTCATTGGCTTTATAAGTCCTAATGTGAAAAAGCTTAACATGGTTTAATGTATCTAAAAAAAGATCAATCATCACCAAAACATCCTCTTCTATATTGCTCATCATAACCACTTAAAACGGTCAAATCTAACCCAATGTCAAAATATTATGGACGTTATCTGACACATTACAGTGAGATAACTTCTAATCGTTGGATTTCGATTTAGTTTTTTTGACAGGCTTAAGTGTTCATGACAAGATATGACCACGATACATCTGGTGATGATTGATCATTGTTTAGATATTAAACCATGTTAAGCTTTTTCACGTTAAGCATTTTAGAATGTCCCTTACGCCAAGCCGTGGGACGTCCTGCGGAGTAAATGGAAGCTTCCATTTACTCCGCTCAAGGCGCTCAAACAGCGATACACGGCTCAAAAAAGAGAGTTGTCTCGCAGCGGTGCCGGAGGGGAAATATAAGGCAAGTTCCACCTTTTTGATGAGCTGGATCAGATCCTCGGTCAAAGGCCCATCGGAGCTTAGGCTATAGCTTGGCTTCTAATATTAACAACTACTTTTGTCTAGCAAAACTTTGTTCGCAAAAGTTCGCTTGAATCTTGTGCGATTCAGTTCAAAAATGAATGGAAACACCATAAAATGTCTCAAATCAATTCGATATACCAATTTAATCGCAAAACAGCATGTGACGTCATTACGCACAGGTTTTTATTCGCTTTAGAGCCGTTGGATGGAAACACACTTTCATCAGCTTTATTCGCATGAGTTTTTTTACCGAACTTCAGATAATTCGATTGACAAGTGGATGGAAACTTAGCTAATGATACCTTACTCAAGGGTCTACATCAAACGGGTCATTAGACGGGCCGTCGGAACGTTAAGGGGTTAAGCTTAGGGGGCGGGTCAAACCATCACCAATTAAAAAGGAAGTCTGTGCTGAGTTCAATGATGCCTCACACAATGGTCTGCATCAAACGGGTCATTAGTTATAAAAGGGGGCGTGGCTAAAGCTTAGGGGGCGGGCCAAACCATCACCAATGAAGAATGAAGTCTCTGCTGAGTTCAATGACACCTCATACAAGACTCTACCTTAAACGGTTCAAATGTTATGAAAGGGGGCGTGGCTTAAGCTTAGGAGGCGGGCCAAACCATCACCAATGAAGAAGGAACTCTCTGCTGAGTTCATTGATACCTCACACAAGGGTCAACCTTAAATGGTTCAAATGTTATGAAAGGGGGCGTGGCTTAAGCTAAGGGGGCGGGTCAAACCATCACCAATTAAAAAGGAAGTCTGTGCTGAGTTCAATGATACCTCAGACAAGGGTCTGCATCAAACGGGTCATTAGTTATAAAAGGGGGCGTGGCTAAAGCTTAGGGGGCGGGTCAAACCATCACTAATGAAGAAGGAAGTCTCTGCTGGGTTCAATGATACCTTACTCAAGGGTCTACATCAAACGGGTCATTAGTTATAAAAGGGGGTGACTAAAGCATAGGGGATGGACCAAACCATCACCAATGAAGAAGGAACTCTCTGCTGAGTTCATTGATACCTCAAACAAGGGTCAACCTTAAATGGTTCAAATGTTATGAAAGGGGGCTTGCTTAAGCTTAGGGGGCGGGTCAAACCATTACCAATTAAAAAGGAAGTCTGTGCTGAGTTCAATGATACCTCACACAAAGGTCTGCATCAAACGGGTCATTAGTTATAAAAGGGGCGTGGCTAAAGCTTAGGGCGGGGCCAAACCATCACCAATGAAGAAGGAACTCTCTGCTGGAGTTCATTGATACATCACACAAGGGTCTGCATCAAACGGATCATTAGATATAAAAAAGGGGCGTGGCTAAAGCTTAGGGGCGGGCCAAACCATCACCAATGAAGAATGAAGTCTCTGCTGGGTTCAATGACACACGTCACACAAGACTACCTTAAACGGTTCAAATGTTATAAAGGGGGCGTGGCTTAAGCTTAGGGGCGGGTCAAACCATTACCAATTAAAAGGAAGTCTGTGCTGAGTTCAATGATACCTCACACAAGGGTCTGCATCAAACGGGTCATTAGTTATAAAGGGGGCGTGGCTAAAGGTTAGGGGCGGGCCAAACCATCACTAATGAAGAAGGAAGTCTCTGCTGAGTTCATTGATACCTCACACAAGGGTCAACCTTAAACGGTTCAAATGTTATGAAAGGGGGCGTGGCTTAAGCTTAGGAGGCGGGCCAAACCATCACCAATGAAGAAGGAACTCTCTGCTGAGTTCATTGATACCTCAAACAAGGGTCAACCTTAAATGGTTCAAATGTTATGAAAGGGGGCGTGGCTTAAGCTTAGGGGGCTGGTCAAACCATTACCAATTAAAAAGGAAGTCTGTGCTGAGTTCAATGATACCTCACACAAAGGTCTGCATCAAACGGGTCATTAGTTATAAAAGGGGGCGTGGCTAAAGCTTAGGGCGCGGGCCAAACCATCACCAATGAAGAAGGAACTCTCTGCTGAGTTCATTGATACCTCACACAAGGGTCTGCATCAAACGGGTCATTAGATATAAAAGGGGGCGTGGCTAAAGCTTATGGGGCGGGCCAAACCATCACCAATGAAGAATGAAGTCTCTGCTGAGTTCAATGACACCTCACACAAGACTACCTTAAACGGTTCTAATGTTATGAAAGGGGGCGTGGCTTAAGCTTAGGTGGCGGGTCAAACCATCACCAATTAAAAAGGAAGTCTGTGCTGAGTTCATTGATACCTCAAACAAGGGTCAACCTTAAAGTGATGGTTCGGAGTAATTCACCCTAGGGTCCTTTGCACCATGACCTCGAGCCAAACACCCCCCCAGAAGCTTTTTCACCTGGGTCTAACATTGGGAGAGTTAGCTAGAGTAGCGTTATCAGCTGAATAGCTTAGCGCAGGGGCTAACTGACCCACGTTTGTATCTTGTAAGTTACCCCACTAATAATGCCCGAAATGATACCAAACGTCTACAAGTAGTACAAATAGGTTATGCTCTCATAAAACGATGGATTGGAAAGTTTGTAAGTACACCAGAAGTTTATGAACACTTGCCTGCTCTCTTCAGTACGGTGGCCGGGAAGTGCAATGCAACATTACAAAGAATGAAACACTTTTACATTTTGGAAAACAAATTTACATTTTGGAAAACAAAATAACATTTTAGAAAACAAATTTACATTTTGGAAAACAAAATAACATTTTAGAAAACAAATTTACATTTTAGAAAACAAATTTACATTTTGGAAAACAAAATAACATTTTAGAAAACAAATTTACATTTTCGAAAACAAATTAACAAGATGCAAAACACTTTTACCAGTCCCGAAACAAATTTACAAATGACAGATTCTTCACGGAAAGGGAATGTACCACATACCGGAAGTGATGAGGTTTTGTATACATGTCGCCTTGACTACGGCAGTTATGGATCGATCGTCAATAGAGCCGCCATCTTGGAACAGGGGATGCACTGCCTTATATACTGTCTATGGGCCGTCCTTAATGCATCAGCGTCAATGTAGGCAAAGGTCTAACGGAAATAAAATCACTATAAATCGTCAAAATCTCATGCGATGTTCTAGTTTTTTTAAACAAAAAGACAAAGAGACTAATTAATGTGTTAATACAAAGAATATTTATTATAATCAGTTCACAGATATGAGTACAAACGGAAACTTCACCCTTCTGAACTAAGAGGTTCTGCTTCAAAGTGAAGTTTAAACAGACTGAAATGTCCAGGCTCACTCCCCCACTAATGATTCATTTATTTCTGCATGTATTTATTTATTTAGCGAGACTTTAATTCGTGTTTAGCGTAGATCCACAGTCCGAGTCCCGCCAGACTCCCTTTAGGAAACCTGTGATTTAAACTTCAGCAGGCTGTGACAGTCCGCTCCGTTCAGTCCTGGATCTGATTCTCCCGGGCTTCCCTTCCCTCCAGCGGGGCCCAGCAATACGGCCTGGGTCTCCAGCTGCGTGGTGTCGGTTTTGGCTCCCAGGAATGGACAGTGAGCTCCAGGTCCTGCAGCTGCAGACGGACTCAGCTGCCCCCTGCTGTAGCTCGATCCGGCCGCGGCTGTCGATACGTTCCCTGTTTTTCCAATGTTTCCGTCAGGCTGCGTCATATAAAAACTCCAAACCACACGACTACACGCAAGTCACCATAAACTTCATTTACGCCATATACTCACTCACAACAACACAAATTGACTGCCGCTCACCAACAACACCTCATCACTTCCGGTATGTGGTACATTCCCTTTCCGTGAAGAATCTGTCATTTGTAAATTTGTTTCGGGACTGGTAAAAGTGTTTTGCATCTTGTTAATTTGTTTTCGAAAATGTAAATTTATTAAATTTTTCTAAAATGTAAATTTGTTTTCTAAAATGTTATTTTTTGTTTTCCAAAATGTAAATTTGTTTTCTCATAAATTTTTTTTTTTTTTTCCAAAATGTAAATTTGTTTTCTAAAATGTTATTTTGTTTTCCAAAATGTAAATTTGTTTTCTAAAATGTATATTTTGTTTTCCAAAATTTAAATTTGTTTTCCAAAATGTAAATTTGTTTTCCAAAATGTAAATTTGTTTTCCAAAATGTAAATTTGTCTCGAGCTTTGTAAAAGTGTTTCATTCTTTGTAATGTTGCATTGCACTTCCCGGCCACCGTACTTCAGCTCTCTGTTGCTGTTGCTGAACCTGCAGTTAGACGATTGCTTAGGGCCGTCTACAAATTACTACACCGAAAAGAGTTACAACCAAAATATTCATTAATTCAATGATTAAATAAGGTAATGTCTCCAAACTTACCTCAATTATTACTTGTCTCCTGCTAGTTATACTACAGCAATTACTTAAAAAAAAAAAGTTAAATTAATAAATAATTTTGTTGCATCTTTTTTCGGTGATGTAATTTGTAGACGGCCCTAAGCACTCGTCTTACAGCAGCAACAACAACAGCAGAGAGCAGAAGCCAGCAGGCAAGTGTTATTTACATAAACTTCTGGTGTACTTACAAACTTTCCAATCCATTGTTTTATGAGAGCATAACCTATTTGTACTACTTGTGGACGTTTACGAGATACAAACGTGGGTCCGTTAGCCCCTGCGCTAAGCTATTCAGCTGATAACGCTACTCTACGCTAACTGTCCCAATGTTAGACCCAGGTGAAAAAAGCTTCTGGGGGGGTGTTTGGCTCGAGGTCATGGTGCAAAGGACCCTAGGGTGATTTGCTCCGAACCATCACTTTAAATGGTTCAAATGTTATGAAAGGGGGCGTGGCTTAAGCTTAGGGGGCGGGTCAAACCATCACTAATGAAGAAGGAACTCTCTGCTGAGTTCATTGATACCTCACACAAGGGTCTGCATCAAACGGGTCATTAGTTATAAAAGGGGGCGTGGCTAAAGCTTAGGGGTGGGCCAAACCATCACCAATTAAAAGGAACTCTCTGCTGAGTTCAATGATACCTCACACAAGGGTCTGCATCAAACGGGTCATTAGTTATAAAAGGGGGCGTGGCTAAAGCTTAGGGGGCGGGCCAAAGCATCACCAATGAAGAAGGAACTCTCTGCTGAGTTCATTGATACCTGAAACAAGGCTCAACCTTAAATGGTTCAAATGTTATGAAAGGGGGCGTGGCTTAAGCTTAGGGGGCGGGTCAAACCATCACCAATGAAGAAGGAACCTTGTGTGAGGTATCATTGAACTCAGCACAAGCTATGTTTCCATCGACCCATTTTTATCCGAATTAAGTGATATCGAATGAAAAATGCCTTATGGAAACAGTAAAATCCGACTGAATTTCATGAATATCGACTCAAATGAAATACTTTCGGTCATCATCATCGGATTTTCTCTTGATCGATATACGGCTTATGCGATAAACGCTGATGGAAACGTTATTTGCCGAATAAATAATGAATTGCGATTAAGTTTTAGGTCATTTTATGTTTGCAACCCGCAATAAAACGAAGAAGAAGAAGTTTCAGTTCATTTCCGCCCAGTATTTCCGCTCTGTTTGCAAAACAAAAACAGATGTAAGTGGACAAACGAGGAGACAAGATACTTTTTTAATTTAATTTACCAGAAAAATATAACTACTTTAGATAGCAAAAATCTAAGAAACGCCATCATTTATCAGGAGCTCACGAAGGAAATGACCAACAGTTACGACAGGGACATTAAACGCTAAACTTGAAAAAGCTTAACGTGGTTTAATGTATCTATGTATCTGTATAGATGTATCTATCTACCTGCAGTTAGACGATTGCTTAGGGCCGTCTACAAATTACTACACCGAAAAGAGTTACAACCAAAATATTCATTAATTCAATGATTAAATAAGGTAATGTCTCCAAACTTACCTCAATTGTTACTTGTCTCCTGCTAGTTATACTACAGCACTTACTTAAAAAAAAAAAGTTAAATTAATAAATATTTTTGTTGCATCTCTTTTCGGTGTTGTAATTTGTAGACGGCCCTAAGCACTCGTCTTACAGCAGCAACAACAACAGCAGAGAGCAGAAGCCAGCAGGCAAGTGTTATTTACATAAACTTCTGGTGTACTTACAAACTTTCCAATCTATCGTTTTATGAGAGCATAACCTATTTGTACTACTTGTAGACGTTTGGTATCATTTCGGGCATTATTAGTGGGGTAATTTACGAGATACAAACGTGGGTCCGTTAGTCCCTGCGGTAAGCTATTCAGCTGATAACGCTACTCTAGCTAACTCTCCCAATGTAAGACCCAGGTGAAAAAAGCTTCTGGGGGGTGTTTGGCTCGAGGTCATGGTGCAAAGGACCCTAGGGTGAATTACTCAGAACCATCACTTTAAGCCTGTCAAAAAAACTAAATTGAAATCCAACGATTATAGAAGTTATCTCACGTTAATATTTTCTTTATCAGTGGCCGTATTAATATTATTAATATGGCGAGGAAAAAGCTTAACGTGGTTTAATGTACCTAAACAATGATCAGTGATTACCAAATTTCTCTCTCATATTGCTCCTCATAAACACTGAAAACTGTAAAAAACTCTAACCGAAAGTCCAATTATTATGGACATTATCTGACATTAAGCGTTTATGCAGAGCCTATGGAAAAAGCTTACGTGGTTGAATGTACCTAAACAATGATCAATCATCACCAAATTTATCTCTCATATTACCCATCATAACCACGGAAAACTGTCAAATAATCTAACCCAAAGTCCAATTATTATGGACGTTATCTGACATAAAGCGTTTCTGCTTCAGGGCAGCGGAGCGGCTGGGGGTTGAGCTTAGGCTATAGCTTGGCTTCTAATATTAACAACTACTTTTGTGTAGCAAAACTTTGTTCGCAAAAGTTCGCTTGAATCTTGTGCGATTGAGTGCAAAAATGAATGGAAACACCATGAAATGTGTCAAATCAATTCGATATACCAATTTAATCGCAAAACAGCATGTGACGTCATTATGCACAGGTTTTTATTCGCTTTAAAGCTGTTTGATGGAAACACACTTTCACCAGCTTTATTCGCATGAGTTTTTTTACCGAACTTCAGATAATTCGATTGACAAGTGGATGGAAACTTAGCTACAGACTTCCTTTTTAATTGGTGATGGTTTGACCCGCCCCCTAAGCTTTAGCCACGCCCCCTTTTATGACTAATGACCCGTTTCATGTAGGCCCTTGTGTGAGATATCATTGAACTCAGCACAGACTTCCTTCTTCATTGGTGATGGTTTGGCCCGCCCCCTAAGCTTTAGCCACGCCCTAATGACCCATTTGATGCAGACCCTTGTGTGAGGTATCATTGAACTCAACACAGTATTCCATTTAATTGGTGATGGTTTGGCCCGCCTCCTAAGCTTAAGCCACGCCCCCTTTTTCATAACATTTGAACCATTTAAGGTTGACCCTTGTGTGAGGTATCAATGAACTCAGCAGAGAGTTCCTTCTTCATTGGTGATGGCTGGCCCACCCCCTATGCTTTAGTCACGCCCCCTTTTATAACTAATGACCCGTTTCATGTAGGCCCTTGTGTGAGATATCATTGAACTCAGCACAGACTACCTTATTCATTGGTGATGGTTCGGCCCACCCCCTATGCTTAAGCCACCCCCCCTTTCATAAAACCTTACCCATCTAAGGTAGAGTCTTGTGTGAGGTATCATTGAACTCAGCACAGACTTTCTTTTTAATTGGTGATGGTTTGGCCCGCACCCGTATGGTTAATAGCCCCGCGCCTTTTTCTATAAACTAATGACCCATCTAAGGTAGAGTCTTGTGTGAGGTATCATTGAACTCAGCACAGACTTCCTTTTTAATTGGTGATGTTTTGACCCGCCCCCTAAGCTTTAGCCACGCCCCCTTTCATAACTAATGAACCGTTATGGTAGACTCTTGTGTGAGGTATCATTGAACTCAGCACAGACTTCCTTTTTAATTGGTATGATGGTTTGACCCGCCCCCTAAGCTTTAGCCACGCCCCCTTTCATAACATTTCAACTACCGTTTAAGGTTGACCCTTGTGTGAGAGTATCATTGAACTCAGCACAGACTTCCTTTTTAATTGGTGATGGTTTGACCCGCCCCCTAAGCTTTTGCCACGCCCCTTTTCATAACTAATGAACCGAATGATGTAGAGTCTTCTGTGAGGTATCATTGAACTCAGCACAGAGTTCCTTTTTAATTGGTGATGGTTTGGCCCACCCCTATGCTTTAGCCACGCCCCCTTTTATAACTAATGACTCCGTTTCAGGTAGAGCCTTGTGTGAGGTATCAATGAACTCAGCAAAGAGTTCCTTCTTCATTGGTGATGGTTTGGCCCACCCCTATGCTTTAGCCACACCCCTTTACTAATTAATGGCCCACGTTTAATGTAGACCCTTGTGTGAGATATCATTGAACTCAGCACAGACTTCATATTCATTGGTGATGGTTTGGCCCACCCTCAATGCTTTAGCCACCCCCTCTTTCATAAAACCTTACCCATCTAAGGTAGAGTCTTTTGTGAGGTATAATTGAACTCAGCACAAAGTTCCTTTTTAATTGGTGATGGTTTGACCCGCTCCCATAGGTTAAGCCACGCCCCTTTCATAACTAATGACCCATTTAATGTTGACCCTTGTGTGAGGTATCATTGAACTCAGCACAGACTTCCTTTTTAATTGGTGATGTTTTGACCCGCCCCCTAAGCTTTAGCCACGCCCTTTTAGCTAATGAACCCATTATGACGTAGAGCCTTGTGTGAGGTATCATTGAACTCAGCACAGACTTCCTTTTAATTTTTGATGGTTTGACCCGCCCCCTAAGCTTAAGCCACGCCCCCTTTCATAACATTTTGAACCATTTAAGGTTGACCCTTGTGTGAGGTATCATTGAACTCAGCACAGACTTCCTTCTTCATTGGTGATGGTTTGGCCCAACCCTATGCTTTAGCCACGCCCCTTTTATAACTAATGACCCGTTTGATGTAGACCCTTGTGTGAGATATCATTGAACTCAGCACAGAGTTCCTTATTCATTGGTGATGGTTTGGCCCACGCCAGCTATAGCTTACAGCCGCCCCTTTTATAACTAATGACCCGTTTAAGGTAGACTCTTGTGTAGGTATCAATGAACTCAGCAGAAGTTCCTTCTTCATTGGTGATGGTTTGGCCCACCCCTATGCTTTAGCCACACCCCTTTTAATAACTAATGGCTGTTTCATGTAGACCCTTGTGTGAGATATCATTGAACTCAGCAGAGACTTCCTTATTCATTGGTGATGGTTTGGCCCACCCATATCGCTTAAGCCACCCCCCTTTCATAAAACCTTACCCATCTAAGGTAGAGTCTGTGTGAGGATAATTGAACTCAGCACGAGACTTTCTTTTTAATTGGTGATGGTTTGACCCGCCTCCTAAGCTTAAGCCACGCGCCCCTTTGATAACTACTTGCCCCGTTTGCGGTAGACCCTGTGTGTGAGGTATCATTGAACTCAGCAAGATTTATTCATTGGTGATGGTTTGGCCCACCCCTATGCTTTAGCCACGCCCCCTTTTTATAACTAATGACCCGTTTAAGGTAGTCTTGTGTGAGGTATCAATGAACTCAGCAGAAAGTTCCTTCTTCATTGGTGATGGTTTGGCCCACCCCCTATGCTTTAGCCACACCCCCTTTATAACTAATGGCCCGTTTCATGTAGACCCTTGTGTGAGATATCATTGAACTCAGCACAGACTTCCTTATTCATTGGTGATGGTTTGGCCCACCCCTATGCTTAAGCCACCCCCTTTCATAAAACCTTACCCATCTAAGGTAGAGTCTTTTGTGGTTGAATAATTGAACTCAGCAGAGACTTCCTTTTAATTGGTGATGGTTTGACCCGCACCCTATGGTTAAGCCACGCCCCTTTTATAGCTAATGACCCGTTTCATGTAGACCCTTGTTTGAGGTATCATTGAACTAAGCACAGACTTCCTTTTATATTGGTGATGTTTTGACCCGCCTCCCTAAGCTTTTGCCACGCCCCTTTTACAGCTAATGAACCGTTGACGAGTCTTTGTGTGAGGTATCATTGACCTCAGCACAGACTTCCTTTTTAATTGGTGATGGTTTGACCCGCCCCTAAGCTTAAGCCACGCCCCCTTTCATAACATTTCAACTATTTAAGGTTGAGCCTTGTGTGGGGTATCAATGAACTCAGCACAGACTTCCTTTTTAATTGGTGATAGTTTGACCCGCCCCTAAGCTTTTGCCACGCCCCTTTTCACAGCTAATGAACCGAATAATGTAGATTTTTTTGTGGTATCATTGAACTTAGCAGAGTTCCTCTTTTAATTGGTGATGGTTTGGCCCACCCCTATGCTTTAGCCACGCCCCCTTTTATAACTAATGTCCCGTTTCAGGTAGAGTCTTATGTGAGGTATCAATGAACTCAGCAGAAAGTTCCTTCTTCATTGGTGATGGTTTGGCCCACCCTTTATGCTTTAGCCACACCCCCTTTTATAATTAATGGCCCGTTTCATGTAGACCTCGTTGTGTGATATCATTGAACTCAGCAGAGACTTCCTTATTCATTGGTGATGGTTTGGCCCACCCTCAATGCTTAAGCCACCCCTCTTTCATAAAACCTTACCCATCTAAGGTAGAGTCTTTTGTGTGAGGTATAATTGAACTCAGCAAGAGTTCCTTTTTAATTGGTGATGGTTTGACCCGCCCCTATGGTTAAGCCACGCCCCCCTTTATAACTAATGACCCGTTTCATGTAGACCTCTTGTGTGAGGTATCATTGAACTCAGCACAGACTTCCTTTTTAATTGGTGATGTTTTGACCCGCCCCTAAGCTTTTGCCACGCCCCTTTCACAGCTAATGAACCATATGATCGAGTCTTGTGTGAGGTATCATTGACCTCAGCACAGACTTCCTTTTTAATTGGTGATGGTTTGACCCGCCCTCTAAGCTAGCCACGCCCCCTTTCATACCATTTTGAACAATTTAATGTTGACCCTTTTGTGTGAGGTATCATTGAACTCAGCACAGACTTCCTTTTTAATTGGTGATGGTTTGGCCCACCCCCTATGTTTTAGCCACGCCCCCTTTTATAACTAATGACCCGTTTCATGTAGACCCTTGTGTGAGATATCATTGAACTCAGCAGAGACTTTCCCTTATTCATTGGTGATGGTTTGGCCCACGCCCCTATGCTTTAGCCACGCCCCCTTTCATAACTAATGACCCGTTTAAGGTAGAGTCTTGTATGTGAGGTATCAATGAACTCAGCAGAAAGTTCCTTCTTCATTGGTGATGGTTTGGCCCACCCCTATGCTTTAGCCACACCCCTTTTCTAACTAATGGCCTGTTTCATGTAGACCCTTGTGTGAGATATCATTGAACAGCAGACTTCCTTATTCATTGGTGATGGTTTGGCCCACCCCTATGCTTAAGCCACCCCTCTTTCATAAAACCTTACCCATCTAAGGTAGAGCCTATAATTGAACTCAGCAGAGACTTTCTTTTTAATTGGTGATGGTTTGACCCGGCCCCTAAGGTTAAGCCACGCCCCTTTGATAGCTAATGACCCGTTTCATGTAGACCCTTGTGTGAGGTATAATTGAACTCAGCACAGAGTTCCTTTTAATTGGTGATGGTTTGGCCCACCCTCTATGCTTTAGCCACGCCCCTTTTATAACTAATGTCCCGTTTGAGGTAGTCTTATGTGAGGTATCAATGAACTCAGCAGAAAGTTCCTTCTTCATTGGTGATGGTTTGGCCCACCCCTATGCTTTAGCCACACCCCTTTTATAATTAATGGCCCGTTTCATGTAGACCCGGTGTGAGATATCATTGAACTCAGCAGAGACTTCCTTATTCATTTGTGATGGTTTGGCCCACCCTCAATGCTTAAGCCACCCCTCTTTCATAAAACCTTACCCATCCAAGGTAGAGTCTTTTGTGAGGTACAATTGAACTCAGCAGAGAGTTCCTTTTTAATTGGTGATGGTTTGACCCGGCCCCTATGGTTAAGCCACGCCCCTTTTATAACTAATGACCCGTTTCATGTAGACCCTTGTGGGGGTAAGGTATCATTGAACTCAGCACAGACTTCCTTTTAATTGGTGATGTTTTGACCCGCTCCCTAAGCTTTTGCCACGCCCCTTTTCACAGCTAATGAACCGTATGACGTAGAGTCTTGTGTGAGGTATCATTGACCTCAGCACAGACTTCCTTTTTAATTGGTGATGGTTTGACCCGCCCCCTAAGCTTAAGCCACGCCCCTTTCATAACATTTGAACAATTTAAGGTTGACCCTTGTGTGAGGTATCATTGAACTCAGCACAGACTTCCTTTTTAATTGGTGATGGTTTGGCCCACCCCCTATGCTTTAGCCACGCCCCCTTTATAACTAATGACCCGTTTCATGTAGACCCTTGTGTGAGAGATCATTGAACTCAGCAGGGACTTCCTTATTCATTGGTGATGGTTTGGCCCACCCCCTATGCTTTAGCCACGCCCCCTTTTATAACTAATGACCCGTTTAAGGTAGAGTCTTATGTGAGGTATCAATGAACTCAGCAGAAAGTTCCTTCTTCATTGGTGATGGTTTGGCCCACCCCCTATGCTTAAGCCACCCCCTCTTTCATAAAACCTTACCCATCTAAGGTAGAGCCATAATTGAACTCAGCAGAGACTTTCTTTTTAATTGGTGATGGTTTGACCCGCACCCTATGGTTAAGCCACGCCCCCTTTTATAGCTAATGACCCGTTTCATGTAGACCCTTGTTTGAGGTATCATTGAACTAAGCACAGACTTCCTTTTTAATTGGTGATGTTTTGACCCGCTCCCTAAGCTTTTGCCACGCCCCTTTTCACAGCTAATGAACCGTATGACGTAGAGTCTTGTGTGAGGTATCATTGACCTCAGCACAGACTTCCTTTTTAATTGGTGATGGTTTGACCCGCCCCCTAAGCTTAAGCCACGCCCCCTTTCATAACATTTGAACTATTTAAGGTTGACCCTTGTGTGAGGTATCAATGAACTCAGCACAGACTTCCTTTTTAATTGGTGATGGAGTTTGACCCGCCCCTAAGCTTTTGCCACGCCCTTTTTTTTACAGCTAATGAACCGAATGATGTAGAGTCTTCTGTGAGGTATCATTGAACTCAGCAGAGAGTTCCTTTTAATTGGTGATGGTTTGGCCCACCCCCTATGCTTTAGCCACGCCCCCTTTTATAACTAATGTCCCGTTTCAGGTAGAGTCTTATGTGAGGTATCAATGAACTCAGCAGAAAGTTCCTTCTTCATTGGTGATGGTTTGGCCCACCCTATGCTTTAGCCACGCACCCCTTTTATAATTAATGGCCCGTTTCATGTAGACCCGTGTTGAGATATCATTGAACTCAGCAGAGACTTCCTTATTCATTTGTGATGGTTTGGCCCACCCTCAATGCTTAAGCCACCCCCTCTTTCATAAAACCTTACCCATCAAGGTAGAGTCTTTGTGTGGGTATAATTGAACTCAGCAGAGAGTTCCTTTTAAATTGGTGATGGTTTGACCCGCGCTCCCTATGGTTAAGCCACGCCCCTTTTATAACTAATGACCCGTTTCATGTAGACCCTTGTGTGAGGTATCATTGAACTCAGCACAGACTTCCTTTTTAATTGGTGATGTTTTGACCCGCTCCCTAAGCTTTTGCCACGCCCCTTTTCACAGCTAATGAACCGTATGACGTAGAGTCTTGTGTGAGGTATCATTGACCTCAGCACAGACTTCCTTATTAATTGGTGATGGTTTGACCCGCCCCCTAAGCTTTAGCCACGCCCCCTTTTATAACTAATGACCCGTTTAAGGTAGAGTCTTATGTGAGGTATCAATGAACTCAGCAGAAAGTTCCTTCTTCATTGGTGATGGTTTGGCCCACCCCCTATGCTTTAGCCACACCCCCTTTTATAACTAATGGCCCGTTTCATGTAGACCCTTGTGTGAGATATCATTGAACTCAGCAGAGACTTCCTTATTCATTGGTGATGGTTTGGCCCACCCCCTATGCTTAAGCCACCCCCTCTTTCATAAAACCTTACCCATCTAAGGTAGAGCCATAATTGAACTCAGCAGAGACTTTCTTTTTAATTGGTGATGGTTTGACCCGCACCCTATGGTTAAGCCACGCCCCCTTTTATAGCTAATGACCCGTTTCATGTAGACCCTTGTTTGAGGTATCATTGAACTAAGCACAGACTTCCTTTTTAATTGGTGATGTTTTGACCCGCTCCCTAAGCTTTTGCCACGCCCCTTTTCACAGCTAATGAACCGTATGACGTAGAGTCTTGTGTGAGGTATCATTGACCTCAGCACAGACTTCCTTTTTAATTGGTGATGGTTTGACCCGCCCCCTAAGCTTAAGCCACGCCCCGTTTCATAACATTTCAACTATTTAAGGTTGACCCTTGTGTGAGGTATCAATGAACTCAGCACAGACTTCCTTTTTAATTGGTGATAGTTTGACCCGCCCCCTAAGCTTTTGCCACGCCCCTTTTCACAGCTAATGAACCGAATGATGTAGAGTCTTCTGTGAGGTATCATTGAACTCAGCAGAGAGTTCCTTTTTAATTGGTGATGGTTTGGCCCACCCCCTATGCTTTAGCCACGCCCCCTTTTATAACTAATGTCCCGTTTCAGGTAGAGTCTTATGTGAGGTATCAATGAACTCAGCAGAAAGTTCCTTCTTCATTGGTGATGGTTTGGCCCACCCCCTATGCTTTAGCCACACCCCCTTTTATAATTAATGGCCCGTTTCATGTAGACCCGTGTGTGAGATATCATTGAACTCAGCAGAGACTTCCTTATTCATTTGTGATGGTTTGGCCCACCCTCAATGCTTAAGCCACCCCCTCTTTCATAAAACCTTACCCATCCAAGGTAGAGTCTTTTGTGAGGTATAATTGAACTCAGCAGAGAGTTCCTTTTTAATTGGTGATGGTTTGACCCGCTCCCTATGGTTAAGCCACGCCCCCTTTTATAACTAATGACCCGTTTCATGTAGACCCTTGTGTGAGGTATCATTGAACTCAGCACAGACTTCCTTTTTTATTGGTGATGTTTTGATGGCCCGCCCCTAAGCTTTTGCCACGCCCCTTTTCACAGCTAATGAACCGTATGACGTAGAGTCTTGTGTGAGGTATCATTGACCTCAGCACAGACTTCCTTTTTAATTGGTGATGGTTTGACCCGCCCCCTAAGCTTAAGCCACGCCCCCTTTCATACCATTTGAACAATTTAAGGTTGACCCTTGTGTGAGGTATCATTGAACTCAGCACAGACTTCCTTTTTAATTGGTGATGGTTTGGCCCACCCCCTATGTTTTAGCCACGCCCCCTTTTATAACTAATGACCCGTTTCATGTAGACCCTTGTGTGAGATATCATTGAACTCAGCAGAGACTTCCTTATTCATTGGTGATGGTTTGGCCCACGCCCTATGCTTTAGCCACGCCCCCTTTCATAACTAATGACCCGTTTAAGGTAGAGTCTTATGTGAGGTATCAATGAACTCAGCAGAAAGTTCCTTCTTCATTGGTGATGGTTTGGCCCACCCCCTATGCTTTAGCCACACCCCCTTTTCTAACTAATGGCCTGTTTCATGTAGACCCTTGTGTGAGATATCATTGAACTCAGCAGAGACTTCCTTATTCATTGGTGATGGTTTGGCCCACCCTCTGCATAAGCGCCACCCCCTCTTTCATAAAACCTTACCCATCTAAGGTAGAGCCATAATTGAACTCAGCAGAGACTTTCTTTTTAATTGGTGATGGTTTGACCCGCTCCCTAAGGTTAAGCCACGCCCCCTTTGATAGCTAATGACCCGTTTCATGTAGACCCTTGTGTGAGGTATAATTGAACTCAGCACAGAGTTCCTTTTTAATTGGTGATGGTTTGGCCCACCCTATGCTTTAGCCACGCCCCCTTTTATAACTAATGTCCCGTTTCAGGTAGAGTCTTATGTGAGGTATCAATGAACTCAGCAGAAAGTTCCTTCTTCATTGGTGATGGTTTGGCCCACCCCCTATGCTTTAGCCACACCCCCTTTTATAATTAATGGCCCGTTTCATGTAGACCCGTGTGTGAGATATCATTGAACTCAGCAGAGACTTCCTTATTCATTTGTGATGGTTTGGCCCACCCTCAATGCTTAAGCCACCCCCTCTTTCATAAAACCTTACCCATCCAAGGTAGAGTCTTTTGTGAGGTATAATTGAACTCAGCAGAGAGTTCCTTTTTAATTGGTGATGGTTTGACCCGGCTCCCTATGGTTAAGCCACGCCCCTTTTATAACTAATGACCCGTTTCTGCGTAGACCCTCCTGTAGACCCTTGTGAGGTATCATTGAACTCAGCACAGACTTCCTTTTTAATTGGTGATGTTTTGACCCGCTCCTAAGCTTTTTCCCCGCCCCTTTTCACAGCTAATGAACCGGTATGGCCGTAGAGTCTTGTGTGAGGTATCATTGACCTCAGCACAGACTTCCTTTTTAATTGGTGATGTTTGACCCGCCCCCAGGCAAGCTACGCCCCCTTTCATAACATTTGAACAATTTAAGGTTGACCCTTGTGTGAGGTATCATTGAACTCAGCACAGACTTCCTTTTTAATTGGTGATGGTTTGGCCCACCCCCTATGCTTTAGCCACGCCCCCTTTTATAACTAATGACCCGTTTCATGTAGACCCTTGTGTGAGAGATCATTGAACTCAGCAGGGACTTCCTTATTCATTGGTGATGGTTTGGCCCACCCCCTATGCTTTAGCCACGCCCCCTTTTATAACTAATGACCCGTTTAAGGTAGAGTCTTATGTGAGGTATCAATGAACTCAGCAGAAGGTTCCTTCTTCATTGGTGATGGTTTGGCCCACCCCTATGCTTTAGCCACACCCCTTTTATAACTAATGGCCCGTTTCATGTAGACCTTGCGTGAGATATCATTGAACTCAGCAGAGACTTCCTTATTCATTGGTGATGGTTTGGCCCACCCCCTATGCTTAAGCCACCCCCTCTTTCATAAAACCTTACCCATCTAAGGTAGAGCCATAATTGAACTCAGCAGAGACTTTCTTTTTAATTGGTGATGGTTTGACCGAGCGCACTTATGGTTAAGCCACGCCCCTTTTATAGCTAATGACCCGTTTCATGTAGACCCTTGTTTGAGGTATCATTGAACTAAGCACAGACTTCCTTTTTAATTGGTGATGTTTTGACCCGGCTCCTAAGCTTTTGCCCGCCCCTTTTCACAGCTAATGGACCCGTATGACGTAGAGTCTTGTGTGAGGTATCATTGACCTCAGCACAGACTTCCTTTTTAATTGGTGATGGTTTGACCCGCCCACTAAGCTTAAGCCACGCCCCTTTGATAGCTAATGACCCGTTTCATGTAGACCCTTGTGTGAGGTATAATTGAACTCAGCACAGAGTTCCTTTTTAATTGGTGATGGTTTGACCCGCCCCTAAGCTTAAGCCACGCCCCCTTTCATAACATTTGAACAATTTAAGGTTGACCCTTGTGTGAGGTATCAATGAACTCAGCACAGACTTCCTTTATAATTGGTGATAGTTTGACCCGCCCCCTAAGCTTTTGCCACGCCCCTTTTCACAGCTAATGAACCGAATGATATAGAGTCTTGTGTGAGATATCATCGAACTCAGCACAGACTTCCTTTTTAATTGGTGATGGTTTGACCCGCCCCCTAAGCTTTTGCCACGCCACTTTTCACAGCTAATGAACCGAATGATGTAGAGTCTTCTGTGAGGTATCATTGAACTCAGCAGAGTTCCTTCTTCATTGGTGATGGTTTGGCCCACCCCCTATGCTTTAGTCACGCCCCCTTTTATAACTAATGACCCGTTTCATGTAGACCCGTGTGTGAGATATCATTGAACTCAGCAGAGACTTCCTTATTCATTGGTGATGGTTTGGCCCACCCTCAATGCTTAAGCCACCCCCTCTTTCATAAAACCTTACCCATCCAAGGTAGAGTCTTTTGTGAGGTATAATTGAACTCAGCAGAGACTTCCTTTATAATTGGTGATAGTTTGACCCGCCCTCTAAGCTTTTGCCACGCCCCTTTTCACAGCTAATGAACCGAATGATATAGAGTCTTGTGTGAGGTATCATCGAACTCAGCACAGACTTCCTTTTTAATTGGTGATGGTTTGACCCGCCCCCTAAGCTTAACCCACGCCCCCTTTCATAACATTTGAACAATTTAAGGTTGACCTTTGTGTGAGGTATCATTGAACTCAGCACAGACTTCCTTTTTAATTGGTGATAGTTTGACCCGCCCTAAGCTTTTGCCACGCCCCTTTTCACAGCTAATGAACCGAATGATGTAGAGTCTTCTGTGAGGGTATCATTAAACTCAGCAGAAAGTTCCTTCTTCATTGGTGATGGTTTGGCCCCACCCCTATGCTTTAGCCACGCCCCCTTTTATAACTAATGACCCGTTTCACGTAGACCCGTGTGTAGGATATCATTGAACTCAGCAGAGACTTCCTTATTCATTGGTGATGGTTTGACCCACCCCAATGCTTAAGCCACCCCCTCTTTCATAAAACCTTACCCATCTAAGGTAGAGTCTTGTGTGAGGTATAATTGAACTCAGCACAGAGTTCCTTTTTAATTGGTGATAGTTTGACCCGCCCCCTAAGCTTTTGCCACGCCCCTTTTCACAGCTAATGAACCGAATGATATAGAGTCTTGTGTGAGGTATAATTGAACTCAGCACAGACTTCCTTTTTAATTGGTGATGGTTTGACCCGCCCCTAAGCTTAAGCCACGCCCCCTTTCATAACATTTGAGCAATTTAAGGTTGACCGTTGTGTGAGGTATCATTGAACTCAGCAGAAAGTTCCTTCTTCATTGGTGATGGTTTGGCCCACCCCCTATGCTTTAGCCACGCCCCCTTTTATAACTAATGACCCGTTTCATGTAGACCCGTGTGTGAGATATCATTGAACTCAGCAGAGACTTCCTTATTCATTGGTGATGGTTTGGCCCACCCCCATTGCTTAAGCCACCCCCTCTTTCATAAAACCTTACCCATCTAAGGTAGAGTCTTGTGTGGGGGAGGTATAATTGAACTCAGCACAGAGGTTCCTTTTAATTGGTGATGGTGTGGACCCGCCCTAAGCCTAAGCACGCCCCTTTTATAACTAATGACCCGTTTAAGGTAGAGTCTTATGTGAGGTATCAATGAACTCAGCAGAAAGTTCCTTCTTCATTGGTGATGGTTTGGCCAACCCCCTTTCATAACTAATGACCCGTTTCATGTAGACCCTTGTGTGACGTATCATTGAACTCAGCACAGACTTCCTTTTTAATTGGTGATAGTGTGACCCGCCCCCTAAGCTTTTGCCACGCCCCTTTTCACAGCTAATGAACCGAATGATATAGAGTCTTGTTTGAGGTATCATCGAACTCAGCACAGACTTCCTTTTAATTGGTGATGGTTTGACCCGCCCCTAAGCTTAAGAGCCACGCCCCTTTCATAACATTTGAGCATTTTAAGGTTGACCCTTGTGCGGAGGTATCAATGAACTCAGCACAGACTTCCTTTATAATTGGTGATAGTTTGACCCGCCCCTAAGGCTTTTCCACGCCCTTTTCACAGCTAATGAACGAATGATATATAGTCTTGTGTGAGGTATCACCGAACTCAGCACAGACTTCCTTTTTAATTGGTGATGGTTTGACCCGCCCCTATGCTTTAGTCACGCCCCTTTTATAACTAATGACCCGTTTCCATGGTACGTGTGCGATATCATTGAACTCAGCAGAGACTTCCTTATTCATTGGTGATGGTTTGGCCCACCCTCAATGCTTAAGCCACCCCCTCTTTCATAAAACCTTACCCATCCAAGGTAGAGTCTTTTGTGAGGTATAATTGAACTCAGCAGAGACTTCCTTTATAATTGGTGATAGTTTGACCCGCCCTCTAAGCTTTTGCCACGCCCCTTTTCACAGCTAATGAACCGAATGATATAGAGTCTTGTGTGAGGTATCATCGAACTCAGCACAGACTTCCTTTTTAATTGGTGATGGTTTGACCCGCCCCCTAAGCTTAACCCACGCCCCCTTTCATAACATTTGAACAATTTTAAGGTTGACCTTTGTGTGAGGTATCATTGAACTCAGCACAGACTTCCTTTTAATTGGTGATAGTTTGACCCGCCCCCTAAGCTTTTGCCACGCCCCTTTTCACAGCTAATGAACCGAATGATGTAGAGTCTTCTGTGAGGTATCATTAAACTCAGCAGAAAGTTCCTTCTTCATTGGTGATGGTTTGGCCCACCCCCTATGCTTTAGCCACGCCCCCTTTTATAACTAATGACCCGTTTCATGTAGACCCGTGTGTGAGATATCATTGAACTCAGCAGAGACTTCCTTATTCATTGGTGATGGTTTGACCCACCCCCAATGCTTAAGCCACCCCCTCTTTCATAAAACCTTACCCATCTAAGGTAGAGTCTTGTGTGAGGTATAATTGAACTCAGCACAGAGTTCCTTTTTAATTGGTGATAGTTTGACCCGCCCCCTAAGCTTTTGCCACGCCCCTTTTCACAGCTAATGAACCGAATGATATAGAGTCTTGTGTGAGGTATAATTGAACTCAGCACAGACTTCCTTTTTAATTGGTGATGGTTTGACCCGCCCCTAAGCTTAAGCCACGCCCCCTTTCATAACATTTGAGCAATTTAAGGTTGACCGTTGTGTGAGGTATCATTGAACTCAGCAGAAAGTTCCTTCTTCATTGGTGATGGTTTGGCCCACCCCCTATGCTTTAGCCACGCCCCCTTTTATAACTAATGACCCGTTTCATGTAGACCCGTGTGTGAGATATCATTGAACTCAGCAGAGACTTCCTTATTCATTGGTGATGGTTTGGCCCACCCCCATTGCTTAAGCCACCCCCTCTTTCATAAAACCTTACCCATCTAAGGTAGAGTCTTGTGTGAGGTATAATTGAACTCAGCACAGAGTTCCTTTTTAATTGGTGATGGTTTGACCCGCCCCCTAAGCTTAAGCCACGCCCCCTTTTATAACTAATGACCCGTTTAAGGTAGAGTCTTATGTGAGGTATCAATGAACTCAGCAGAAAGTTCCTTCTTCATTGGTGATGGTTTGGCCAACCCCCTTTCATAACTAATGACCCGTTTCATGTAGACCCTTGTGTGACGTATCATTGAACTCAGCACAGACTTCCTTTTTAATTGGTGATAGTGTGACCCGCCCCCTAAGCTTTTGCCACGCCCCTTTTCACAGCTAATGAACCGAATGATATAGAGTCTTGTTTGAGGTATCATCGAACTCAGCACAGACTTCTTTTAATTGGTGATGGTTTGACCCCGCCCTAAGCTTAAGCCACGCGCCCCCTTCATAACATTTGAGGCATTTTAAGGTTGACCCTTGTGGCGGGTATCAATGAACTCAGCCAGACTTCCGTTATAATTGGTGATAGTTTGACCCGCCCCTAAGCTTTTTCCACGCCCTTTTTCACAGCTAATGAACCGAATGATATATAGTCTTGTGTGAGGTATCATCGGACTCAGCACAGACTTCCTTTTTAATTGGTGATGGTTTGACCCCCCCCTAAGCTTAAGCCACGCCCGCTTTCATAACATTTGAACAATTTAAGGTTGACCTTTGTGTGAGGTATCATTGAACTCAGCACAGACTTCCTTTTTAATTGGTGATAGTTTGACCCGCCCTAAGCTTTTCGCCACGCCCCCTTTTCACAGCTAATGAACCGAATGATGTAGAGTCTTCTGTGAGGGTATCATTGAACTCAGCAGAAAGTTCCTTCTTCATTGGTGATGGTTTGCGCCCACCCCTATGCTTAAGCCACCCCCTCTTTCATAAAACCTTACCCATCTAAGGTAGAGTCTTGTGTGAGGTATAATTGAACTCAGCACAGAGTTCCTTTTTAATTGGTGATGGTTTGACCCGCCCCCTAAGCTTAAGCCACGCCCCTTTTATAACTAATGACCCGTTTCATGTAGACCCGTGTGTGAGATATCATTGAACTCAGCAGATACTTCCTTATTCATTGGTGATGGTTTGGCCCACCCCAATGCTTAAGCCACCCTCTTTCTTAAAAAACTTACCCATCTAAAGGTAGAGCCATAATTGAACTCAGCAGAGGACTTCTTTTTAATTGGTGATGGTTTGACCCGCACCCTATGGTTAAGCCACGCCCCCTTTCATAACATTTGGACAATTTAAAGGTTGACCCCTTGTTGTGGGGATTATCATTGAACTCAGCAGAGAGTTCCTTTTTAATTGGTGATGGTTTGGCCCACCCTATGCTTTAGTCACGCACTTTTTATAACTAATGACCCGTTTCATGTCGCCCGTGTGTGAGATATCATTGAACTCAGCAGAGACTTCCTTATTCATTGGTGATGGTTTGGCTGACCAACCTTAATGCTTAAACCACCCCTCTTTCATAAAACCTTACCCATCCAAGGTAGAGTCTTTTGTGAGGTATAATTGAACTCAGCAGAGGGTTCCTTTTAATTGGTGATGGTTTGACCCTCTCCCTATGGTTAAGCCACGCCCTTTATAACATAATGACCCGTTTCATGTAGACCCTTGTGTGAGGGTATCATTTAATCCAGCACAGACTTCCTTTTAAGTGGTGATGTTTTGACCCGCTCCTAAGCTTTGCTACGCCCCTTTTCACAGCTAATGAACCGTTATGGCCGTAGAGTCTTGTGTGAGGTATCATTGACCTCAGCACAGACTTCCTCTTTAATTGGTGATGGTTTGACCGCCCCTAAGCTTAAAGCCACGCCCCCTTTCATACCATTTGAACAATTTAAAGGTTGACCCTTGTGATGAGGTATAAAATGAACTCAGCAGAAAGTTCCTTCTTCATTGGTGATGGTTTGGCCCACCCCTATGCTTTAGCCACGCCCCCTTTATAACTAATGACCCGTTTCATGTAGACCGTGTGTGAGATATCATTGAACTCAGCAGGGACTTCCTTATTCATTGGTGATGGTTTGGCCCACTCCTATGCTTCAAAGCCCCTTTCATAAAACCTTACCCATCTGAGGTGAGAGTCTCTTTTGAGGTATCATTGATCTCAGCACAGACTTCCTTACAATTGGTGATGGTTTGACCCGCCCCTAAGCTTAAGCCACGCCCCCTTTCATAACATTTGAACCATTTAAGGTTGACCTTTGTGTGAGGGGTATCATTGAACTCAGCACAGACTTCCTTTGCAATTGGTGATAGTTTGACCCCCGCCCTAAGCTTTTGCCCACGCCCCTTTTCACAGCTAATGAACCGGGATGATGTAGAGTCTTCGGAGAGTTATCATTGAACTCAGCAGAAAGTTCCTTCTTCATTGGTGATGGTTTGGCCCACCCCTATGCTTTAGCCACACCCCTTTTTCTAACTAATGGCCTGTTTCATGTAGACCCTTGTGTGAGATATCATTGAACTCAGCAGAGACTTCCTTATTCATTGGTGATGGTTTGGCCCACCCCTATGCAAAAGCCACCCCCTCTTTCATAAAAACCTTACCCATCTAAGGTAGAGACCATAATTGAACTCAGCAGAGACTTTCTTTTTAATTGGTGATGGTTTGACCCCGCTCCCTAAGGTTAAACCCACGCCCCCTTTGATAGCTAATGACCCGTTTCATGTAGACCCTTTGTGTGAGGGGTATAATTGAACTCAGCACAGAGTTTCCTTTTAATTAGTGGTGATGGTTTGATCACCCCCCCCCTAAGCTAAGCCACGCCCCCTTTCATAACATTTGAACAATTTAAGGTTGACCCTTGTGCAGGGGTATCAATGAACTCAGCACAGACTTCCTTTATAATTGGTGATAGTTTGACCCCGCCCCTAAGCTTTTGCCACGCCCTTTTCACAGCTAATGAACCGGATGATATAGAGTCTTGTGTGAGATATCATCGAACTCAGCA